>NC_051042.1:34290419-34610419 GCF_904848185.1 Acanthopagrus latus | reverse complement strand
CATGATGATGATGATGATGATGACGGGGAGATGGTGAGTTTGATGGCGAAGATGATGATGATGATGATAGTGATGGTGATGATTCTGATGATGATGATGATGGTGATGATTCTGATGATGATGATGGTGATGATGTGGCTTTGTATTCACAGAGGAAAAGAAAATCGTAGGATTTCAGTCACTCGACTTAAACTGTGACTTGTAGAAATTATACAAATAGCAGTAATAACGATAATAATCAATTTCAAGATAACTTAAGGTGTAGTGCTTTTCAGCAGCCTGCCAATAGCGTGTGACCTATTGATTTTATTAGCCAAAACACATTTTTACAAACATCTGGCGAGTGGCGGGAGCCAGTTTTAAACCCTGAGAACATCTATGTTAACAACCATAAACTGATCATTCAATAAAAAGCTGCAAAAGCACCGGAACACTAAATAATTATGATGATCGAGCAGATGAAAAACTCACCAGCAGCTTCAGTGAAACACCAAGCTGCAGCCAGCACTGTAACACAACACAGTAACACAATAGAGCACTGTAACACAACACTGTAACACAACATCAGTGGTCTTTAATTGTAACTCAAAGCTGTTGTGAAGGTGTGAAGTACATTTCCTCAGTCAGTCAGTGAGCACTGGACTGTATGAATGTGCTCCACTACATCTGAGAGGATACTCACGGCCGAGGACGATGAGGCTCAGTCGGACCATGTTTGCTTCTCTCAGCTTCTCTTCTGTCTTCACCTGAAGACCGTCTGATGCTGAGAGCGTCTCTACGACAGGTATTTATGCTTCTCTCCTCGCAGCACACCTGTTGACACCTGTCCGCCGCCGGCGAAGGCAAACAGGACCTGGTTACTGACCAACATGTAAATCCCCTTTAGAGCTGCAGGGCAGAAGCTGTTATCCAAGGGAGGAACCGGGTCACAACATGTGCTGGGCCTGAAGGTTTTCTCATTTCAACACAACTGGTCATATACAAGGTCTCAGAGGAGAGGTGAATCTTTGTGACAGGTTAAAAACAGACCAGTGATCTTTGGATCTGTCTTTCATTTAGACCAGGTGAGTCATTCAGAACAAGTCCTGAAGTTAAAGAGCAGCAGTACCAGGTGTGGGCCACAGGGGCCGACCCGTGTGGCTTCTTCTGGGCCCCATAACCCATTTTTAGAAACCGAGCAGGCTGAAAACTGATATTTGGGACCGATAATCATTCGCAGTAAAGACGAAACTCGTTGTGTCAAAATATCCAACAACCAGCGACGAAATGAGCCAAATTACAATTCATTGTTCTGTTCTGTTCTGAAGTCCAACTGGGGGAACTTTACTTGAGTACTTTATATTTCCACTGCACTACATTCATCTAAAACATTTAGTTACTAGTTACTCTGCAGATTGAGATTATTCTGTGTTTAGAGGGTATTAACTGTGACGTGTGACCAATCAGACGGCGTTGTGGGCGGGACATTGTGTGAGAGGATGTTGCATCACACCCAAAGTAGCAAGTAGTAGAAGTAGTAGATACCGTTCACGATACCGTTCATCAGAAAGTCTGAATATCAGCCCCGATAATCGGCCTGCCTCAAGCGGGCGATGTCCACATTTCATATCACGGTATTGTCCCTGCCAAGCGTCATGATAGTCGATACTATTATCTTACGGCAAAGACGACGTGAAGTCTCATTCAAAGACCTCAGCTCGCCAGTTTCTTCCGCTTCAAAGTAGAAATATTGGTGACAAGCTGGCGTTTTTCTCAGTAACTGAGTCGTCGTGTCTGTTAAAGTGCTGTGTGCATGCAGCTGCATCAGGCCAGTTCACCTGTAGTGACCTCCGTCAGCCCGTCTTATTCTAAAACTCCCGTCCAACATCTCATCGTCCTGGTTTGTGAACTGTGGCACAGACGAGCCACCTCGAGCCACACGGTGTGCATGGACGGCCTGCATACATGACAAACCACGGGAAGAGATGTTTCTGCTGTGTGAGCGATGTGAGCTGAAGTGTAATGAGGAAACATACTCAGAGTACTGCTGCAGTCAAACTACTGACTGAACCTTCATCTCCCTGAATATTACAGAGGGAGAGAGCAGAAGCATTTTCTTTATACAAGTTCCAGGTGGTTTGAATCCACTGAACTCTGTTTAATTGGAAACATTTCTCGTCTCCTACAAAGGCGACACGTGACAGGACTGAAACAAACACGGTGTCGTGATCAGGGCCAACGTCCTGTTACGCTACGTGTCCTGTTTTAACTGGTCTAACGTGTATTTACATGGAGCTGTTGACATATGTTAAGAACTGTAATGTTTTTCAGGAGACAGAGTTTCAGTCAACAGGCCGACTGCTGGAAGCTGTTTGAACATTTCACATGTCATCATATTTGTTCAGTAGGTGCCGAGGGCTGATGTCGGGCCTCAGGTTAACTTGTCTTCTTGTATTTCTTAATGTCAGTGAATGTCTCACTGTCTCCACGATGTTGGACTGTATCAAGAGCTGCAGCTGTTTCACAAACTACATCTGACAAGAACAACAACAGAAATATTGAAATAGATATTAGCTGCAGCGCCTTCAGCAGCTTCCAGGTCATGTGACCCCTTGAATCAAACTCAGTCCTGGTTGGATGAGACACGTCTCTTTTTATTGGATTCTGGTTCCTCCCGATCACAGACGCTACATTTGTAGACTGACAGCTCAGTCGCCGGGGCTCATCCCGGCTCAGCTCACATTATACAAATAAACGTGTTACTGATAAAAACATGAGGAGCTATAATCAATAAAAAGAGGTGTGTCTCAGTCAACAAGAAGACTTTTGTGGCATTTTGACTGATCTGGAAGCTTCTGAAAGAAAAATGCTGACTTGATAACAAATATTCATATAAAATATGGTGAGCACTAAAATCCATAACAAAGACGTGTGTCCTGAGCTTCCACTGCTTCAGGCCCCTGAAACACTGATTATAGATCATCAATCATTAAAATTCATTGTTTTGCTTTTTGTATATATATATGTATTTGTGTGTATGTGTAAATGTGTATGCAGGTGTAATTATTTGTGTGTTGTACATGCGTTGTTAGTATTATTTTTATCAGTTATGTGATGTTTGATTAATGAGTATTGGACAGTATCTGTGTATTTGTGTCTTAATCTTTCCGTGTGCATCATTTCCCTCTGAATGTTACTGTGGGTGGAGGATGTTCAGACACGTTCATGCAACCATTTGTTAACTGTTGTAATCAGATATAGAATACAGAATAAAGGTGTAGTGGTGGTTAGCTGCGTCCTGTCCTGCTGTGTGTCATGTGACACCTGGAGGCTGTTTAATGTCACCTGGAGCTGTTGACATACGTTAAGAATTTGAATGTTGCATGTGTTACAGGCCTCAAGACGAGTCACCTGTTTGCAGAAGATATTTACCCTGTTTTCACAGGAAAGGAAGAGACAGGAGTCATCAGTCGCTGTTCCTCATAGCGGGCTGTTAGCTGTCTTTATTAAGCAGAATTTAGTATTCGTTTTCATGTGCTCAGTTTCTCTGTTCATTAGATAGTTCACTCAACATGCACTGATAACTGCACATATCATCTTTCAAACACATGATGAAATTAGAAAACATGTTTGTGTCCTTAGAGTCACATTTACACTGTTTTAACCGTTGAAATAATGTTTTACTCGTGCTTTTAGCATATTTAACTTCTATTGTGCAGTTTTCACGATACCGTTCATCAGAAAGTCTGAATATCAGCCCCGATAATCGGCCTGCCTCAAGCGGGCGATGTCCACATTTCATATCACGGTATTGTCCCTGCCAAGCGTCATGATAGTCGATACTATTATCTTACGGCAAAGACGACGTGAAGTCTCATTCAAAGACCTCAGCTCGCCAGTTTCTTCCGCTTCAAAGTAGAAATATTGGTGACAAGCTGGGAATGACACTTCTTATAAATAAGTTCAAATAGTTTTTCTTTCAAATCATTTTACTTTCCTGTTTAACTTCCCCTAAATCCTTCTCACTGGAACTTTAATGTAAAGAGGGACAACATCATCAGCGCTCCTCTCTCAGAGGAAGTTTAATGAAGGAAAAAAAAAGCAGCTCATTGATTCAGAGAGACGGATCAGGACAACAAGAGTCCATCACTGAAGCTTCTTCGTGCTTCTGAGCTTTCAGTGTTTGACTTGACTTATTCAAACCCAAACACACGAGTGAGCACGCTCACAGTCCACTGCACCGAGTCCTGAGTCCTGTCGCTGTTACATTATTTGATGTCATAACACGGCGCTGGGTTTGTTCGCCAGCAGTCAAACACACAGAGACCGGAGGGCTGATGGGAGGAGGAGGAGGAGGAGGAGGAGGAGGAGGAGGAGGAGGAGGAGGACAGCGGGTGGTGCAGGGATGAAATACAACTCCTCAAGGAGTTTTGGAAAGAGACTCATTCATCTGTTACCTCCCTCTCCACTGTTACTCCAGCACTGTCAGTGAGTGAGCAGCTCATCTGCCAGCGACCCCCAAACCAACATTATATGAAATGAAATAATAAATAAAATCAACTGAAGACTGAAGCTGCACAGGGACAAATAAGAGTCAACACAAAATAAATGCTGTCAGAGAAAAACTTGGATTTTATTCACTTCAAATCCTTCAGTTTGAACATGTTTGAATCATTTCAATACACGACTTCAGACAGAGGACGAGGATCTCCAGTTTCAGCTCCGATCTGACCTCTGATCAGTCTGACGAGTCTTCAAAGCGTTCTGTCCACAGCCGTGAACAGCAGAGTTTGAAAGGCCTCAGCTGATTGGTCCTCAGCTGCAGAGAAACAGGAGCAGCGATGAGAAACAGCAGAAGAAACAAACACAACATGAACACAAACACATTAGTGATTTGTGCCGTCACATTAACAACAATTATTCAAGCAGCCAAAGTTTCAAAATGACTTGAAGCTTTTAGAATCTTTGAAAGTTGTTACTGATCGACCCTCAAAGATAAAGTTCACTCACTTTGTACAGAAGCTTTTTCTTTGTGTGCATGTTAACCAGCTGCTGAGGATTATTATCAGCTGTGTTCAACAACCACCAGGCTCGTTTGTTATGTGAAGTTATGTGCTAGATTAAAGTTTCAGTCTGTAGATTAAAGGTTCAGTCTGTAGTTTAAAGCTTCGGTCTTTAACAAACAAAATAATCAAACTCTCTTTGTTTTCATGATGAACAAACTGCATAAACAGACTGACCTTAAAGGGCACAACAATTTAACACTGTTTGACTTTGTTTGTATGTGGCGGACCCTGCCACCTGTATAGCTTGAGATAGTGTTCTGGGACCTTATTGTCCTCTGAGAACAGCTTGTTTATTCATTTATGGAACAACGTTTGTATAATTACTCATGAATGTTTGTTAATATTAACATTCTCGGTTTGGATTTCTTCTCCAGAGCCAAACCAAACACTGCTCCTTTAAATTAACAATAATAACAAACATTTGATACTTTAATTCAAAACATACATATAAAAGTACATAAGTATAAAAGTACAAATGTGTGTGTGTGTGTGTGTGTGTGTGTGTGTGTGTGTGTGTGTGTGTGTGTGTGTGTGTATACATACAGTCAGGTCTATTAGACACAGGTGTACCTGATGCGCACGGTCCAGTTCGTCCCTTTTTTCAGGGCCGCAAGGCCGTGCACCCTTGAACATCTCCTCATCGACAGCGAATACACAATATATACATAAATGATAACATATACGTACATATTTAACCATGATGATGATGATGATGACGGGGAGATGGTGAGTTTGATGGCGAAGATGATGATGATGATGATAGTGATGGTGATGATTCTGATGATGATGATGATGGTGATGATTCTGATGATGATGATGGTGATGATGTGGCTTTGTATTCACAGAGGAAAAGAAAATCGTAGGATTTCAGTCACTCGACTTAAACTGTGACTTGTAGAAATTATACAAATAGCAGTAATAACGATAATAATCAATTTCAAGATAACTTAAGGTGTAGTGCTTTTCAGCAGCCTGCCAATAGCGTGTGACCTATTGATTTTATTAGCCAAAACACATTTTTACAAACATCTGGCGAGTGGCGGGAGCCAGTTTTAAACCCTGAGAACATCTATGTTAACAACCATAAACTGATCATTCAATAAAAAGCTGCAAAAGCACCGGAACACTAAATAATTATGATGATCGAGCAGATGAAAAACTCACCAGCAGCTTCAGTGAAACACCAAGCTGCAGCCAGCACTGTAACACAACACAGTAACACAATAGAGCACTGTAACACAACACTGTAACACAACATCAGTGGTCTTTAATTGTAACTCAAAGCTGTTGTGAAGGTGTGAAGTACATTTCCTCAGTCAGTCAGTGAGCACTGGACTGTATGAATGTGCTCCACTACATCTGAGAGGATACTCACGGCCGAGGACGATGAGGCTCAGTCGGACCATGTTTGCTTCTCTCAGCTTCTCTTCTGTCTTCACCTGAAGACCGTCTGATGCTGAGAGCGTCTCTACGACAGGTATTTATGCTTCTCTCCTCGCAGCACACCTGTTGACACCTGTCCGCCGCCGGCGAAGGCAAACAGGACCTGGTTACTGACCAACATGTAAATCCCCTTTAGAGCTGCAGGGCAGAAGCTGTTATCCAAGGGAGGAACCGGGTCACAACATGTGCTGGGCCTGAAGGTTTTCTCATTTCAACACAACTGGTCATATACAAGGTCTCAGAGGAGAGGTGAATCTTTGTGACAGGTTAAAAACAGACCAGTGATCTTTGGATCTGTCTTTCATTTAGACCAGGTGAGTCATTCAGAACAAGTCCTGAAGTTAAAGAGCAGCAGTACCAGGTGTGGGCCACAGGGGCCGACCCGTGTGGCTTCTTCTGGGCCCCATAACCCATTTTTAGAAACCGAGCAGGCTGAAAACTGATATTTGGGACCGATAATCATTCGCAGTAAAGACGAAACTCGTTGTGTCAAAATATCCAACAACCAGCGACGAAATGAGCCAAATTACAATTCATTGTTCTGTTCTGTTCTGAAGTCCAACTGGGGGAACTTTACTTGAGTACTTTATATTTCCACTGCACTACATTCATCTAAAACATTTAGTTACTAGTTACTCTGCAGATTGAGATTATTCTGTGTTTAGAGGGTATTAACTGTGACGTGTGACCAATCAGACGGCGTTGTGGGCGGGACATTGTGTGAGAGGATGTTGCATCACACCCAAAGTAGCAAGTAGTAGAAGTAGTAGATACCGTTCACGATACCGTTCATCAGAAAGTCTGAATATCAGCCCCGATAATCGGCCTGCCTCAAGCGGGCGATGTCCACATTTCATATCACGGTATTGTCCCTGCCAAGCGTCATGATAGTCGATACTATTATCTTACGGCAAAGACGACGTGAAGTCTCATTCAAAGACCTCAGCTCGCCAGTTTCTTCCGCTTCAAAGTAGAAATATTGGTGACAAGCTGGCGTTTTTCTCAGTAACTGAGTCGTCGTGTCTGTTAAAGTGCTGTGTGCATGCAGCTGCATCAGGCCAGTTCACCTGTAGTGACCTCCGTCAGCCCGTCTTATTCTAAAACTCCCGTCCAACATCTCATCGTCCTGGTTTGTGAACTGTGGCACAGACGAGCCACCTCGAGCCACACGGTGTGCATGGACGGCCTGCATACATGACAAACCACGGGAAGAGATGTTTCTGCTGTGTGAGCGATGTGAGCTGAAGTGTAATGAGGAAACATACTCAGAGTACTGCTGCAGTCAAACTACTGACTGAACCTTCATCTCCCTGAATATTACAGAGGGAGAGAGCAGAAGCATTTTCTTTATACAAGTTCCAGGTGGTTTGAATCCACTGAACTCTGTTTAATTGGAAACATTTCTCGTCTCCTACAAAGGCGACACGTGACAGGACTGAAACAAACACGGTGTCGTGATCAGGGCCAACGTCCTGTTACGCTACGTGTCCTGTTTTAACTGGTCTAACGTGTATTTACATGGAGCTGTTGACATATGTTAAGAACTGTAATGTTTTTCAGGAGACAGAGTTTCAGTCAACAGGCCGACTGCTGGAAGCTGTTTGAACATTTCACATGTCATCATATTTGTTCAGTAGGTGCCGAGGGCTGATGTCGGGCCTCAGGTTAACTTGTCTTCTTGTATTTCTTAATGTCAGTGAATGTCTCACTGTCTCCACGATGTTGGACTGTATCAAGAGCTGCAGCTGTTTCACAAACTACATCTGACAAGAACAACAACAGAAATATTGAAATAGATATTAGCTGCAGCGCCTTCAGCAGCTTCCAGGTCATGTGACCCCTTGAATCAAACTCAGTCCTGGTTGGATGAGACACGTCTCTTTTTATTGGATTCTGGTTCCTCCCGATCACAGACGCTACATTTGTAGACTGACAGCTCAGTCGCCGGGGCTCATCCCGGCTCAGCTCACATTATACAAATAAACGTGTTACTGATAAAAACATGAGGAGCTATAATCAATAAAAAGAGGTGTGTCTCAGTCAACAAGAAGACTTTTGTGGCATTTTGACTGATCTGGAAGCTTCTGAAAGAAAAATGCTGACTTGATAACAAATATTCATATAAAATATGGTGAGCACTAAAATCCATAACAAAGACGTGTGTCCTGAGCTTCCACTGCTTCAGGCCCCTGAAACACTGATTATAGATCATCAATCATTAAAATTCATTGTTTTGCTTTTTGTATATATATATGTATTTGTGTGTATGTGTAAATGTGTATGCAGGTGTAATTATTTGTGTGTTGTACATGCGTTGTTAGTATTATTTTTATCAGTTATGTGATGTTTGATTAATGAGTATTGGACAGTATCTGTGTATTTGTGTCTTAATCTTTCCGTGTGCATCATTTCCCTCTGAATGTTACTGTGGGTGGAGGATGTTCAGACACGTTCATGCAACCATTTGTTAACTGTTGTAATCAGATATAGAATACAGAATAAAGGTGTAGTGGTGGTTAGCTGCGTCCTGTCCTGCTGTGTGTCATGTGACACCTGGAGGCTGTTTAATGTCACCTGGAGCTGTTGACATACGTTAAGAATTTGAATGTTGCATGTGTTACAGGCCTCAAGACGAGTCACCTGTTTGCAGAAGATATTTACCCTGTTTTCACAGGAAAGGAAGAGACAGGAGTCATCAGTCGCTGTTCCTCATAGCGGGCTGTTAGCTGTCTTTATTAAGCAGAATTTAGTATTCGTTTTCATGTGCTCAGTTTCTCTGTTCATTAGATAGTTCACTCAACATGCACTGATAACTGCACATATCATCTTTCAAACACATGATGAAATTAGAAAACATGTTTGTGTCCTTAGAGTCACATTTACACTGTTTTAACCGTTGAAATAATGTTTTACTCGTGCTTTTAGCATATTTAACTTCTATTGTGCAGTTTTCACGATACCGTTCATCAGAAAGTCTGAATATCAGCCCCGATAATCGGCCTGCCTCAAGCGGGCGATGTCCACATTTCATATCACGGTATTGTCCCTGCCAAGCGTCATGATAGTCGATACTATTATCTTACGGCAAAGTGAGTGAGCAGCTCATCTGCCAGCGACCCCCAAACCAACATTATATGAAATGAAATAATAAATAAAATCAACTGAAGACTGAAGCTGCACAGGGACAAATAAGAGTCAACACAAAATAAATGCTGTCAGAGAAAAACTTGGATTTTATTCACTTCAAATCCTTCAGTTTGAACATGTTTGAATCATTTCAATACACGACTTCAGACAGAGGACGAGGATCTCCAGTTTCAGCTCCGATCTGACCTCTGATCAGTCTGACGAGTCTTCAAAGCGTTCTGTCCACAGCCGTGAACAGCAGAGTTTGAAAGGCCTCAGCTGATTGGTCCTCAGCTGCAGAGAAACAGGAGCAGCGATGAGAAACAGCAGAAGAAACAAACACAACATGAACACAAACACATTAGTGATTTGTGCCGTCACATTAACAACAATTATTCAAGCAGCCAAAGTTTCAAAATGACTTGAAGCTTTTAGAATCTTTGAAAGTTGTTACTGATCGACCCTCAAAGATAAAGTTCACTCACTTTGTACAGAAGCTTTTTCTTTGTGTGCATGTTAACCAGCTGCTGAGGATTATTATCAGCTGTGTTCAACAACCACCAGGCTCGTTTGTTATGTGAAGTTATGTGCTAGATTAAAGTTTCAGTCTGTAGATTAAAGGTTCAGTCTGTAGTTTAAAGCTTCGGTCTTTAACAAACAAAATAATCAAACTCTCTTTGTTTTCATGATGAACAAACTGCATAAACAGACTGACCTTAAAGGGCACAACAATTTAACACTGTTTGACTTTGTTTGTATGTGGCGGACCCTGCCACCTGTATAGCTTGAGATAGTGTTCTGGGACCTTATTGTCCTCTGAGAACAGCTTGTTTATTCATTTATGGAACAACGTTTGTATAATTACTCATGAATGTTTGTTAATATTAACATTCTCGGTTTGGATTTCTTCTCCAGAGCCAAACCAAACACTGCTCCTTTAAATTAACAATAATAACAAACATTTGATACTTTAATTCAAAACATACATATAAAAGTACATAAGTATAAAAGTACAAATGTGTGTGTGTGTGTGTGTGTGTGTGTGTGTGTGTGTGTGTGTGTGTGTGTATACATACAGTCAGGTCTATTAGACACAGGTGTACCTGATGCGCACGGTCCAGTTCGTCCCTTTTTTCAGGGCCGCAAGGCCGTGCACCCTTGAACATCTCCTCATCGACAGCGAATACACAATATATACATAAATGATAACATATACGTACATATTTAACCATGATGATGATGATGATGACGGGGAGATGGTGAGTTTGATGGCGAAGATGATGATGATGATGATAGTGATGGTGATGATTCTGATGATGATGATGATGGTGATGATTCTGATGATGATGATGGTGATGATGTGGCTTTGTATTCACAGAGGAAAAGAAAATCGTAGGATTTCAGTCACTCGACTTAAACTGTGACTTGTAGAAATTATACAAATAGCAGTAATAACGATAATAATCAATTTCAAGATAACTTAAGGTGTAGTGCTTTTCAGCAGCCTGCCAATAGCGTGTGACCTATTGATTTTATTAGCCAAAACACATTTTTACAAACATCTGGCGAGTGGCGGGAGCCAGTTTTAAACCCTGAGAACATCTATGTTAACAACCATAAACTGATCATTCAATAAAAAGCTGCAAAAGCACCGGAACACTAAATAATTATGATGATCGAGCAGATGAAAAACTCACCAGCAGCTTCAGTGAAACACCAAGCTGCAGCCAGCACTGTAACACAACACAGTAACACAATAGAGCACTGTAACACAACACTGTAACACAACATCAGTGGTCTTTAATTGTAACTCAAAGCTGTTGTGAAGGTGTGAAGTACATTTCCTCAGTCAGTCAGTGAGCACTGGACTGTATGAATGTGCTCCACTACATCTGAGAGGATACTCACGGCCGAGGACGATGAGGCTCAGTCGGACCATGTTTGCTTCTCTCAGCTTCTCTTCTGTCTTCACCTGAAGACCGTCTGATGCTGAGAGCGTCTCTACGACAGGTATTTATGCTTCTCTCCTCGCAGCACACCTGTTGACACCTGTCCGCCGCCGGCGAAGGCAAACAGGACCTGGTTACTGACCAACATGTAAATCCCCTTTAGAGCTGCAGGGCAGAAGCTGTTATCCAAGGGAGGAACCGGGTCACAACATGTGCTGGGCCTGAAGGTTTTCTCATTTCAACACAACTGGTCATATACAAGGTCTCAGAGGAGAGGTGAATCTTTGTGACAGGTTAAAAACAGACCAGTGATCTTTGGATCTGTCTTTCATTTAGACCAGGTGAGTCATTCAGAACAAGTCCTGAAGTTAAAGAGCAGCAGTACCAGGTGTGGGCCACAGGGGCCGACCCGTGTGGCTTCTTCTGGGCCCCATAACCCATTTTTAGAAACCGAGCAGGCTGAAAACTGATATTTGGGACCGATAATCATTCGCAGTAAAGACGAAACTCGTTGTGTCAAAATATCCAACAACCAGCGACGAAATGAGCCAAATTACAATTCATTGTTCTGTTCTGTTCTGAAGTCCAACTGGGGGAACTTTACTTGAGTACTTTATATTTCCACTGCACTACATTCATCTAAAACATTTAGTTACTAGTTACTCTGCAGATTGAGATTATTCTGTGTTTAGAGGGTATTAACTGTGACGTGTGACCAATCAGACGGCGTTGTGGGCGGGACATTGTGTGAGAGGATGTTGCATCACACCCAAAGTAGCAAGTAGTAGAAGTAGTAGATACCGTTCACGATACCGTTCATCAGAAAGTCTGAATATCAGCCCCGATAATCGGCCTGCCTCAAGCGGGCGATGTCCACATTTCATATCACGGTATTGTCCCTGCCAAGCGTCATGATAGTCGATACTATTATCTTACGGCAAAGACGACGTGAAGTCTCATTCAAAGACCTCAGCTCGCCAGTTTCTTCCGCTTCAAAGTAGAAATATTGGTGACAAGCTGGCGTTTTTCTCAGTAACTGAGTCGTCGTGTCTGTTAAAGTGCTGTGTGCATGCAGCTGCATCAGGCCAGTTCACCTGTAGTGACCTCCGTCAGCCCGTCTTATTCTAAAACTCCCGTCCAACATCTCATCGTCCTGGTTTGTGAACTGTGGCACAGACGAGCCACCTCGAGCCACACGGTGTGCATGGACGGCCTGCATACATGACAAACCACGGGAAGAGATGTTTCTGCTGTGTGAGCGATGTGAGCTGAAGTGTAATGAGGAAACATACTCAGAGTACTGCTGCAGTCAAACTACTGACTGAACCTTCATCTCCCTGAATATTACAGAGGGAGAGAGCAGAAGCATTTTCTTTATACAAGTTCCAGGTGGTTTGAATCCACTGAACTCTGTTTAATTGGAAACATTTCTCGTCTCCTACAAAGGCGACACGTGACAGGACTGAAACAAACACGGTGTCGTGATCAGGGCCAACGTCCTGTTACGCTACGTGTCCTGTTTTAACTGGTCTAACGTGTATTTACATGGAGCTGTTGACATATGTTAAGAACTGTAATGTTTTTCAGGAGACAGAGTTTCAGTCAACAGGCCGACTGCTGGAAGCTGTTTGAACATTTCACATGTCATCATATTTGTTCAGTAGGTGCCGAGGGCTGATGTCGGGCCTCAGGTTAACTTGTCTTCTTGTATTTCTTAATGTCAGTGAATGTCTCACTGTCTCCACGATGTTGGACTGTATCAAGAGCTGCAGCTGTTTCACAAACTACATCTGACAAGAACAACAACAGAAATATTGAAATAGATATTAGCTGCAGCGCCTTCAGCAGCTTCCAGGTCATGTGACCCCTTGAATCAAACTCAGTCCTGGTTGGATGAGACACGTCTCTTTTTATTGGATTCTGGTTCCTCCCGATCACAGACGCTACATTTGTAGACTGACAGCTCAGTCGCCGGGGCTCATCCCGGCTCAGCTCACATTATACAAATAAACGTGTTACTGATAAAAACATGAGGAGCTATAATCAATAAAAAGAGGTGTGTCTCAGTCAACAAGAAGACTTTTGTGGCATTTTGACTGATCTGGAAGCTTCTGAAAGAAAAATGCTGACTTGATAACAAATATTCATATAAAATATGGTGAGCACTAAAATCCATAACAAAGACGTGTGTCCTGAGCTTCCACTGCTTCAGGCCCCTGAAACACTGATTATAGATCATCAATCATTAAAATTCATTGTTTTGCTTTTTGTATATATATATGTATTTGTGTGTATGTGTAAATGTGTATGCAGGTGTAATTATTTGTGTGTTGTACATGCGTTGTTAGTATTATTTTTATCAGTTATGTGATGTTTGATTAATGAGTATTGGACAGTATCTGTGTATTTGTGTCTTAATCTTTCCGTGTGCATCATTTCCCTCTGAATGTTACTGTGGGTGGAGGATGTTCAGACACGTTCATGCAACCATTTGTTAACTGTTGTAATCAGATATAGAATACAGAATAAAGGTGTAGTGGTGGTTAGCTGCGTCCTGTCCTGCTGTGTGTCATGTGACACCTGGAGGCTGTTTAATGTCACCTGGAGCTGTTGACATACGTTAAGAATTTGAATGTTGCATGTGTTACAGGCCTCAAGACGAGTCACCTGTTTGCAGAAGATATTTACCCTGTTTTCACAGGAAAGGAAGAGACAGGAGTCATCAGTCGCTGTTCCTCATAGCGGGCTGTTAGCTGTCTTTATTAAGCAGAATTTAGTATTCGTTTTCATGTGCTCAGTTTCTCTGTTCATTAGATAGTTCACTCAACATGCACTGATAACTGCACATATCATCTTTCAAACACATGATGAAATTAGAAAACATGTTTGTGTCCTTAGAGTCACATTTACACTGTTTTAACCGTTGAAATAATGTTTTACTCGTGCTTTTAGCATATTTAACTTCTATTGTGCAGTTTTAGCTACACTACTGCCCCTTTCAACACATCTTTCATATGTAAACAATACTGCAAGCCATGTATCGACATACTTCTTTAACCTGAATGTGTAACTAGCATGAACATTCACATAACACACCTTAATTCTTAATTTGGTACCTGTTGCACTTTACATACAGTCACCCACATAAAATGAAATGAAAATAAATGCCCAGGAGCCACAGAAAACTGAGTGGAAACATCGACAGGCCGCCATTTTCTGTTGTTATTTTCTACGGGAGAAGGTGAAACTAATTCCACTCCGTCTCTTACGGTTTACAACATAGTTTCTCTAGCTCACGCTTCATTCATACATCCCTAATCCCTAAGGAAAAACACTAAACAGATGTGCAAATGTTACTTGGTAAATGTCACACATTTATTATTATTATTATTATTCCGGAGTGTGCAGCACTTTTCTGTAGCATGCTAAGTTAAGCTAAAGTAGCATCACGGCAGTTTCTCATACAGGTTGATGTGATCTCTGGTTTTTAAAGGTGTGCTTAAGGAAAGAAGCAAGAGAAGTTCCTGTACTCATTTTTGATGTGTTTTACACAGGTATGTGGGCTCCCATCATGTTATCTTTATTAATGCTAATTTATTTAATGAAATGATACTTAAAAATTGCTGGTGATGGGATGGAGAATATTTGAAAGCGGTGTATTTTGTTCTCTTGTACAGTTTTATTGACTTTATTGTATAATTTAGTTTATAGAAAGCAGTGGCTGTAAATCTAGTCACTCGCTCGGTTTCCGGACCTCATGAGGAGAGGTGTGCTTAAGGGAAAACTGTAAGAGAAGTTCCTGTAGTCATTTTGACGTTTTTTACACAGAATAAATCCCCCCGGTCAGCAAGGCAGAAATTGTCCTCGTCTCATTCTCCATCATCCACAAACACAATGCAGAGCCTGTAACAAACGGATGTGTCAGGCCAGACCGACTACAGTGGTGCCGTGAAGTCTCAGCCTGACCTTCTCAAGTGTCCCTGTGATGCTACGGCTGTTAAGGCTCTGTTGGATGCTCATGATCAGTGGGAGGCTACTACTGAGACCAGGGCTGTGGAGTCGATCCAGTCTGTCCTCAATTTCTCGCCACCAGGTCAAGATCCACTCCCTGTAATTACACTACAGGATCTCCAGTGTGGCCAGGAACTTGACCCCCCCATTTCCATAATCATTCCATTCGCAAAACTTGCTACCTAGCTAGCTTGCAAAACTACATGCAGTTCAGCCTGGCAGTAGTTTGAATAAATTACATTTCTACCCCTGGAGAAATATAGTTTGTAAAACTACTGCTAAAAAAAAGCAGCTTTAGCAACTACTTATAATTATTATACTCATTTAACTCAGTGTTGAATAAATCAACATATGGTGTATGTGAAACAAAATATAATAGCCTGCAAAACATTCCCATGCCAGAAGAAATATGCCTCTCAACTCTAGATTAGACTATTTGTGGCCTCCCCCAAACAGGGTCATCCCTATGTTCCCCGGGTCCTATGTTCCCCGGGTCTATGTTCCCCAGGTCTATGTTCCCCGGGTCTATGTTCCCCAGGTCCTATGTTCCCCAGGTCTATGTTCCCCAGGTCCTATGTTCCCCAGGTCTATGTTCCCCGGGTCCTATGTTGCGCCCTATGTTGCGAACATGGGACCCTTTTTTTAAAAAAGGGTCCCATGTTCACCCAAAGGGTCCTATATTCTCCGCTTTGTATGTGACCAGGAAATATAGGACCAGTTTTTAGAAAAAGGGTCCTATGTTCCCCACTGTTGCCAGTCGATGAACAAACCGGAGAATGGGTTAGGGGGGTTAGGGTTCGGGGACCATAGGACCCGGGGAACATAGGACCCGGGGAACATAGACCCGGGGAACATAGGACCTGGGGAACATAGACCCGGGGAACATAGGACCTGGGGAACATAGACCTGGGGAACAAAGACCTGGGGAACATAGGACCCGGGGAACATAGACCCGGGGAACATAGGACCTGGGGAACATAGACCCGGGGAACATAGGACCTGGGGAACATAGACCTGGGGAACATAGACCTGGGGAACATAGGACCCGGGGAACATAGACCTGGGGAACATAGGACCCGGGGAACATAGGACCTGGGGAACATAGACCTGGGGAACATAGACCTGGGGAACATAGGACCCGGGGAACATAGACCTGGGGAACATAGGACCTGGGGAACATAGGACCTGGGGAACATAGACCTGGGGAACATATGTACACTTCCCCCACGAACTATTATTCCTTCGCCATGTGTTTTTTGTTGGGTCGGCACCACGACTTGTCTCCATGCCACCGATATACAGACAACGTGTTACTGGGTCATTCACTGCTGCCAGCATAATTAACTTTCACTTTTGTTTTTGATGCAGGTCACATATTGACATTTTACCGGCTGTAGGAGCAAGTTCACTGCTAAAAGAAAAGTGGACAGTGAAAATCGGCAATTTGAGGAAGAATGCACTGAAACATTAGTAATCATTCTCCCTCCAACCAGCACAAGACCCATGTGCTTAATACGCCAGGAGAATATGGCTGTGATATAGATTTCCAATTTGAGACGAAGCACAGAGTTTTGAGGAGACATTTCCTCAAAATTCAGAGGTAAGAACAACAAAAATAAATGCACTAAAAATCATATCAAGCTGCAAGCAGAATTTTTGTCACACCTATGACACAACAACAAAAAGCAACAGAGTGCTCACTGAGAAACTTTGTTTTATTCAACTATATTAATTTGTCAAAATGGAAATGAAATTGTATTTTATTTTCATATTTTTGATATATTATTTCATATTCATATCATATTATTTCATATTTTTGATATTTTTTCATATATATATATATGAGTGTGCCGGTGAGTGTGCTGTCCGAATAAAGCAGCACAGTATAAAGCATCGAGTCCTTCCAGAGTTGTAAACCTGACAAAGCGAGCTAACCCTGCATGTAATTCCCTCTTTTTCACCTCCTGGTTCCTTCAATCGACCTCTGACCTCCTCGCTCACTGTGCATATTAATACATCCAGCTGAGAACTCTCGGGTGCGGACAGGGAGGAAGGATACGCTCCCCGCCAGGACCTGACTGCAACGTGACTCCAGTCGGCCCACTTTGAGGTTCCACCGTGGAGAGAAGAGGCTCTCTGCAGGGAGAGAGAGGCTAATTGACTGGAGAGGAGCTGAAGGAGCAAAACTGAATGAACTCTAATTAGGACGTGATTAAGGCCAACTCTCACAGCTGTAAAAATCCATTAACCTTTAATCGTACAGTTCATCACACTCTTGAGGTTAGAGTGTGTGTGTGTGTGTGTGCGTGTGTGTGTATGTGTGTGTGTCAGCTGGATCTATAATGTGTTGTGATGATCTTAACAAAAATCAGGTTTTGTACTTTATATAATGTGTCATACTTTGATTAAATTAAATATATTCCTTGTACTTGAAGTCGACCTCAGACGGACACACAGTGACAGGGGAACAGTAACAGGGGAAGAGTTGTGTATTAATGCTCAGGGCGATAAACATTATTAATAACAACAATATTTACTCGGCTCAGAATAGAAAACATTGTCTCGGCAGTAAACATGTAAACACATCAGGACTGAATGAGTCATCCAGCCTACAGGACGATCACTAACAACGTCATCCATCAGACTTCGAGCAGTGACGGCCTTTTCAGACTTAAATATATTGACTTTTTGTTATATCATCAGTGACGCGTTGAAAATAAAAACAGACTTGACCCCCTGCAACCATGTTTGAGCCGCAGAGTTTGACTTGAGGATGTTATTGATTGCATGTTGTGTTGTGATGTTGATCAGATGCTAACAGGATGACGGGCGGTCGCAGCCTCGATACTCAATTGAAGTTAAGGTGTTATAGGATACAGCCGGTCAACAATCAGCTTATTGCAATCCATATTCATGTTTCTGACAAATGCGCGACCTCTAGTGGCCACAATAATTATCATGACAGCAAAGGAGGAAGTCATGTGAAGAACTATAAAGAGCGACAAAGTCCACATGGGGAGGAGGTCCGAGTGGAATTAAGGTTGTGTGAAACCAAAAGTAAATGGGGAGTTATTGTACCTTAATAACTTAAATATGTAAATATGTGACGTGCTTATATTTTTTACCCAAACCATAATATGCTCCTAAACATGGTTCATACAACAAAAGGGGGGCTTTTATTGTGAAACGTCTGAGCAGGAAGTTATGGATTTTATTCATTATAAGAGAGAGCTGGACTCTTTGATTACGTCACTGATGCTTGTTCCTCAGACAGACGAACTTCTGATGTGATGAGTCGATATTATCATCACCACATTCAAACATTTCGAGACATTTTCAAGATGCGTGGCACCCTGGGCATTTTATTAGTTCAGATTATGCCCAGAAGTAGTATTTTATTAGTTCTTGTAAGTAACTTGGTCCCCACACCATTATTTTTCTTATAAATTAAATTTAAAACACCTTGTGTCACTACATAATCACAGGAGAAACTCACCTGCTTCACTTTATGTACCTGTTGGACAAAATCCACCCTCGCCAACAGGTGTCAGTGCAGACTCTGAGAGGTGAGTGACTGGCGCTGCAATCCTTGTAAGCAAAGAAGTAAGCTCAGTGGCAAAGCATAGGACAGTCAGGATAGCAGCATGGAGAACCTGTACTCATACAAGACTGCCTTTTTGCTGTATTTGCAGTATTTTTCTTTGCAACAAAGATGCTGGCACCTGGACAGACACTGTCATCACTGTGCAACTGAGTAACAGACACGTGCTTATGTATAGAAATAACTGTATATATGTTTACGTACCATGAAGGTGTTTAAGAACTTTAATTCTGTTGTGTAGCGAACAATAAATTGACCGAACTCTTTTTCTCATGACGAAGTGTTGAGGGAGATACAGCGAGGACCAACAGGAGCGTACCTGACATCAGCAGTGGTACAGAACCAGGTGATCTGAGGCTAAAAGAAATGACACGATGATGAGGCCATGCACTTTATGATATGTTCTGTCCTGTCCTGCTATCCAACCTAATCCAGCCCCTCACATAAAACTGGTCATAAATTTTAAATGTGCCGCACTTATGAGCTGTCAGGCAGAACGGTGCTGACAGAGCTGCCGTGCAGGACCCGGGTCTGCTTGTTGGCAGCAGTTCTGGTCACTGGGACGTGAAGAAGTCCAGCTGGGATCCTAAACTCACCTAACGTTGTGAGTACATGCGAGTAAAACTAAAAGCCGGAGACCACTGTGGCTGAAAAGTGTTCAGTGTGATTCTGGTGGACCGACCCTTTAATGTCTAAAAGACTCTGTCAGCACAAAAAGTTCCCCGAAGTTTCACCATCAGTTTTATTCTCTGCCATTTTTAGATGAAGTGGTGCCGAGGAGGAGGAGGAGGAGGAGGAGGAGGAGGAGGAGGTGTCTGACACCTTCACTTCCATAATTTCAGCAGTGTGACTCGTCTTCCTCTCTCACTCCTCCAGCTCAAGTTCAGCTGCAGTTTCTGCTTGCAGTGCACATTTTAGTGAAAGTATGGGCAGATTGTTACTGATTATATCCTCTACAGCAGCGCCGGAGCTGTGACGACAGCACCGGTGTGCTGTGTGGTCTGAGCCACCGAAGCTAAACGACAAACAGATGCCAGATAATGAGCTGAGGGTGACGGAGCTGCAGCGTCTGACACCGCAGACACACAGACAGACAGACAGATGACAGACAGCTCTGTGCTGTGGTTAATCTCTCAGTACATCAACAAACTGTATGATAGATTATAGTCAAGGTCCAAAGTCATAGTGAAGTACATGTGTAAATGTAGTGGTTGTCATGCAAACATGCTCACGATATGGTCAGCGGAGCCGATCGTGGCCGTTCTGGACAACGCATGTGTTTCCACTGACTGTGCTGCGACACGTTTCAGCAGCGTCCAAGCAGCAGCTCTCTGCTGGAGTATTCACGCCGAGTCTATTTCTGATGGAAGTGGACTGCAGCAGCGCCAAGCTGCACAGAGCAGAATGAACCAGACAAGAAGTCAGGCAGCAGAGCAGCACAGTGCAAAATAAAACTCTGTGCAGATGACAGATTTGTTTACATGTCTACAGATAACTACAGAGCCTTCAGCCACAACAGAAGCACACAGATCAAAATCAAGAAGAAATAAACAGAATCTGAGCAGGTCAGCAACATCCATCAGACGTGATGCCTCCCGCTTCTGTCTCAGCTGACTGCTCAGCTAACATTACATCCCTCCATGTGATTCCCACATTTCAGTGCTTTCCAGTGCTGCATCCCCTCACTGATGGCACCCAGAACTAAAGCCTCGTCTACTCGGGCAAAAACGATCTTTTTTTTTCTCCGTCTTCCTCGTCATTGTTTTAATATTTGTGTCCACACGGATCCACTGAAAACGACCGAAAACGCCTGTAGTTCGTATTCCAGGCCTGTAAGTGGCGCTTGGCATTCACCAAAAACAGAGAAGAAGACACGGAGCATGCGCATTAAGCTTGGCCACTGTAAACAAACAGACAGTAGATGGAGAAACCGAACACAACAAGAAGAGGATGAAAATGCCGAGTGCAAGGAAACCAGAATCTTTTGTGTGGACTGGTAATGAGGTCGAACTGCTGCTGCGACTCACACTCGACTACAAGGCCAGTAAGTTGCAAGAAAGTCTCAATATATTTTGCGGCACAAACACAAACATGAAGTCCGCTATTGTTGTTGTTGTTGTTATGAGACGTCGTGGGGTTCAGAGGTCAGAGGCAAGAGGTTGAGGTCAAGGTCATCTTTTTGGAAAGTATGCAGATTTGCTGTCCACATGAGAACGGTACGGCTGCGTTTTCGGATTTCTCCACCCTGAGACCTGTTTTCAAAAAAGTGCATTTTCAGGATCCGCGTGGACGGTCGGCCAAAATGATGCAAAAGATGTGCGCCACTAAAAGTGTGGAAGCGAGTGACAGAGAGACCACAGGATGGGTCCCAATGAGGTAATATATTTATATATGATTTCTGATACATGATCGAACCCGAGCAGAAGCGTTAATAGTAACTATATAACAAACAGCAGTCTGTTCTCTGATGGTCTTGTTTGCTGCTCATGATTTTCCGTCTCTGTCAGAGAAGTGCAGTGTGATAATAGCAGCTGAGGATGGCACACTGACATGTGAGGGGTTAGAATAGTTGACCTGTGACTTCAACCACAGGTCAGGGTAAAGAGAGGAAATCTGATCGAGCCTAAAGATGTATATTTGAAAGCTATGAGCAGGGTTCGCTCACACTGGAGGTAGCTGTTATTCATTTGTTTCTGGCCACGCTTGCATCAACATCAACGTCAGTCTCGGTCTCTGTCAGCCCGCTGGATGACCTTCAAACGATCAAAGCCTCCAGAGGATTTAAAGAGAAGCGTCTGATGTTTCATTTTGAGTTCATTGTCAGAATCACCACAATTATTCAAGAAGCTTATTTTCTAGCACTTTTCTTAGCAGATGAAATTACAGTCACCGCCGAGCAGCTGGAAAAAAAAACAAACCTTGAACTCAGAATTGTATTTTGGTGCAACGGATCACCTCAAACTCTCCCTCACAGCCTCCTCCAGCGCTGCTCTGCACTCTCCCTCCAAACACCAGGAGGCCCAGACCGAAGCCGTCCTGACCCTTTAATAACAGGCTTCACCTCCTAAAGCTCTTCATTACAGACGGATGAGACGCTGGCAGCCACACTCTGAATTCCAGCCTTCATCCCTCCGATATGACGAGCTGGAAACACAAACAGGGAAAGACACACCAGCAGTGTGTGTGTGTGTGTGTGTGTGTGTGTGTGTGTGTGGGAGAGAGAATGAGTTTAGCGTCTGTGAAGGAGAATAAACACCACCTGTTGGACAGACCGAGGCGCTGCAGTGACTGGAGGTGGAGTAGAAGTTAAATAGCTCCCTGATGAAGAGGAGAAGGAGGAAGAGAGGATGAATATATATTCACTGGTGTTTTATGGAAACTCTGTGTGATTTCAGGCTCCCACAGACAAAAATCAGAGAGAGAAATGTGGTTAAATCTTTGGTTGTCAATCACACCAGACTGACTTCACTGACTGGGGTGTAGGGTGTTGCCTGCTAGCTTACAGCTAATGTACAGTAAGTTACTCCGGCTGTTTGGGGCTGCTGATGAAAATCTGTCCGCTGTGTCTCAGGCACAAATGTTCACAGACGAGGTGCTTTAAAGTTTTCCTCAGGTTATGTTTCGTCTCACTCTCTGACTCTCTCCTGGAAGATGTAACAACAGGTGAAGAAATGAAAAACACTGTTACCTTGATTAAACTTGTTGATTTCTCTGGTTTGAACGTTCTTGGACACATGTGAGATGATGTCAGTACACAACTCCAGAAATATCTCACAAAAGTGAAGTTATTTTTAGACATTTCAGTGCAGAAATCTAACAAATGATATCTTGAATCCTGAAATGTTTCATTTTAAAGTCTTATTAATGTTTGTTAATGTTGGACAACCCTGTAGCACCCCTGGATTTGTTACCAAGATTTATAAAGATGCTCTCACTGCTTTCTGCAATATGTGAGGTTATTCCATCTGAGGGAGGCAGACAAAGCACACATCTCAAACTCACTCATGTAAACAAGACTTCTACAACAGAGATTCAGACAGCAGTGATACGACGAAGAGTAAACTCCTCTAAACACAACGACTCAGGAGCGACAGTCTGATCCAACAGGAGGAAGTTAGCTTGTCACCTCAAATCTAATTTTATCAGATAAATGTATGAATAAGCCTTATGTGAATATAAATAGGTCATTGAACCCATCATTAGTTTGGATGCACCCATGAGTATCAGCTGTGATGCTGTTACCATGGTTACCTCTAGTCTGATAAACTTTAGATCTGTTGAACGTGTTTGAGGTGTCCCAGAAAACTCTACGTGTGCTGTAAACAGTCAATATGTCTCTCTATCAAATCTGCTGGGGATTAAATAATGGCTGCCAGACAAGAACAGGTGACAACACACACACACACACACACACACACACACACACACAGCAGTGGCGAAGGATGAAGCAGCAGCCCTGTGAAACTGATGCATCGCTTGTTGCAGCTGTCGTATTTGGCAAAAGACAAACCAAACACACACGTTCACACACACACACACGTTCACACACACACACACGCACATGCACACACACACACACACACACAGAAGGCCTATGTCAGAGCCAAGGGCTGTTATTTAATGACGGTGTCATCGGGGTCAGCAGGCAGATCACCTGAAGGCTTTGACGGAGGATTCCAGCTGACTGTCTGCCCTTTACACTCACCCCAGGACACACACACACACACACACACACACACACACACACACACACACACACACACACACACACACACAAAACGCATGCTGAGTCTGGGTTTCACACCATCGTTGCTAACATGGATATGTGTAATTAGTATTTTGACAAGTGTTGACTTAGATTTGACTTGATGACACTGAGCCACAAACACGACAGAGACAACTGTAGGAAATGTTGGCAAAGTAACATCAGTGACAGTTAAAGGAACATACACTCACTGAGCTGAGAAAAGTGTGTGTGTGTGTGTGTGTGTGTGTGTGTGTGTGTGTGTGTGTGTGTGTGTGTGTGTGACATCAGCAGCTGCTGTAAACAACATAACTATATAAAGAGCTTTAACGAGCGGAGGGAACTTAATCTTCCCTGAGTGTCGATCAGATGGATCCATCAGGTGGATCAGAACCCGTCCTGCCGGCTGCAGCTGATCATACAATCTATGCAGAGGAAGGTCAGAAATTAATGAGGGTTGAGAGGAAAAAATGGGCCCAGATGTTGTTGTTGTGTGTCGCAGCTGTGGATGTAGTGCTGGTTTTGTTGCCTTCCGCAAAAATAATATCTTGCAGCCTGCTTTGTGTGTTGAAGAACGTTCTCTGGCACTGTGCAGGTTAGATGTTAGCATATGGAACAAAAATGTGCCTAAAATCTTAAAATAAGCACATGATGAAAACTTAATTCAATATATAATGATATTCAGTATTGTAACAATATACCTCCCTTCCCTTGATGTCAGCCCTCCTACTCACTCCTCTCCTTTTGCTTCAAACACGTTAAATAAAGTTTAATTTCAACTAAATCAGAGTTGGCAGCTGTTGGAAAGAGTGAAGATGGATGAAGATGGTGTTGGTGGGTTTTATTTTGTTTCCATCCAGTATGAACAGAATGAAGTTTGTTATATGGTGATAAATCATTTGTTTTGCCTGTGGAGTCTGGTGGCTTTGGCGAGAACAATTTAAGGCCTTTTTCTGGTTAAACCTGAAGGATTTTAGCTTTAAAATTGAAGATGTATCTCTATACGGATTTTTTTAATGACATTCTCAGACTTTAAGAATATCAATCGGAGCCCGCCGGTGTCAAAAACCACAACATTTTTAAGTGGATGGTCCACAAAAGATTACATAGCAGCGTGTTTCGTGACCGCTGGCTGCAGCACTCTCACTGAAAGACATCAAACATGATAAAATAGGGTCCAGATTGAAAACAGTTAACAACAGTGATTACAGAAGTCAGTTCCCCACTAACACTGAAAATGAGCATCTCGTGTTTCTGACCTTTCACATTAAAAGTCTTTTCAATGAGGAGCAGCCACAGGGACATTTACTATATTTTTTGTTTAACACCAATTGCTATCAAAAGAGAAAAAACATCCATTGCTACACAGTGAGTTCATCACAGTCAGAGACTGGTGAGCAACCAAAACGCTGCACGATACGTAAAGTGCAAACAGAGAGATGGTGCTGAGGGGAAAAGACTTAATCTACGGTGGCCTCCTTAAGGATTTTGGCCGTCTTTCACCTCTGTAATGTTGTGTTTGTGACAGCTGTCTCTGTTGGATAATAACAACGGGTAAATGACTTGTGACAGAGCTGTCTATCACACACAGCCCTAAATATTTCAGTCTCTTAGTGTGACTCAGAAATGTTACTAAAGTATTAACCACCTTGGGATTTCATCAAGTTTTTTCACAACAACAATAAACTTTCCCTGATCATAAAAGGTCTTTACAATAATAATTTCTTCCTCGCACACCAACACTGAGGTTTTTCCATCAGTACTTTTGGCCGTGCAGAGCCAAATCGAGCTGCAGTTTTACAGGGGATGGACCTGCTCTGGACTGGGGTCAAAGTTCACCCGTGGTGGCGCCTTTGTGATCGCACCCAGTCATGTCTATCTGCTGGTGAACACCCAACCTGGCTGGCTGATGGAATGGAAAAACACCACTGCAGTGCTCGCTCAGATCAGGCCTAGACCAAGAGTGCTGGAAGGACTAACGCCGTCATCCAGTCGAGTGACGTAAACAAATGTTGTGCTCCATTTGTGTAACTGGATTCTTAACAGTTTATTACATCACAACAATGTGCTGAGAGAAAGATATCAGTGGGCAGAAAAGTGAGTTTCTTTCTCCTCCGCTCCGCTGCCACAAACTTCATCCAAACACGAGAAGAGACGAGGTTGTGATGCGGTTATGGTTTCATGTGAATTGAAATGTATCACCTCATCCTGTTTTATTATGGTTAAATATAGATGCGACGGGCCGCAGGTTGTGTTTGTATTTGTGTGTGTGTGGTCTTCCAGGTTTCCCCTGCATCCATCACTGTGGCAGCGCCGGACAAACCAATCTCCTCCCTGTCTCTTCTCATTCCATCACACTCCTCCAACCAGCAGCTCCATCAGCCGGCCGGCGCTCATGAAGACACACGGAGGACGGATCATCTCGCACCGCGATGGACTCGCTCAGCCTCGCTCAGCCTCGCTCTGGTCCCACAAGGCCTCGGGATGCTATATACTGGGTGTGTGTGTGTGTGTGTGTGTGTGTGGGGGGGGGGGGGGGGGGGGGGTGTGTTTCATTTCAGGTCACATGATCATCATCAATCAGGAGATCAGCTGTTATCTGCTCGTGCACAGCTGAGATTCTGCTGCGATAAACTGATGAAGTGAATCTGTTGATGAAATCGCTGAACAAGAGTCGTTGAACAGACTTTACTGACGGCCGTGTGAATGTCGGGACACTCGCTGGATGATGGACTTAAAGACACTCTAATGAAAGTTTGATCACCAGCAGCGCTGTGGAGAAATTCTATATTTTATTACTTTAAGGTTGTTTTTTGTCTCACATGAGGACGGACACAGATGATGCAGGACTTGTGAGTAGTCTGGTCCAAACTTCTGTGATTTTCCAGTCATTGCCTCAGTGGCCATCGTTCACCAGAGACAACTGGCTGAGACGCAGAGAGAGGAAGTAACCTTGAAGAAAACTGCTCATATGTGACTGTTTATATTGTATGGGTTTTGTATCTGAAGGTACTTCTCTGTACCGAAAATGATGTTTTCTCCAAAAAAAAAAACCTGAGTGAAAATTAAAGGATTACATATTTAAATTCAAGTCACACAAGTCTGAAGACATGATGTGTTTTTATTCCTCCACGTACACCAGCCCGCCTTGAAAACATACTTAAGTATTCCAGTGATTGTAACTGCTGTCACATATTGATTTAGTGATTCAGAAGCAGCTTTCAGACACAGAAGAGCTCGAGGAAGAATCTGCTGCATTATCCATGCAGCTGACTGATACAAGCACACATCAGTCAGGGCCGGTTCTGTTCGCCAAGGACACACGTGGCGCTGCTGCAGCTAAATGTCATTCTTTGAAGTTCACAGTGATTTTATCTGGTATTCAGCGCACGGCGACCTCTCAGCCGTGTGATTTAGAGCCCGGGAATCAGCGTGCTGCTGTGGCACACTTCATAATAAAGCCGCTCTTCTCATGGACGATCCCCAACATCCCCAGCTCTCCACGACATCCTGCAATTATGTGGCTTTAATAAAATGTCCCTGTTGAGGGTTCAAAAGGGTGAACTCGAAATCTGCTGCTTTATTTCCTGTCTCTGAACACTGACAGTGAAGTGTGAACCTGTAGTTGGTGTCAGTGGACATCAGGTTTGTTTTAACACCAGTAATAGAAAATCATCTGTTCGCTTGTCTGTTCATGCAGAATCTGTTAGAGGGCTGAAAGAGGAGAAGAAACTAAAAGTTACTGTAGACGAACGCACTGATGATGTGGAACTGTCCAAGCTGTCACACCGTCAGGTCGCAGAGCAGACGGCTTGTTTCAGCTTCACTCCACAGATTGTTGTTTTCTCTGTTATCAGAATCAGAATCAGCTTCATTGGCCAAGTACGTGTCCACAAGCAAGGAATCTGACTGTTCAGGGAACATTTTAATAAACATTAGATATAAAAGAAAACAGATGATTGATCAAGCCGACCACACTGCCTGCTTGTGTACAGCGTGGCGCCGTGTTGTGAATTTGAGTTTGTTATTCACATAACTTCACCAAAATGTACCGTGATGTTTCAGTGGAATTATTGATAATTGACACAAAGTTCTCAGTTTCAGCTTCTCAGTTCTGAGAGGAAACACACACAATGAACTGAAGCTCCTCCTCCTCTGTGAAGTAACACACATATGATGGACGCTGATATTGATCCAATCAGCCCTCTGCTCTGATTGGACGTTGATGTTATTCCCCTTCATGTCTCTGCTGCTCCTGTTCAGATATTCGCCTGCACTGAGCGTGTGCAGCGTGATGACACACACTTCATCACTTTCTATATCTCATCATGCAGCACACACACACACACACACACACACACACGCACACACACACACACACACACACAGTCACCCACCTCATAAACGGTGAATGGATGCAAAGTGTAAGAAAAGCTCGGAGCACATTAACCAGCAGCTGCAGCCGGCAGCATATATCTACATACAGAGCGGTGCGAGCGCAGGTAGAAAAAAAAAATGAGTCTATTTCCGGGAGCTAATGGGAGGCTGAGCCAGCCGCCCACCAGATATGAGCTGAGAGCAACTTCCACTGAGATTACTATGCTAATGATGAGGTTACAAACCGCAGCAGGGTCGTGTTGTTTGCATGAATGAACCGGTGTAATACACTGCTCTATTAGGTAAACACACAGAGCTGAGGAGGGATCCAGCACCAGTCAACACACCTGATACACTCTCAGTGTTTACAGACACAGCACACAGATTCATATCTTCAGATGGAGTCTGAATGCTTGAATAGAGCAGTCACAGAGAGAAGAGCAAATAATAATCATGTGTGTTTGCACTTTCAGACAACTGAAATCAGGAGGAAATCAACTTTATAAAGCATGTGGCGTCTCAGGAGGCGCGGACCTGCAAACATGTCCAAACTGTAAGTATACAGAGCAACACATCCTCATACTTAACAACTGAAAAGGTCGATGGTGTCATGACTCTGGATTCATGCTCATTGTGTTGTGTTCTTGTGTCTGGTTTTGTCTTATGGTTTCTTGTTTTTGATTTTCATTTCTTTGTGTTGTGTCTTGTTGTGTCTTGTGTTTTGATTTTTCATGCCCCACTGTGTCCTTTGAGTTTCTCCCCTGTGATCCTCCCTCTGTCGTCTCCCTTTCCTCCTTGCATGTTTGTCTCCCCCTGTCTGTCGTATTGTTCCCCTCGTTATCTCACCTGTTCCTGTCTTGTAATTAGTGTTGGTGTATTTAGTCTGTGTCCTCCCTGCACTCCCTGTCTGTTCATTCCTTCTGGTTTTGTCTCTGTCTGCTCATGTCCCAGCCTGATGTTCTCCCTGTGCCTCATCTCCTGTTTGGTATGTTTTGGATTTTAGCATTTTGATTTGAAATTTGCCTTTTTGTTGAATTTTGTTTTAGCCTTAGCTGCTACCTTGTTTTTGCCCATGTCAACTTTTGTTTTTCTCGTTCATCTGGGTTTTTGTATTTTTCAGCTTTGTGAATAAAGCTGGCTTTTTGTTTCCCCATATCCTTCAACTGGACTCGCCATGCTGAAACACACCTGGCAGTGATCAGGACACTTCATCAGCAGGAGAAACTCTCCTCACTCTCGTCTTGTTTTCAGAATCAGATGGAGGAGCCACAAAATCATCTTCGCTGCCCAATGAACCTATTCTGTCTCGTATCGTGAATTATTACAACAAGTAGAATTATTCACCGACTCGGTGTGCAGGGTTTGTGTGTATGGACTATTAACAGATTTAAAACTAAAGAAAGGCAGATGTGTTTTTTCATTTGGGATCTTATAATCATAATCAGATAATCCGGCTAATAAACAATAAAAATCACTTTTGAGGTCAGCTGTTGAGTTCAAACATGTCTGAAACACTGTCGCTAACTATCTGTCCCCTCAGCTGCATGAAACTCACACCATCACACAGATTTATTACTTACAGATTATTATTTCTGCCTCACAGCTCACAAATGATCTTTTGGTGTTTACATGTCACTGAACGAACATATAATCGGTCAGGCACGTCTCTTTCAACCTTTTCTCTCACTCGCTCTCTAAATATGCAACAACTTATGTTATATAAGCTGTAAAACATCCATCCATCAGTGTCATGTCGTGTATTGATGCCAGCACGTTGTATGGATTGTGTTCCCACTAATAGACGACCTTCAGCGGTGCTCAGGCAGATCTGATCACGTGTCCAGACATCACATCTGAATAGCAGCTGTAACTGGGTTCTCTGCAGGCAGTATCATTAGTTTAAGTTGTGAGAAATAAGGAAAATAATACGAAGCCACGATCAGGTGGAGGAAGACAACAACATGTCGGCTCTGACACATGAGGTTATTTACTGGCTGTTTGGTTTATTAAAGGCGTCGACATGATGGTGCGTCTGCCCTCAGGTCAGGATGAACTTCCACAGCAGGTATTTACAGGCAGCTCCTGTTTTTATGCAGCACATCTCTGTTCTCTTCATTTATTATCAGCCTGCACTGCAGAGAGTTCACATGTAGGCATGCTTTATTAACCCTGTTACACCCAGCATGCATTTCATTGGGTCTGAGGCCATGCAGGCGAGTGTCATCCCTGCGAGGACATGTGTGACTCTGGTGCCAAAGTACATTGCCAGGCCCAGATGGCTCATTAGTCCGGAGCAGTGAGCCGCTGGCAACTCTGTTAGAAAGAAAAAAAGAAAAGTCCCTCACCTGAAATACAGCTCGGCAGTTCAGAGATGACAAACCTGACAAGAGAGCAGCATGATGACAGAGTGTCAGGATAAATCAGACATCTCACCTCCTCACCTCCACAGAAAGACTCACTGCTCGTCTCTCTGTCCTGAAGGAGCAGCGAGGAGACAAAATGTTTAAGAGGAGGATCTCACCCCTCGCTTCCTTCACCCGAGCCGCCCTCAGCAGCGCGATCCTCCAACAAACTGCCAATATTCTTACTGCAGGAGTCAGGAAGAGATGTCGTACCAGGTCCTGACGCTGTCGCTGGAAGAGGCTGAGAGTGCAACTTTTTAAAAAAACATTGAGATAATTAACCGGTGGCCCGAACGAGAGACGCGGCTCACCTCGTTTCACCTCGTTTCACCTCCTCACGTCTGCTGGAAGCTGCCTGGATGTCAGGAGGAGTCGCAGAGCACCAGGGAGGGAAACCACACAGACTGAGGGGGCTTCTCTTCTGCTTTAAAGGCTAATTCTGGTTAATTAGCTGTTTGTTAAGTCCATGTGTTGCTAATGATATGCCCTCCAAGGTCTCCACTCTTATTCTTGTTGAATTTTTTTTTTATTCTGATTTCAGTGAGATGAAGACGAGTCGGCCCTGTTACCAGGATCAAATGTTGGCATTTCAGGAGGAGCTCAGGTTTCACCATGGCTCGATTCTATCAAGTGACACAGTCAAACATGTCAGTGAGGGAGCCTGCACGAAACCAGAGTCCTGGAACCAGCTCACCTGAATGGAATGCGGCCATCATTAGTGTTAGAAATTCCACCTGTGCTTTTCCTGCTTTGACGAGTCAAAGCGACTGCCGTGAAAATGTTTTATTTGCAACCAAAAAAAAAAATGTTGGAAAGATTTCCAGCCGTGAGAGACTCAAATATTTTAAACACAATGTTTTCTTAAACCTAACCAGAACATAAGCACAACGTCGTCTCAACATTAAACTGAAAATAGAACATGAAGAAACATGAAGTTTCAAGGGTAGCTGTGGTTTAGGAGGTAGAGTGGGTCGTACAGTGATTTAAAGGTCCCAGGCTCCCCCGCTGCAAGTCGAAGTATCTTTGAGTAAGATACTTGTTAGCTTTAGCATTATGAGTTGGATACAGGACGTGTAAGATGACTGACTAAGATGACAGCTTAAAGTTCATACTGGAATGGAGCTGCTAACATTAGCATGAGCTTGAGCAGCGGGGAAGCAAGGCTCGGTTATTAGTGAGCTTTTAGCCTGACATGCTAACGATTGCAGCTAATGTTGGAGCAGATAAACGCGTTTAATCTTCACACTACACTGTCATCTTTTACGTCAGGATGTTGTTATGATGAATAGAGAAATGACTGACAAAACTACATGAAAAGGACAATCAAACATTGAAGCCCCCCTCACGTCCTTAAACATGCTTCACAGCGCTCAGCTTGTGACTGATGACTCCCTTCAGAGGGTCCTTACAGCGTCTCACAGCCTTTGCCATTTCATCGATTAATGGATTGAATCCCCGGGGATCAGAGTAAATCACCCGATTACATCCAGGCTCCTCAGGGAGCTCTCTCCGCTTCTCCCTCCTCTGGAGCAGCAAAGAAATGAAATCCAAGCTCCACGCTGTTGATGCGCTACAGCGGCAGGGTTAAACGTTAAGCAATTATATTAACATTCATGCTTTTTGATTTTCACAAGAGGACGTTTTGCAGCTCCCCTGGGTTCTCAGCGCTGCAGTGGGAGCTGTGTGAAGAGACCTGCAGCCTGGAGACGTCCTGTCTTTAACATGGGCATCAAACACAGAGAACAGTGTCGACCAGCTCAGTCTGAGGAGGAACGCTTTGAGCACTACGTGTTAGAAATCGAGGTTTATGGTGAAATTCAAAGTTTCTTCGCAATCTTTAAAGCTGTATGAATAATTGTTCTGGGCTCTAGGGAGGCAGACGGACTCTAAAACAATCCGACAGACACGCAAACCTTCAATACATGAAGCAGAAATGTTATTTGTAGTAAATAATTGCCCGCAAGTAAAATATTCAAATTAGAAACCATATAAGCTGTTTGCAAAGCTATAAAAATGTAATTATGTCAATAAAAACAATGATTACACACATTTTAACAAAAGTAATAAACTGATATATTTCGTCTTTATGCTTCGGGCCAGTGATAATTAAAAAACTCACATTAGGAACATTTAAATGATAACATTTTATTCAGAGACATGTGGCGATGTGCGCAGTGAGATAATGGTGAGATATCCTTTTAGAATAATAGATGGAGGAGCAGAAATTTTAATCTAAAAGTGCTGCAGTCCTTTTCCATTTCTTGGCTGCTCTGTGGAGGCTTCATAATGAAGCAGCCCTGTGATCTCTCAACATAATTACTGAATTAGAGAGCAAGCAGAGATCAGCGAGAGCTGCGCCTAAAGTACCCTCAGAAAGCTTTCCCCGCGCCGGAGGACAGACGTGCGGCTCTCAGAGGCGACTACCCAGCGTTAATTTGATTATTTGGTTTGTTAGGAAAACACTTTTATTCAATTAGAGACAAAGAACATTTGAATCTCTCAAAAACACTTTGAGAGGCGCTCGTCTCGACTTTGTCTTTGTTACTGAGGACTGTGATGTTCTCAGACTTCATGATTCCCCTGCCGCGCTGCAACACCAGGTCCAGTTCACAGTGAAGAGTCTGCAGCCATGCTGGAGGCTCCAGTGGTGCTCCGAGCTCAACGCTAACATTAGCATGCTAACATTCAGCTTCAGGTGCCCTCATCTGTGTGTGTGTCGCTTCTTCTGACATCCATTTTAACACAAGCTTCACATCAACACAACTAATACTAGACAGGATGATAAAAGTGCTCATGACTCCACAAAGCCACCACAACACTTAAAGATAATAAAGAAATAATTTACTTTCCTTCTATAGAATCTGTCCAAACACCTCAAACACAGCAGCTTCAGAAGTGAGCAAATATATTAAGTGTGCATTATATTTTATAATAACTTAGACTAACTAGCATCAGACTTTGAGATGTGAGGCCACTGACCAGGCTGCCACGATTTATTCACGTCAGTGAGAGCTGGTGGATTGAGGCTATTTTTACTGCTGCTTGAATATTCAGCAGATAGAATGTTCACCATGTTCACCATCTTGGCTCTGCTTATTAGCACACTAACATTCGCTAATTAGCAAGAAACACGACGTGCAGCTGCGAGGCGGATGGATATGTCATTAGCTCTGCAGATATGTGGTCATAAAACAAAGCAGTAGTGATGCGATGATGGAGCAGATGAAATGTTAGAGTTCATCCTGAGGAGGAGGTGAAGGTCCAGAAGTTATCAAGAGATTGAGCCTCACTGCCAGCGGAACCAAACAAAAGGCAACATACACGGAACGAAAAATAACCAAAACAGTTGTAGTTTTCACTCTGATCGTTCACACGTCGAAGTGAAACATTTAAGGCTGTTTTCATGCACACAAAATTAAAATTTCTCTCACATTTTGAGCAGAAATTGATTAGTGAACACTTTGTCAAGATGATCCGTCCACCTGACAGGTGTGGTGTAACCCGATGCTGGTGGAGCAGCATGATTGGTGAGCAGGTGCGACCTGGACGGTGCCTACAGGTGTGCAGTCAGTGTGCTGACTGTAGAAACGTCCATCAGAGCTGCTGCTGTGAATTAAATGTCCATTTCACTGTAATATCACACTGTTGGATCAGCATGTTGATGTCACACCTGTCAGGTGGATGGATGGACCCATGACACATATTCAGATTTGAGACAAAGTCTGCAAATTTTGCTTTCATAATTTTGCTGATTTGCTAATTTCATTGTTTATTTAATTTGTTTTTAGCTGCCAGACTCCATTTCCCAGAAGCCCTAGAGCTTCATATGTAGGCTGTGTGAGGCAGCACATACACAGTTTTCCCCACATGTTCACAGTCGTGTCAGAAAAGACGTCCTCACATCAGTTTCCTGTGTTGGTGGAGAGAAATTGCGCCGTCAGCTGAAATTCAAAAAACAGCCCGTGTCAGGAGGTCGAATGTGTGAAATAGCTTGTTTGTGATTTATCGGCCCATTATTCCACCGACTACCGCCATGTGGGAGACATAATTATTCAAAACCCCGTCAAACACATTCAGGATGGAAAGCATAACCTTTACAGCTGCTGTTGATTAAAATCTGCTCTGGAGAACGAGACCTGGAGGAGCCGTCGACGGCCTTCATCCTTCACCTGTCAGTTTACAGGAGCTCCCCGCCCAGCGAGCGCCGCAGAGGGTACTGCAGATTCATGTTAAAGATGCTTTGGGGTCGGGTTTGATAGAAAGTTCTGGAAGAGGAGAGAGGACCCGACAGTCTGTTCTGGTTTTACTGACATCAGCAGCTCAGAGAGTCTCAGGTGATCACACTTCAACACCACCTGCTGCAGCAACATGAAGCCTAAAGATATCAAATATAAGATGTCTTCATTTAAGTGACGACTACACTGTTCATATGTAGCTGGTTGTGTTCTTACATCTTCACAAATGTTTCCGACAAAGTTCAAACTACAGAAATCTATAAGTTCAAGTCGTCTGTTGCTTTAACTTCCAGCAGAGAGTCAGAGAGATGAAGTCGGAGAATGAGACAAAACATAGCGAGAAGAAAACTTTAAAACTTCACATCAGTAATGTCAGTGGTTTAATGACGTCACCAGCTGATCACCATCACCATCACTGCTCCCGTCGGATCAGAACAGAACCTGATGAGACTCCAGGTGTTTATTCCTCCAGAAGGTCTGGATCTGCACCGGCTCTCTCCTTCACAGCTCGTTGAACACATTGTTGTTTAGTTTTAAAATAATATAACCAAAGATAAGGACATGAGATTAGTACAGAGTGACTGTTTTATAAATTACAGAAGTTTACAGTCAAGAGAAAATCAGAACTTTACAAAGAACAAGTGAACATCAGGAGGTGAAAATGTGTTCTTGCATATTTTAGTCGCTGCAGTAATGAAACAACGCTCGTCCAGACTGGAGCACCTCAAATGAAACTCCTGTTACTCTGTAATCTGATGTGTGGTACTGATGCCTAATTTAATGCTGAGGAAAAAAAGGGGAAAAATGATGAAAGATGAAAATTCATGTTTGCAGTTTATCTGCATAATTCTCATTATAATTTCCAGCTTTAAATCTGCAGAAAGGCAGAGCGAGGCAGCAGAGGGCTTCTCGTCCCTCAGGTTATTGAATGACATTATGATTTCCCCTTTTCATCTCCATCAACACGACACTAAGTGTTCCAGGTTCTGCCGGACTCGAGTCGTTTGGCTCCAGCCGCGTCTTTCTTCTTCTCTGCGCTGCAGGTTCTGCTCTAATGGGACGTCTGTGTGAATACCACAAAGGTCTCAGGCTCCGTCTGCAGCATACTAATGTTTCACTTTGACTTCTGGAGGCACAGCGAGTTATTTTTGTAAGAATCACCCTCCCACAAGGAGTAAGAAATGTTCCCCTTTCTGCATTTGCAGGAGAAAATGTAAATGGGTTAACATTATTCTTCCCAAATATCAATGCTCCTCATGCAACAGGACTCATTACGGATGCAAAACACGACGGCAGACTTATCTTTGTTTTTTTCCTTTCTTCCATCAGCTAACAGGTTCTGCGGAGCTCCTGGCTTCTCTACAAGTTTTTATTAAGATGAAACACGAGTCGGACCACCTGACACAACGTGGCTGTAATGAATGTGAAGGAGGAGCAGAAAGAAAAAAACAACGAGCAGTGAGGAAAATATAATTACAAACTCTGACAACACAAACCGAAACCACGTCCTCCAGAGCCCACCGAGTCTGCGGCGCACGAGGCAGAGCTACAGTGGCCTATACACACACACACACACACACACACACACACACACACACACACACACACACACACACACATACATACACACACATAGAGCTTGTTTGAATGCGGCTGTCACATGCACTCAGTGTAGTTGTCGCTGTGGCGTCTATTTCTGTCCTGTACCAGGTGTGTGAGAGCTGAGAACAATCTCCTCACTTTCATTACCCTTGAAATGGTTTACAAACACACACACACACACACACACACACACACACACACACACACACACGTGCACACACACACACACTTGTGCATCCATGCATATGACCGCTCACCATCACCCAGGGACACGTAACCTCATGTGTGTTTAGATTCTGTGTTCGTGGGATCTTTGTTAGACAACAACAGTGAGTTTGATGAATTGATTCATTCCATTCTTGTGTCACGCAGCAGATAATGAGCCCAGCCTGAACGGGCCGACAAGACGAGACAAAACCGTCATCAGAGGAAAGACCCAACAGACCAGAACCAGAGCCGCAACACGCAGACGACAAACAGCTCTGAACAAATCAAACAACCCCAAGTTTGTTCCAGCGTTAGAAACAAAAGTAGACGACTCGTAAGTATCAGATTTAAACAACCATACAATTAATATTTAATTCCTGCTGTCTAATTATTTTGTTTATATGTTCCTTCTGTATATTTCTTTATTTTTATAGGTTTTTGTCTATTGATTAATTTGTATGTTTGTTGTGTGGTAATCACTTTTTATCTGTTTGTTTTTTGATCAGAAGGACTTTGAGTCTGGAATAAATCACTCCAGAAAAAATCAATCAAAAAAACACAACAGATGTCGTCACAGCGACTTTTATTACCTCTGGTATATTTTGGGGTCTTTTGGTTTGATTTTTGGCAGCTTCACCTGATGAAGCAGCCTTAAAGTGAGTTTGATTTTGTCAGGCAGAGAAGGGGAGATGGGTGAGGACTCTGCCAAGATAAAGACAGGAGAGAGTTTTCCAGCAGGGATTTCTGGAGCGGAGACGAGTGTGAACCTGACAGCCTGAGCCGAGCTCAGACAGCAGCAGCCCCCCGCTGGAACACCGACGACAACCTTTGATTTCTGTTCCTGCTCCGGTTTGTTTCCTGGTCATGTACTGTTCAAAAATAGACTTGCGTGGCATGTTCTCGGCCTCTTAATATTTAATCACTCCACTTAGTGAGACGAGCATCTATTATTCACAAAGAGGTGGTCGCAATTAAAATCCCTGCCAATCAGCGGAGCCCCAAGGGACGCCGGCGTCACCAGGAATCGGCCGGCAGCCTGCAGAGGAGAGGGGGAGAGGATCCGCGAGGACCGCAGACATTCACGCATCTGGTGGCTGAGGAGAGAGATTTGTTCAGAGATATGATGCCTGTGTGTGAGAAGCATATGGAAGCAGAATGAAACAGCAGCAGGAAGATTGTCCCACAGGATCACGGTTTAAACGAACCGCTGAAACGTCCTTCAGCAGGACGCTGAGTCCAGCACAGATCTGTTCCAGGAACAGTCATTTATCACCTTCTTTATTATTATTACTTGTTCCTCGGGGCGTAGAGCTCCACTGTTGGAGTTAGGAACTGTTCTTTAATATGGATCATTTCTAAAGTGGCTGGAAACTGGATTTAACAGTCCAAACAATCCAAACAACACAACGCTCTGTGGGACAACACAGTGTATAGTGAAACGGGTCGTACGACTGCTTGCAGAGACGCCGGGTGTTTGTCTGATAAAAGTCCTCGAGTGATGTCACTTGAGTCATCGTCCAGATGTCTGTAGCTGCCCCTCATTTCTGCTGTGGGACACGTTAACATCACGCAAATCCTTGATTCAGCTGTCCGCAATCCTGTTGCACTGTGGGTAATGTAAGCATGCGGTTTTGACAAGAAGGAATACGTTTTTTTTATAGATTATTTGTTTTTTAAACTGTCCATCACGACTCAGATAATCAGGAATGAGATGCTAAATCAGATCTTCCCCCTGCTGGTTACAGGCCGCTGCTCTCCACCTGCAGTAATCTCATCATGACATCGATGTACAACGCTGGAAAATAGGCGGATAGTTTCCTTTAACATCTGTCCCGCACATCAAAATCCTTTTTCCGCATTTCAGATTTAGTCTGCTTCATTCTCCTCCTGCCTCTCTGCCTCCTCCAGAGGGAGGAGAAAGATGGAGATGAGAAAATCTGCCCACTCAACCCCTCTGGGAGAGCAGAGCACTGCGCAGAGCCAGATGAAGTGATAGAAGAGCAAATGGAAAAAAAAGAGAGGAGACAGCAGAACAGAAATTGGAAGGGACAGAAGACGAGAGGAAAGTGCAGCGTCCTGCTGTTTGTCCACGACGACTTTTATCAGCTGACTGCAGGACATTCAGACGGTGACGTCATCACAACCTGCAGCCGTGAACTCAGACGGCAGGTCAGATCCTGACGACAGCGACACACACCGATCTTTACGACATCGCTCAAAGTGTTTCATGGAGCTGAAATACTCGAGTCATCGACGAGCTGGCTGCTGTGAAAAATGCTAAAAATAATTCAGTTTCAACTCCAAATTCTGCTTCACAACAACATCTGGAGCCGGCTGCACCAGATGTTCTTAAGGCCGGCGTCTTCATCACGTCATTAAAGCTCAGATTTGTGAGGTTGTTCATTTGTGCATCTCACTCTGCTGACCCGACCTACAATCCTGACAAATGAGTACTTGAAAATTCAATTTATTCAAAAGTTGGAGCTTTAAATTAAAATTAGTAGAAGATTACATGTCAAAAAAAAAATAGGGAGATTTTTCGATGTATTGATTCTGAATCTGAAAGAGAAGCTAACACTAATGTGGATTTTGTTGCGAAAAGTGTATAAAATACAAATATACCAGATCATTAAACTTCAGAACCGAGTTGTTAATAAATAAAGTTTGTTAGTGTGAATCATTTCAATCGCAGAGAATTATCTGTTATTTTTTCATAGGCACCTTTAAATTTCTAGATATTGTTACTGAGTTATGAACTAAAGACTTCCTTCGTTAAGAGGATTGTTTGTCTTTGAAACCTGCAAAGTGAGAACTAATGAAGGATTACAGTTTAAAGTAACACACATCTGTTTGATAGATGTGTAGGATCGGCACAATTTTGTCTTTTTCAGTTGTTGGCTATGAGAAATTTGTGAGGAATTAAAAGTTTCTTGATGTTTGTAAGTGAAATGAAATGATTTATTCATGCAAATGATTCATTAAGAAGCTTTTTGTTTGCACAGATTATGTCTTACTGCAGCTGGATGCGAGTTAAAACAGAAATGTATTGAGTTCTCCTTCATCACATCATCATTACTTGTCATATAATGATAGTAAAGCTTCAAACATTCTCACAATCACTTTAAGAATTTACAGAGAATAAATGTAAATTCATCTTTTTCGTGTCACAAACATTAGCTGGAGTGATAAAAGTCTCTTTGTGCAGCTCAGACTCTCATCCTGTCTGTTTGTGTGCTGCTGTGTGACGTTACATCACATGACTTATTCAAACAGCTGGTTCAAAACCATTTTTCCATCTAATGGTGCTGTAAAACAGCTCATGTACTAAATGAGATGTACTAAATAGAGTCTGGGCGCTGATCCACACAACAATGGAGCAGAGCAGCATCGTGGCAGCAGGGAGCCGAGCAGGCGTCACATTCACAGCCAAAACAATCAGATCAACATCCAGACCGCTGAGAGGAACCTGAACGCACCGCGACCCACTGAGCTTCTATCAGAACGGTACGGATCTGTTTCTCCAAACCAAGATGACATTTCACTCTGTTAGAGACTCACATCAGTCAGGAAGTCAGAGCTGAAGGAAACAGTCCTGATCCCAGAGTGAGTCAGTCTGTGGAACAGTCTCAGAACAGAAGTTAGAACAGTGTGGAACTAAAGTGGCCTGTAAAGACGGACTAGTGAGCAGATGAGTCTCCGTGTTTAATGTCCTCTGTAGTCTCATTCACTTGTTACACACTTGTTAGCAACCGCTAACTGTTGTTAACACATGAAGAGCTTCACAGTTAAATTGTGGGACATTTAATGATGAATTTATGTTGGAGAACAAAACATTTAAAAAGCTTCAGCCTGTGGAACCACAAACCGTATTTCAAAACACACTCACAGACTTTGAAACAAGGGAACCAGATGTGCTAACATGCTAACTGATCTGGGTTTTAGGAGGGCAGACTGCACCTCTCTATAAGGTCTGTGGTTAATGCAAGATACATAAAATTCATCAGCAAACACTCCATGTTTGAATTAAAAGGTGGCAGCTAACATGAAGCTGGTAGGACACTAACCGTGGCGGTGACACCGAGGTCACATGATGACGATGTGGCTGGTTTACAGCCTCAGCGTTTGACTTCTGGTGTTTGGGCTTCAAAAGTCATAAAAGCGGTGTTCAACTGTGACGATTATCTCACCGAACATAACGCGTCATAAACTCATCCGCCACAGTTTTATTTTGTGCAATAATCCAAAATCCAACTGAAAAAAATCCCCCAAGCGTTTTTGTCGATGGAGCCAGAGCGATGCTAATTTCTGGGTAAGCCCTCAAAAACACATCATCCCTACACTCTGTTGTTCTAACCTGCTGTAACCTGCTCATGTAGAGATTACAGCTCCACACTGACCCCACAGAGCTGCTGCTGCCATCTGCTGGTCAACACCGACACAGGTGAGAGTCAGTGAGGCTGCAAGAACCAGACCGATCGATGCATCGCTGAAAACAGAAATGATCTTTGACACTTCTGTGAGAGTGCAAAATAACTGAAGCATCATTATGAATCAGTCCTAACGCTGCAGCATTGTGTCTTCAGTCTGTCTGCAGGAACCAGATGACACACAGACGGGTCGATCACCTCTAAATCCCTCTGTAGTTTAATCTGCGGCAGAAGATTTAGAAAGATTAAGGGTGAAATTGTTTCCTATAAACAGTTTCTCTCGACAGTAACGTGAGGATTACAGTCGTCCCGTCTCCACATTAAATCCTCTTATGACACCCGCCTGCAAGACAAACACTCTCTCCTATTGGACGACCTGCAGTCCTGACAACCAGCTTTACTCTCAGGTGGCGTCCTGCACACACCAAACTGCACGGCACCATCACCTCCGCCTGTCTCCACCCGGGGATTTGAAGGTAAAAACACTCACAGTGTGTTTTTGTCCTTCCACCCCAGAGACACACATGAGACAGTTCGTCTCTCCTCGTCTCTGCTGGACTGTGTGGACGGACACAAACATCACGTCTCCCGTCGGTGTTCCTCGTGCTGCATCGCTCTCCACTTCTTCTTCTGTAATTGACCAAATGTGCCAGCCGCTGTCCGCTGCTGCAGGGAGATAGGCCTTTATTGTTTTCTTCTGAGGGATAAATCTGTCTCCTGCTCCTCGCTTAAACCACTTTAGAAGCTCTGATGTCTTCTTTATCTTCCGTAATAAAGTCAGAGAGGCCTGAGTGAGGGAGTCCACACACAGAGAGGCTGAGGAGGCACATTCTCTGGAAAAATGTACAGTTACTGCTTTGTGTTGGTGTAAATGATCGCCTCAATAATGCAGCTGTTATACATGTCACCGCTGTAGTGCAACCAGCCTGTCCTCATCACATTAATGAGAATACAGATCAGCTGTGAAAGCAGCTCGTTACAGCCCAGATTTCTTGTTATGTGGCGACCTCTAGTGGTCGTAGTTATTATCATGGCAGCAAAGGAGGAAGCGGGTCAGGTGGTAGAAGTAGTGAAAAAGGGGGGTCGGGGATGGATCTCCATCCAGGAGACAATGTCCAGGTTCAGAGTGAAGCTGCAAGTCAGCAGCCAATCAGAATACCGTTTTATCAACATAATGAGAAAAGAGTTGTATTTAAAGTAACTGCTAATGATCTGTATCTATTTCAGCGATGCAGGATACTGTTGTTTTTGCAGTAACTTGCCCTGTACCATGTCTGGTCAGTGATGTATCAGGATAGCTACATATTGATCTTCAGTTTCACATGCACTCACGTGGTCATGATATGATGATTGACTACTTGTTAGATACAAAAAAACCACCTTGGTGCGTTACATAAGTCAGTATCAGAGCCGTGCAGTGTGAGAGCCTCTTTATGTTTCGTGTTTTGCTCACTGTTGTTAATTTGTGTTTGACCTTTGATGCAATAACTTGAAAAATGATCCACGCAGGGAGACAACGTGAAGGGCGTCACATTCTGGATGTTCATGAAAAGATGAATATAACATTATGTGTGTGAAGCAACGAAACCATTTCAAATATTCAGGATATATTTGACGCACTGTTCTGCTGGACAGAGTGGGTGTTTAATTTCTCGTCCTCAGTGGAAACTTGAAGTAGAAGGATCAGAAGTCACATAACGGGAGAAAAACACAAACGAACTCTGAAGGTCTAAAAAGTTGCGAATGTGTGTTTCAACAAAGAGTCTTTAACGTGTGCTGATGTCGCCGTCGTCCTGCTGACTCGCTGTTCTGACGCTGCTTCACTGAGTCTGACTTCTGGGTGACAGCAGCACTGCTGTGCACCCTCGGGCCAACAACACACTTTGTAGTTTTGTGTCTTTTAGCGATCAGCTGGCTGCAGAAAACAGAGCAGCAGCTGTGACACACACAGACACACACTGAGCCCCCCCGCAGAGGCACACTCTCTGTTAGCATCTAGATGTCGACCATAAAGATAAAAGAGTTTTTATGATCCTGCAGCACGCCGACTGTAATATTTCTCTGAGGCAGCGGCTGCATCGCGTCGATGACCTTGCTGGTTGCTGATTTCTGGCGCTCTGAACTCACTTTCTGTCCTGGACTTTGTTTTGGAACAAACCCTCGGTGCCCTGTGGTGTTCGAATGCTAAACAGAGCCTCCAGCAAACACGTTTCTGCTCCAAATGATAAAAAAGCATCATTTTTCAGCCCGCAGAGCAAATGCCAACGTGTCCCCAGTGTTTAGCCCGGCGACAGGTTTGTTTTAGGCCGATGTGAACGAAACCAGCTGGGAGCAGCAACAAAGAGGAGGGACGACATTATTTAATGTTATTTATATAAAGTGTCCATCAAAGTGCAGCCAGCGCTCAGTCTGTGGCAGGATAATCGCTTTAATCATCATACACTCTGTGGGGATTACAATCCTTTTATTACTTCTGAGCATGAGGTTTAAAAAGACAAAATGCCACCAAAGAAAATGTCAGTATAACCCAGAGAAGAGGTGTTCAGACACTTCACTGTTTTTAATATCGTCAAGATCTCAGGGGATGAAACGAACATCAGAGATCTTCAGCCAAGAGTCCTGACACTTTATGATAATCATCATCAATAAACGGTAAAGTTATAGTTAATCAGACGTTCTCAGATACTTTGATATCAGGCTGAACACCGACCCAAAGCATCTGTATTTTATGACCTGGGACTGAGACTCACCAATCAGCTCTCTTTCTGCAGAATCACCTTTAACCCAGTGAGTGATAGAACAAGTTGTTCAGTCCGACCAACAGTCCAAACTCCAGAACCATCAAATCATTCAAAGGAAAAGAAGAAAATCTGAGAAGCTGCGACTTCGACTCTATAAATCAACTAATCCAACACTTTATCTGAACTTGTTGAAAGTGTTGAGCAGCTGAATTCATTAAAAAAAACATCATCACATATTTATGAGCTCCTCATATTGTTTGTGTGCCAAAATCTTAATTTGTAATGAAACTAGTAACTCAAGCTGAAGGACAAAACACAGTATTTACAACTTAATCACAAACAAGTTCAACCTGAAAGTTTCTGCATGTTGAAACTTTACGTCTGTTTATTTCTCTCTTGTCACGACGCTGTGCTGATGCTCTGCTTCAGTTCAGGCAAAGAAACACTTGTTAGAGTTAGAAAACATCATGGTTTGGATTGAAATACCAGTCTTGGTCGTCACGATCACAGATGAAGATTATCCGATTTCTCCAGGTGTCCTTAAAAATATCCAGTGGTGTGACTCAAACTGCAGCAGTCCCTCGTTCTGCAGCCTTGTTGTCTGCAGTACTTGATTTCTACTAAAAAATGTCCCTTCCACTGTTTTCCTGTTAGCAATATATCACCTTGGATGTTGTGAATACATTCAGTTCTGACAAACTCAAATCTTTCCTACTTTATAGACGCAGTTTATGAATTATAATAGCACAAAAATGACAAAATCTAGATGATGAATTGACTAATTATCAGGCAGAATCGTGCAGGTCACAGTTTCACGGCAGTTTAGATCTGAATTGAATGAATGCATGTCGGGTTTGCAGCGGGGGAAAATAATTCATTGAGTGAAAGGTTGATACTTGTACTTTCTCTTTGCTTGTTGTTTTTCCATCTTCTTCTCATTTATACGTTACTCAATATAAGTTAATGATGTTGGGATGTGGGTGCATGTGTGCAGAGACAAGCAATAAAAGTCAAAAGAAATATGTCTCATTATTTTTGAGGACCGGAAATATTCACACAACACAAAATAAAAATTCAGATTTGTCAGCAACTAGTCACATTTTAGATTCAGGAAACTCAAAATATATTCAGTAAATAACTGATGGCGTTAAAGAGACGATGTGTAAGAATCTGATTGGACTGCAGGTGTTTATTCCTCCAGAGCTGTCCGGCTCCAAGCAGCTGAGGAGAAAATGACTGTCGTCAAACTCTGCAAACATCTTTTGTTTGACAGAGGGACCCCTCGAGACAGGAGGGACATATTGTGCATTCAAGATACAAAATGTGAGGATCACAACAGATACCTGCAGAGTACAGAGTCATTAAAATGAGCTTCACCACTCACAGCTGCAACATCAACACCAACCAGCCCGACCTCCACCCGTCTTCACCTCTCAGACGTGCTGCTGACACGTCCGATGTGAAGAGAGATATTTCCTGGTGTTGCAGCAGAAGTCTGCAGTCCAGCACTCGGATCTGTCCATTGTTTCTCAAGACAAACTCTGAATAATTGAGAATGACTGTGCAAATATTTCCATTTTTAAACAACAGTGGCAGATCACAGAGCTCGGATCCTGTTACTGTCACTTATTAACAAGCCGTCTTCGTCTTTGTTGTCCTCCCAGCCGGCACAGAGTCCCGTCGCAGATCCATTTGAAGCTGCCGTTAAGAGAGTTTTGGTCCTTAAAAATCAACTTAATGAATCTGAAATCTCGGCGGTATTTTAGCTTTCAGCCTCACAACAGAGCGGAGGACTAAAAATAGAGAGACTTTGTTGTCGGCGTGTCGACGTGTCTCGCTTTGTTTGTTGAATTTGAGAGTGATTGCAGTGGTTTGCATCAGACGTTTGCAAGTTCTGTTTCTGAAAAGTTCCTTTTTAAAATCTTTTTTTTAGGGCTCATCTCTGGTGTCACACACAAACTGATGTGTCGCCTCTGCATCCCCCAGATCCACCTGTCAATCAAAGAACATGGGAGTGTTTTTGCTGTTGTATCTGCGATCTTGAGTCTTCCAGTTTCTCTTTTCAAATGATGAACGCTGACAGACTGTCGCCACCTGCTGGTACGGAGAGTTCAGAGGGTTCGAGCTGAAGTGTTTGTGGTGTGTTCGAGTGGCTGAGAAGCAGGCGACATGATCTACGAAATAGTTTTGTTAACTCCACTTTTATTTTGTAGATTATAAACGTATGCTTCTTCTTTTGACTGTTCCCCGGTCCTGCATTAGTTACATTACATGTCCCATCTGTGTTCCTGCTCGTTATCGCTGTGACTCTCTAGTTTGTCCTCAGTTTTTGTATTTTCCTTTAGTCTTCTTGATCTGTAGAGTCACAGAGCGCCAGCAGAAATACAATCTCAGATCTGGCTACAGCCACGAAGAGAGATGAAGCAAATGTTGCTCATCAGGCAGCTTCATTTACTGTAAAACAACGAGTCTCATGTCATATGATTATTTCAGGTTTTAACTACATCTGTACATTCATCTACAGATGATGCTGTGTAAATGTTGTGGAGTCAAACAAAAAGTAAATCTCTGGAATAAATGTTCATGAAACTGTTGTGATGTTGAATCAGATCAACACGATCAGCTGCAGCGTCCAATCACACGCAGATCTCTGATGGACAGGCGTGCTGGTCAGACCCCTTAATAAGGAGACCGGAGCGTCATCATGATGGCGGGTCAGGTCCGGGCCAAGCGAGGAAAGATTGAATAAGGGAAAAGGAATGTAAACATGACAGAAAACTTCCCTCCAGGTCTCCTTCAGTCTGCAGAACACCACGCCATCCTCCACTGCAGGAAAAGAGACATTTACCTGATTACAGTTTAACTTCGGTTCAGTTATATTTGGTTTCGATGAATTCTGCTCCCAGTTTCTCCTCGAATTACTTTCACAGCGTGAAGGAAAATATTTGGAAAAGAAACAAGCTTGTGATGTTTTTTTAGATGACTCCATAAATTTAGACTGAAAAACCAAAACGAGTCTGACTGCGCCGCATTTATGTGGAGGCAACCTGCAATCATCCACACACACACACACACACACACACACACACACACACACATCTGCCTCTCATAAGTCACAGTGTAATTCTGGCCTCCTGGCTGGCTGCTGTAGATGAATGTTTCTACCCGGAGAGTAAACAAGATTGTGAATCTGTGTTAATATTATCCAGCTGGGTGAAACTGAAACCAATCATCCCTTTGTTTCTTTTCTCTTCCACACCAATCCCGTCTCATCACACTGTGGAGGGAAGTGGTGCTGCTGCTAAATGGATGTTTTAAGAGGAATGGAGGACATTTTAAAAACACGACTGCGTGATCGTGTAGTCACGACAGCAGCTCTGTGAGGCTCCTCGCTACCAGGCCAAAAACGAATGAGGACGTGTCACACTGAGGCTGGATTTATTCTTTTATTGTTCATATTTTTCAAACAATATGTTTCCCTTGACAACTTGTACCACACACCACCAGCTGCTGCACTTTATTCCACCAACTTTATTCTCATCACACAGCTTGAAATAAATGTTAAACAATAAGATGGAAAAAAAACTGAACCATCAACAAAGTCTGTCCCTCTTTGTGAAAGGGGAATTAAAGCTGTGGACATTTCCCCAATGCTAACATGCTAGCTTGACAGCAGTGAGTTCTATTAAAATGGTTGTTTATGTTCATTATAATAATGTCTGATGTTTCCTGACATGCGAGGGAGACATGAGGTATCCTGGCTGGATATGGTCAGGGATGCTAATTGCTGCTAACTCAGTAGCACAAAGCACACAACCCCTGAGCTGAAGAACAGAGCCATGGTAGCAACAGCGGCTAATGTAAGCAAAAAGCACACAGTCACCCACAGCTGTAAAGAGACTCTCGTGTCTGGGACTCTTTTTGGAATCAGGTGATTGGCTTATATTTTTGGGGTCCAGGCATCATGTACTTACCTGCATGGGTTGCTATGGTAACAATGTAGATGTCGGTAACTACGTTCACTGATGACACGGCTTTCCAGCAAGGAAGAAAGATTTCACTCTACAACACAATCGCTCATCAAGTCGTGGAGAAGTTTATTTCAGTGTGACTCCAGAACTGTTTTCTTCTAAACTGGTCCAGTCGTGGCTTTAATGTACTTCTGTCTCTCTGGATCGGACTTTGTGCGACACTAAGGTCGATTTAAAATCCAGCCAAAGTGTTCAAACACGTGTGTAGAAATCACCTCAAAATGTAGTTTGCATTCAGTTAACAAAATTGGATTTCTTGTGTTTATTTTGTCTGTCCAGACTACATCAGATCAATCTGAACACAGTCTGTGTGTTACGGATTTGGTCCGACAGTCTGGACACAGCTTTGGACATCAGGAGTGTAATTGGTTCAGATGAGAATGGCAGGGTAAGCCAATCAAAAGCAGAGTTTGGCAGGTGATGCCAAGAGAAGCAGGGGGAACCATAACAACACCTGATTACCACTTTATTACTTTCCCTGACACAACAGTACCCGACTTCAGAATAATTCCCTTTGTGATTAAAATATTTACAGACATCGCTGCTTCTGTTCTCACTCGATGCAGGTTGAAGAGGAAAATGGCTGACGGGGCTAAAACTGAGCCCCGCAGGACTCTCAGTCAATCGTTCTGATCAAACAATTAGTGAAAACATTTAACTGTGAGCAGCGGGCCGTCCTCCACATCGACCTGCATTGACTTTAACTAATGTGGTTTCTGTAAGGCCGGCGGTGACAGAGCCACTTCCAAGGTCTCAGAGCTCATTATGGATGCTTTCATTGATTGTGGTAAACAACAGACTCAAGGCAGATAATTGAGCAATGAGCCAGGTGAGGCTTCGCTGCTCCATCGTTAAATGAGACGTGAAAACACCTCAAGCTGTTAGAAAACAGACGGAGCAGAGTTTGTGTTGTCGCTGTGATGATAGTTCATATAGTTTCAACTGAAGATATTATTAATCAGCCGATCAGTGAGTTGATTTATTAAAAAAAACAATCTGTCAAATTAGAAGTTGGTGTTCTTCCGTGTGTTACAACAAATTTACATTTACAAACCAAACCAGCGACGACATCAGAGCCAATATATCTTCTTCCTGATCACATCGAGACTGAACATATGCGTCTTAAGTGACCGCTTGTGATCTCACTTCCCCAATTTATATGAAAATATACAGGTCACTGGGACAAACAGACTCTGTGTTTCTACACTAAGACAGAAAGAAGTTCATGTAGAACATTTGGTGAATTAACAAGAAGAAACAAACAACGAGGAACTGGTCAGAGACAGAGTTTCACAGAGTTTATAAAGTGTCTCCAACTCAACAACTCACTAAAATGACACATTTGTTAAGGGAGTCTGGGGACTTTCTCCACGGGGACAAAGAAGTCGCCTATATTGTTCCTGTTTAGTGTCTTTGTAACATGTGACATGTTTAGATCAATAACATGTTTCTTCTTTCATAAATGGAGTGTAAATGGTGAAATCAGTGTAAACAGTGTGTTCAAACAGCTGATCAATGTTGGCAGGTAAGACTTTAGCACTTTAGACACAGAAGCAGACAGGCTGGTACAGACATGCTGCCACAAACTGACACTTTTTACAAGGAGACAAACAACTTCAGCTGAAACATTTAATGCTGAATTTACAACAAAGACACAATGATGCAGAATCTGTTGTAGATAATGTTTCACAATGTGTAGAAAGTTTCTCTAAACTCAACAACTTTCAGAACTCTGCAATTTGTAAAGGGACTCTGGTGACGTTGTGGTTACGAGCCTGATTGATCTTGATCTGGTTGATCATTTACTATTAATGCATGAGTCACAATCATCTAACAAGTTCAGATAAAACATCTGAACGGTTTCAGAGGACATTTTACTGCACTGTGTACTTTTACTCTGAGTACTTTAAGTACATTTTCCTGATAATAATTACATAATTTTACTAAAGTAACATTTTCAAGGCAGTTTTGTGCTTTAACTGAAGTGACTGGTCTGAGTTCTTCCTCCACCACTGACAGATTAGTGTACTGTCCCTTTAACTGTCACGGATCAGATTGAGGACATGCGCACTGCGCTCCGCCCAAACTGCAAACTAAATGCGTCAACTTTAGTTTTGGGCACTTTGTTCTTCAATGTGTTGTGTTTACAGGACATGGTGAGTATCTGACTGTGTGTGTGTGTGTGTGTGTGTGTGTGTGTGTGTGTGTGTGTGTGTGTGTGTGTGTTCTGCAGCAGGCTGAAGTGTTTCTGCCCGTCGAGCTGGACGAAGGTTTGTTTTTTAAAGAAAACTGCAGGAGAAGTTTTTGTTTGAGGCTGAAAACATGAAAGGTGCTCGACGCCCGTTAAAGCAATATAAATGAGTGTTTTATGAACGGAGTCTGGCGTGTTTAAATTGTCAGGACAGTTTGCAGTTAGTGACGCTGACGGCGGTGTGGCTGTCAACAGACTGATGTTATCTTCTAGAACACGAAGCCTAATATATATGATAATAACAACATGTTGTGTGCAAAGAAGAAACGTGTGTTATTATATTAATATTCACTTTTCCTGCAGTCTGACTCTCCTCTCGTCGTTTCCTCTGATTGTTCCTCACAGATTTTGCTGCTTCCTTTTTTTGGGGGGGGAAACGTGCATGTGCGCGCGCGTCCTGGCCCAGAATTACACAACACAACTGTGTGAACACAACACAACTGTGTGAACACAACAGTGTCCAGTGGGGGAGGAAGTACTCACATCCTTAACTTGTGTGTGAGCTGCAGCACAGTGAGTCTGGACTGAAGTAGTGAAAGTAAACACGTGTTTTCGTTTGAGTTTTTATCTTGTTTTGTTGTTTTGCCCATTGTACTGCTAACTGACAGTTAATGATATACACGTATTTTACATAATATACATCTAATTGTATGTGTTACTTTTACTTGGATATTACGATATTGTTATGATTGTTATGATTTGACAGTGTTTTCCATCATGATACACAATATTTAACAGAACATTTGAATTCTCTCCTGAAGCCCCTCAGGAGTGAGAGGACTGGATAGTAAAATCAATTATTGCAGTATTCTGCAGTTGTGACAGTGTTGTAGGGATGACTCTCATGTGTCTGTGTTTAGAATAAGTCAGATCAGTTGTTGAACTTGAGTTTTCTGTTCCTGTGTGTCAGAGTGAAAATGAATGAGGATGCGTTCGAGGTCCCGGAGAGGACGGAGTACCGCTACCTGGTGCAGGAGGAGGACGAGGAGGAGGTGCAGTACGTCCGTCACAGACACTACATCAACCCCCTCCTGGTGCTCTCCAGACGCTGCATCTTCCTCATCTGCGTCGGCGTGCTCGCTCTGCTCTCTCTCGCCACCTACCTGGGCTACGTGGCCCAGACGCTGCCGCCGGGCGTCGCCCAGGTGACGACTCACTGCGGAGAGTTCAGAGGAAGACACGTGAGTTCAGACTGTTAACGTGACTCCAGGTTTCTTTCATGTGCTGCCCGTCACTTTATCTTTCCCTGCAGTGAGCTGATGGAGCTTTAACGTCACTGTTGAATCCTTCTCTTACAGAAGAATGGCGCCTACACCTTTAAAGGCATGCCCTACGCCGCTCCGCCCGTTGGTACCCTGCGTTGGGCCCCTCCGGCCGAGCCGGTGTGCAGGAGCGGGGTGATGGACGCGGGCCGCTTCCGCAGCATGTGCCCTCAGGTGCATCCGCTGTTGCGCACGGGGAGGGTGATGGGCCAGGAGGACTGCCTCTTCATCAACGTGTGGACGCCCACGCTGCAGCCCGATGCCAAACTGCCCGTCATGGTCTGGATCCACGGAGGAGGGCTGCACGCGCTCAGTGGAGGCGAGCCGGCCTACTCGCCCACAGAGCAGCTCGCGGCCGACACAGGAGTGGTTTACGTCAGCTTCAACTACAGACTCAACGCCTTCGGCTTCCTTGCGCTGGAGCTGCTGAGGGAAGGTTCTCCGAAAAACACCTCAGGTCAGTCAGAGAGGAGCTCTGCTGGGGTTGATCTCAGGTCAGTTTTACTGGAGACGGATGATGTAAACACTGCTGTGGGGGGAAGGTGAAGTGAGGTGAGCTAACATCACAAACTCATGCCTGAGACACAAATACACTCCTGAAGAAACAACATGATGAGGCCTGCTTTTAAACCCTTAACAGTCAAATTACGTTTGTCTTCATCTACCAAAGAGCTGCAACAAGGTTCCTGCACCTGTTAAGTGAAGAAAGATTCCACTCCTGCCCTCCTACACAAACAGACCAACTTCAGATCTTATCAATCTAAAGTAGCTAGCAGCTATTTCATGCTGCAGTTTACTCCCAGGAGCTTTTTCCATCTCCACGTCTGTTTACCATTAATTCTAAGTGCTGTATCGCAGGCAACTGGACGTGTTTCAGTTTCTTGAAGATGTTTCTCAAGTGGCCCTGATGACTCTGAAACTCAGAGCTCATACAGACGTACATCTGTGAACTCAGGTTTTTGAAAATAGATCACATGCTTTCATCCATCATACAGATTAACTAAGAACTCGCAGGGATGTAAGAACGGTGGGGGAAGAGTTATTTTTGGTGTATTTATTGTCAAATGTATTTATTTAGTGAAGAGTTTCTTTCATTTCGTGTTGGTTTTGTTTGGTTTCAGTTCCTTTTTTACTTTGGTGTTGAAGGCAGTCCAGTTCTTCACATGCTCTACAAATTAGTGTTAAGACGTTTAGGAAGTCGTTCTAATTGTTGTTGAGCTCCAGAAAACTTTTAAGAGCTTATATGTGACTGTTTCAGTTCATTGTGTTGTGGTTAAGAAGTCGTGTGAGTGAAGAGGCCGTTACTTACACAGGCTGTTGAAATATTGATGGTGTTTAAATCAGGCTTCCAGTCCGACTGAATGTCTGTACGAGTCCACACGTTTCCATGAAGATGTGAATACTTGATGAATGTTAATGTGAATCAGATAAACGTGTCCGTTTCTTAAAGTTTGTTGTTTCCTTCACTGTGAGACTCCAAATGTGAGTCAAGCTGCGTCATTTCTGTTACATAATCCAGATCTGCGGCTGTGACCTTGATGTGAAGCGACCTGTTAAATGAGCGAGCCTCCCGCGACACGATGGCGATTCTCATCTCCCGGGCGCAGCTCGGCCCGCTCTCACATTTCTAATTTTGAATCCTCCCGATCTCGTGGCCCAGTTACTCGCTCCCTCGGCTTGAAAACAGTTAAATTTAGTTCCAGCTACATCGAGCCGGTTCTGTTTCCGACAGAGAAAATGGGACGGCAGAAACAAGGCCACATCAAAAGCAGGTTTCTAATCGATCCACATCTTCACAGGGAACTACGGCTTCCTGGACCAGATCGCCGCTCTGAAGTGGGTCCAGAAGAACATCCACCTGTTCGGAGGAGATCCTGACAAAGTGACCATATTTGGACAGAGCTCAGGTACAAAACAGTCAAAAATAAAAAGTACATGATGTTTCGTTTCTGTCAGACCTGGAGTTTCACATTTCATCTCCAGCTCCTGGAGTGACTAAATCTGTGCTGGAGATCAAGTCTGCCTCCAGTCTGGTTATCAATCAGTCAGTCGATCGATTGATCAAGCTGCTACCTTAAGAATTTAAAAGACTTTTTTAATGAGTTTTTAAAAGGATTCATGTTGGACAACATATACACAGATACTGATATATCTGTGAAAGGACGTTATATTTGGCCCATTAATACATCGACCAAGCTTTATACGAAGCATAAACTAACTTTTATTATTTATTAACTTGATGAATTACAAAGAAACGAAACTTCCCAACTGTATTTGGAAATTGGGCTTAAACAAGTTGTCAGTTGGTAAATAAATAAAATGATGAATGAACAAAAGTTATGGTTACATGCAGCTTTAAATACATCTTTAAAAATAAGCTCGTCCTCATTCGACCACAAGAGAAACATTTTTTATTTTGGACAGAATGAGAAAATATATAGATGATAAACACTGAAAGTGATCAGTGATGATATTTGATGAGAGTTAAGAGGTCCAGATTATCTGAAACAGTTACAGAAACTCTTTCTAAATACTTGTTATCATGATTTAAATATTTCCTACACTTACTTCTGTAGTCGGATTGGATCCTCGTATTCTTTTATATCCTGTCTTGATTACTGAAGATTAGATTCAGGAGAATTATACAGAGGAGAGAAATAAACCAACAAAAAAAGCAAAGCAAGTGAGTTGAAGCTAAACAAGGACTCTGTCTCAGGTGGGACATCAGTGTGGACCCTGATGATGTCACCGCTGGCGAAGGGTCTCTTCCACGCGGCGGTGGACATGAGCGGCTCGTCTGTCTACAACGCCTCGCTGGAGGACGCCGAGTCCGACAACCTGGTGTTCCTGAAGAAGACGGGCTGCAGAGACCTGAGCTGCCTCAGAAGTCTGTCCATCAGACAGGTCCTGCAGGTACGACGCCTCCATTTCCCCCACCTCCTCCACCTCCTCTGCACCTCCTCTGCACCTCCTCCACCTCCTCCATCTCCTCCACCTCCTCCACCTCCTCCACCTCCTCCACCTCCTCTGCACCTCCTCCACCTCCTCCATCTCCTCCACCTCCTCTGCACCTCCTCTGCACCTCCTCCACCTCCTCCATCTCCTCCACCTCCTCCACCTCCTCCACCTCCTCTGCACCTCCTCCACCTCCTCCACCTCCTCTGCACCTCCTCCACCTCCTCCACCTCCTCCATCTCCTCCACCTCCTCCACCTCCTCCATCTCCTCCACCTCCTCCACCTCCTCTGCACCTCCTCCACCTCCTCCATCTCCTCCACCTCCTCCACCTCCTCTGCACCTCCTCTGCACCTCCTCCACCTCCTCCATCTCCTCCATCTCCTCCACCTCCTCCACCTCCTCTGCACCTCCTCTGCACCTCCTCCACCTCCTCTACACCTCCTCTGCACCTCCTCCACCTCCTCCATCTCCTCCACCTCCTCTGCACCTCCTCTGCACCTCCTCCACCTCCTCTGCACCTCCTCTGCACCTCCTCCATCTCCTCCACCTCCTCCATCTCCTCCACCTCCTCTGCACCTCCTCCACCTCCTCTGCACCTCCTCCACCTCCTCCACCTCCTCCATCTCCTCCACCTCCTCTGCACCTCCTCCATCTCCTCCACCTCCTCTGCACCTCCTCCATCTCCTCCACCTCCTCCATCTCCTCCACCTCCTCCACCTCCTCTGCACCTCCTCCATCTCCTCTGCACCTCCTCCATCTCCTCCATCTCCTCCACCTCCTCTGCACCTCCTCCATCTCCTCCACCTCCTCCACCTCCTCTGCACCTCCTCCACCTCCTCCACCTCCTCCATCTCCTCCACCTCCTCCACCTCCTCTGCACCTCCTCCACCTCCTCCACCTCCTCCATCTCCTCTGCACCTCCTCCACCTCCTCCACCTCCTCTGCACCTCCTCCACCTCCTCCACCTCCTCTGCACCTCCTCCACCTCCTCCATCTCCTCCACCTCCTCTGCACCTCCTCTGCACCTCCTCCACCTCCTCCATCTCCTCCACCTCCTCCACCTCCTCCACCTCCTCTGCACCTCCTCCACCTCCTCCACCTCCTCCACCTCCTCTGCACCTCCTCCACCTCCTCCACCTCCTCCATCTCCTCCACCTCCTCCATCTCCTCCACCTCCTCCACCTCCTCTGCACCTCCTCCACCTCCTCCATCTCCTCCACCTCCTCCACCTCCTCCACCTCCTCTGCACCTCCTCTGCACCTCCTCTGCACCTCCTCCACCTCCTCCATCTCCTCCATCTCCTCCACCTCCTCCACCTCCTCTGCACCTCCTCAGCCCCGCCTCCACCTCCTCTACACCTCCTCTGCACCTCCTCCACCTCCTCCAACTCCTCCACCTCCTCTGCACCTCCTCTGCACCTCCTCCACCTCCTCTGCACCTCCTCTGCACCTCCTCCATCTCCTCCACCTCCTCTGCACCTCCTCCATCTCCTCCACCTCCTCCATCTCCTCCACCTCCTCTGCACCTCCTCCACCTCCTCCACCGCCTCTGCACCTCCTCCACCTCCTCCACCTCCTCCATCTCCTCCACCTCCTCTGCACCTCCTCCATCTCCTCCACCTCCTCCATCTCCTCCACCTCCTCCATCTCCTCCACCTCCTCCACCTCCTCTGCACCTCCTCCACCTCCTCCACCTCCTCCATCTCCTCCACCTCCTCTGCACCTCCTCCATCTCCTCCACCTCCTCCATCTCCTCCACCTCCTCCACCTCCTCTGCACCTCCTCCATCTCCTCCACCTCCTCCATCTCCTCCACCTCCTCTGCACCTCCTCCACCTCCTCCACCGCCTCTGCACCTCCTCCACCTCCTCCATCTCCTCCATCTCCTCCACCTCCTCTGCACCTCCTCCACCTCCTCCATCTCCTCCACCTCCTCTGCACCTCCTCCACCTCCTCCACCTCCTCTGCACCTCCTCCACCTCCTCCATCTCCTCCACATCCTCCATCTCCTCCACCTCCTCTGCACCTCCTCCACCTCCTCCACCTCCTCCATCTCCTCCACCTCCTCTGCACCTCCTCTCCACCTCCTCTGCACCTCCTCCATCTCCTCTGCACCTCCTCCACCTCCTCCACCTCCTCTGCACCTCCTCCACCTCCTCCATCTCCTCCACCTCCTGCACCTCCTCTGCACCTCCTCCATCTCCTCCACCTCCCCTCCACTCAGCTGGAGTCGTCCTGTAAAGTGTATGAAAGCAGACGGGCGGTCGGGCCTTCTGGAAAAATCTAATAACACAAAAATACAGCGCGGTAGTTACTCTCTTTAATATTCTCTTCAATACGTGAGGCTCCAGTAAAATATGTGATTCACAGCTCGTCTTTATGACATAATGAGACGGCGTGATAAATGTTTGAAATTGCTCAGATGGATCATTTTGTCACCTCCAGATATTGGAGCACCTGAATGTTTCTAATTTTCCTGCAATTGTTAATGAAGAAAGCCGGACACTAAACTTAATGAAAGAATTTGAAATGTTTGAACTTTTTGTTTCTCCAGAGGCTGAGCTCTTCACAGAGGTGTTCCTCACCTTCACTCAGATTTATTCAATAAAAGATATTGAACAGAGAAGAAAAGTCATTTTAAAAAGAGCTTCGCTCAACATAAACGTCAGGACGACTTCTGAATAATGTATTTTATGACTCGGTGCAGAACAGAACTTTAATAATTACAGAACTCATCAGACTCCACGTTACTGCTCTTATACATCAAGAGAGTTTAATTTGCTTTTATTCAAATGTTTTTATTTGATTTATTGGTTTCAGAAAATAAACCAGGAGAGAAATTTCTGTAAGAATTTTGTGTTTAATTTGTTAATTTAAAGAAGAATAAGATTTTCCTCCACCTCTTTATTTTCCAATGAAAAGATAAAAAACCAATACCTGTTTTTCTCAGGTATTGATTATAGATCAATACGGAGATCTATAACTGATATTTGGAACCGGGCAGTAATCACTGATATTCAAACATGTAACAGTTCTCTCTCTTCCACTGTGTGTAACCAGTCAGACTGTGTTAACAGAGTTGTGCATATTTGAATTAATTTATTTATTTAAGTCCGTCACAAAATATCGATAATCAGAAATGCTGAACATCGGCACAAATGATCCATAAAACAACAGTTTAAATGCTTCTTGTCAACTTATTGGTGGTTTAAGGAAGCTTTTTGTCATACTCTTGGTTGAATTATTTAACTATCGTTATTATTTATTAATATGACCTTTCAGTGGCCCCGGGCTGCATAAAAATAAAATTAAAATCACAAAACATGTTCCAGACAGGAGGAGACACAACACAAAGAGAAGCTTTTAGAGTGAGACAGAGACGATTATATATTTATAACAGTTCAGGCGCTGATATGAAATGTGTGTGTTGTTGTGTGTGTGTGTGTGTTGTTGTGTCTCTTCAGTGAAATGTTCTTCTGATCTGAAGAAATACACAAACAAAGAACGTTGTTTAAATCCTGTTTCTGATTCTCTTCCACGCTCACATCATCAACAACGTCTGGGGAAAAAATGCATAAACATCAAATTATTAGAGCTGAACACGAGCTCCATCTTCTCCTCTGTTTGTCGTCAGGCCGTCCCGTGGCAGGAGTACCCGTCCTGGGCAGCAGACGACCTGGTCGACCTCCCCGTCAAAGGGCGCTTTGTTGGCCCGGTGGTGGTGGTGGACGGCTACGTCCTCGAAGCTCCACCTTTTGAGGTTTGGGAGCAGAAAGGAGACTACAGCGACGTTCCGTTTGTCATCGGGTCGACGGAGCAGGAGGAAGACTTCAGGTGAGAGCTCGTCTGGTTCAGCTTCATCACTGTCAGTCGTTACTGTGATCAGTCTGACTCCGTGTTTCCTTCTGCAGCCCCGCGGCTCAGAACATCTCCACGTGGACCTGGGAGGACTACAGCTGGTTTGTGACAGGTAACAGCACACTGATGATGTGACACTGATGAAGGATTTACAGATGTGGATGATGGTGGTTGACAGCAAACTCCAGACTCACACAGACCCCTCTGTACACTTTGTTTAAAGTGTCTCATATGTGGCCAGATATTGAATCATGTAAGTTGGTGTTGACCCGGTTCTGGTCCAGAGGGCAGTGGTTCTGCAGCTGAAGCTGAAGAAGATAAACAGCAACAGTTTAATTAGCTAGCAGATGATGCAAAGTGCAAAATATGGTCACACTTAAAGACACCGTACCTGTGACCTCCTGTTGATGGGTCAGTTATCTTCTAAAGCTCGAGTCAGTAAAAAAAAAATCACATTTGAAATTCACCCAGCACAGAAAATCCCAGCTTCTGTTTCCAGGCGTTCGTCCAGAGCCACTCATGAACACATGAACATGAAGAGTTTTCATCAAGGTGCATCATTCCCTGAGAATTAAGGGAAAACTTCAACAAAAAGTCACAGTGTTAAAGAAAGCAAGAATAAAATCCTGGATCTTTCTGTCTATCTGGATCAGCAGCAGAGCTGATGAGGTCTGTTCTGGGCTGGGACCCATCCAAGTTTCTTCCTCGGCTGAGGTAGCGACTGTGAAAGGTCATGACCATATGCTAACGTGCTAACGTTACTGTGTTAGCTGCTGGACGTCACTGCAGCTGCTCGTTTTTTAGGCTCAGCAGCTGTGAACTCAGACACAGGACTCTTGTTCTTTTATCAGTCACAACATTAGACTTACTGTTGATATAAATGTTCTTTAGTAAAATAAATAATGTTTTCATAATAACTGACCAATCCCGAGCTTTAAAGTTCAAAAAAATACATGTCAGAGAATATTTTTCATATCAGAATCCTCCTGTTCGACATATTCATGTTTCTGATGACTCATCTTGAACTCAGGGACATGAATAATAAATTACCCAATAAAATGTAAGTAGGCCAACAAGATAACCCATCTGTCATATAAAATGGTGCTTCACCTGCTGAGTGATATCACTGATCCCAGATCTGCACCCATCAACAATCAGGACATTCAGTTCAGTCCTTCAAACAAACATCGGTCAGAGAGTCTTTATTTCCACCATGAGGCAAAAATGAAATGTTGGGATAAAAATAAAGACAAAAAACCATTTAACCCAGTGGGTTTAAGATGTGATGCTGGATGACATGTTACACAGCAGAGTTACATATTACTGCACTGTTCTCAGACTCTCTGCAGCACTTAGAGCAGCACGGGGTCGACTTGGTTCAGTGCCGGTCCGAGCATTCATGTTAGCATGTCATGCTAGCTGATGTGCACAGAAAGCAGCTGAATATTTAATGAACATGTGCTGCGGCCGAGTCTGAGAAAATGCCTTCAGCCGGAGAAGCAGTGTTTCCTTTTAGAAGAAACCAAAAATGTCTTCAGAGTCATTAAATTTAAATCCAGGCTTGACAAGAACTGAGTGAGGTCATTGAAGTGAAGAGTAACAATCCATCCTGGTTCAAACATGGAGGCCGTTGTGAACGTGGACGTCACTTTACTCAAATTAAAATGCTCTGGGTTCATATTCAGGATGTTGTTCTGTCTTCTCTCCTCCACACAGAGAAACTTCAGTCCTTCAACGAGAGTCTCCCCACCGCCGCTCTGAAGCTGTACCCGCCCTCCGCCCCCTGCCCCACCACGGACCGCTGCCCAGAGAGGGCCTACACCACCATGGTGTCCGACATCAGGGTCACCTGTCCCAACAACGACGTGGCCCAGAGGGCTGCAGGTAAACTCCAGCCCCGCTCGCTCTGTAGTGGCGATATTCTGCCTCGCCGTCTGTGTGAACGTTACTCATCCACCAGCAGAGATAGTGACACAGCTGCAACCGAGGCGACTGTGTGTGACGGCGTGATGGCGTTCAGTCTGACAACCAAACAGATCTGAGTCTCCTTCCTGAATACAGGCTCTCTCTGTTTACTGATGGTGATGGAGTAATTATTATTATTATTATTATTATTATTATTATTATTAGAGCAGAAAACTTCTGTCACCTCCAGGATGTTTGATGAGTCAGGAGCTCCGTGACAGTTAGATGTTTGTTTTAAAAACACACAGACCTCAGCGTCATGATGTGAACCATCACGTCTGATCTGGTTCTGTAACAGCGGCAGGCTCTGGAGCTGCTCGGCTCAGGGTGAACAAACAAAGACGGGCTTCGTTTCAGTTCTGGAGTCTGTATGAAAACAGTGCTCACGCCCGAGGTCAGATGATCGGCCTCCAGGCAGGTCAGATGTTTGTGAGAGTAACAGTAAAGGATGCAGTTTGTTTTATTCTGAGTAACGAACAACATCCTGCTGTTTGCTGCGGCTGCTCGGTGAGTCTCGGTGCAGCAGGATTGAGCTTCGTGGAGGTTTTGGTGCCTGTGGGGCTCGTTAGGCTCCGTCAGCGCTGAAGCTCTGAGTAAACTGACATTTAACTGTTGTGAGAGGCAACTGCAGGGCATCCTGGGTGATTCTGCCGCACGCTTCACTGGGTTTTGTACGTCGTACAGCCTCGTTTTTTTCTTTTCTTTAGAATAACAGCTGATCTGGTCTGACGATGAATAAGACTCAGAACAGAACAACCTAAATATTCTGTTTCCTGAAGCTTCCAGAGCTGAATGACATCAACAAAAGCAACATAAAGGACGATTCTGTGTTTTCTTTAATATCTCATGAAATGAATCAAAGCCACAGTGAATGTGTCTGCTGAGACGTGTTGTGTGTCACCATGAACACACTGTCATCAGCACGGTGGGAGGAGATGAAGACTGGATTCACAGTTTTCAGGTGAACTGTTCCTTTAAGCTAACCATGTTGACCCTCTCTCTGCCTGCAGCGGCCCTGAAGAGTCCCGTGTATCGGTACCTGGTGACCCACACACCGTCAGGCCCGGTGAACGTCTCCAGCAACCTGCTGTCGTTCCCCAGCCGCTTCTCCTTCCACTGTCTGGACATCATTTCGTTCTTCGGAGGGCTGGAGTTCATCCTGGGCAAACCGCTCTCTGCTGAAGACAAGAACTTCCAGAGTCTCATCACACGCCACCTCGTCCACTTCGCCAAGACAGGTCCGGACACTTCCTGCCTCTCAAACGGGTCGACCTCAGCGCTGACTAATGAGGATGAAGGTAAAGCTTTAACTGATGATTGTTGATGCTCCCCTTTTCTCTTTCTTACAGGTAAGATGGAGGCTGAATGGCCTGAATACCCATCATCCACTGCTCTCCTGTCTGACCGCCTGACGGCGGTCCAGGACTACTCAGCCGATCGGTGTCGGCTGTGGAAGGAGAACGGCCTGTACGCCTACGCCTGGGTGAACTGAGCGCGGACTGTCGGCAGCGTTCAGTTCCTCTAATCACTGAGCTTAATTAAAGCCACAGCCTCGTTACACTGACGTGATGTCACACAGCAGCTATCTGATTGGCTGTGAGTTTAAAAACACACCGTGAGTGAAACATTTTGTTGGTTTCAAGTTGCTTTTAAGTTCTCTGCTTGATTTTAATTATCATGAAGTATTAACAGTCATATCTGTGTTTGGATAGCTTTTATTTTAAAGGGCCAGTTCACCAAAGTACATAAACACGTCTTCTGTGTGGTGATTCTGGTGTTATATGTCCAGGTTCTCCAACGTTTCCTCACCTCAGTACTATGAATTTATTTAGAAATGATCCAGATAATCCACAAACCTTCATTTGGACTATTTTCTAATCAAAAATGATAAAAACTAAACTCAGCTGAAGCTACATGCCACTAGAGGGAGATGATACAGGTCTTGGTTTCTTGGTTTGTTATTTGGGTGAACTGAGCCTTTAACAAGAAGGAGGTCTGACTACATGACGCTGAAGTGACTGAAGGAGCACAAAGACCAAAGAGACAGAATCTTATTTTTTTATGTCAGGTTAGTTTGAAGTGTCTGAGTTAGAAAAGTATTACAGGAAGATTTACGTCCTGAATCTTTAAAGGAATATTTCAGTAAGTTTTCTTTGATTTGATCGTCAGCAGAAACTCAGTCGAAGTCACCGGACACGATGAGTCGGCTCCATCTGAACCGTCCGCTGCGCCCAACCAGAGTCCACACAGTCTGTCTAAAGTTAAAGGTAGAATCAGTAGGATTTGTCCCAGCTGTTCCTGAACGCACCACAGAGACAGTTGATTGTTGAGTCTCATTCCCAGGACGTCAAATAGACACATGTTGGGTTGGTAAAGCGTCCCGAGCAGCAACAAAGAGAGAAAATCAGAAACTCTCTGCAGATACGAGACACTAACACGCCTTTTCTCCACATTCCAGCCTCCCTCTCTGTCTGTTTACGGCTTCTTACGGCTTTTACGTCTTTGTCTCGTCTCGCTGCGTCTGATTGGTCCACATCAGTCTGATGATGCTGGGAAATAACAAGAATCCAGAATTCACCTCAGATGCATCAAACTGAAGTAACAAGGCTGTTCTGAAGCCATGAGGAGGAGAAAGTTCAGGTGTAGAGAGGAGAAGCCACACAGAGACTCAGAGGACACAGACATGAAACATGAACTGGAGGAGAGTAACTGAGTATTTATACTCTGTTACCTCAAACCTCCGACTAAACCATCGACATGAAGTCCATGAGACGAAACACAGAACAGACTTCATGTGCTTCATTCTGTATCTGAGGAGTTTCTATCAGCAGCAGAAGTGAATAAAATGAACATTTGCTTCATCAGAGTAAATATTAGATTAGTAAGACATAAAATGCGTCATTAAATATTCATTTTTTAAACCACTTGTTGATAAATATTTGCACGACTCCAGCAGCTGAAGCTGCAGCTCAGATGTGACGCGGCTGCTTCCTGTGGACATCAGAGAGGAACTGGACTCAGGTGTCGGTGATTTCACGACGACTGAGAATCTAAATTCAGGGAAAAGTTTGAAGTGAGACGAGAAAGTGAGACGATTTGTTGAATCTGTGAATTGAGACGTGTGTTTTTGTGAAGCTGCTGTTTGCACTGATCATTCATCACCGTGACGCTCGGCCACGCAGGCTTTTGCACTTTTCCTGTGTTGTGTTGCGTTTTGTATTTCGCAGCAGTCACGTTTGTTTGTTCCTGAAGCTTTTTTCAGCGTTTCAGTGTTTTTTGTTTTTTTTATCACTCTTAGTTTATTCATGTTTACTGTTTTAAGGTTTACCAGCAGTCAGTATGTTCGACTCTGTTCTGTCGTGTGCTGAAATATGATCACTTTATACGCTTAATAAACATCACATGAATGATCCTTCATGTCATTCTTATTTTGATGCCAATGATTTTTATACTTTTACAGAACTTTTCCTTGTAACAGAATATTCCTGCACAGTCAGATTACTTCTGTCAGTGGATACAGAACATGAATCTTCCCTCTCAGGTCGTCTGAACAACATAAAGACGCCTGAAGTTGTTAAACTGTTCAATAGTTCAGAAGGAAAAATAAAAAGTTGAGAGAAATTTAAAGTTTAACATGATTTCAGTTTTGTTTAGAGTATCCTAAAGTCGTACTCGTGTAACAGTAAAGATATCAAGTTAAAATATCATTTTGGCAAAGTTCAAGTAAAAGTAAATCTGTTTCCACGTGAGTATATAAATATATATATTTATATATCTGGTACACTGGGGGTTGACTCATCGACGTGGCGGATTTTAGATCCAGTATTCAGCGTTTTTCTGTTAATATTTTTTTTTTAATTTGAATAAAATACTTTGAAGATGTTCTACTTTGCCTCTGATGCAGCATGTAATCTGTAAAGTAACTAGTAACTAAAGTTATCAACTAAATGTAGCTCAGTTAAAGGTTTTGCCTCCAAAAAATGTGCTGGAGTGGAAATATGAACGACAGAATATGTAATAAAGTATTTGTACTTCAGTGCAGCGCTGAGTAAATGTTACATTCTCCTTCTGCCTGATCTGTGTTTTCTTCCAAAGCTGATCAACAGAACGATGAGTAAATAAATATCTAAATAAAATGAAATAATGTCGCTGTTTTAATAGTCAGTGTTACTTCTTCGGTGCGACACTGAAAAATGTAAATTTCGTTTTATTATTATTTTTTTATTATTATAATTTTTGTGTTTTTCAGTCACAATCTTGTAGCTTCTTGTTATTTATTTTATTAGTGACTTAATTTATATTTTTGTCCATTTTGGCGTTATTGTGTATTTATATGTTTTATTATATCTCAGAATTATGTTTATTATAATCTGTTGTTTTGCGCCTCGTCTGTGAAAACGTAGCATAATAAAAATGACTGTGATTCTTCTTCATCCTGCATCAGAGCCAGAAAACCTGTTTTTAATTTAGTGTATCTGATAAAATACATTTTACTGCTCAGCTCTGTCCCGCGTCTGTCCAGCAGATGGAGGCAGAAGAGAGAGAGAGAGAGAGAGTGTGTGTGTGTGTGTGTGTGTGTGTGTGTGTGTGTGTGTGTGTGTGTGTGTGTGTGTCCGTCCTGTCTCTTTAAGGCCGGGTCTCTCCGCTCCCTCCCGGCTGACTGCTGCCACGCTGCGGCGCCTGCTCAGTGCGCCTCCGCCGCCGCTGCTCGGATCCCGGACCAGGAGCTGCTCCGTCCCCCCGTCTGCTGCATCCTGTGTGCGTGTGTGTGCGTGTGTGTATGTGTGTGCGCGCGCTGTCTGATGGTTAACCTATGGATTGACGGAGGGAGGCTTTTGTTGTCAGCCCGGTGGTTTGTTCTGCTGGAGCGGCACTTTCACCGGAGCATGCCCAGAGGAGCCGGAGCCGCGCTCCTGCACGGATAGCGCAGAGGTCCAGCCGACAGACACGGTAACGACCCGGATTCTTCTCTTTATCTCGTCCTGGTTCCGTCTTTTGTTTGTTATTCTCATTAGGATAAAAAGCTCTCGCGTGACGCTGCGGCACCGTCTCGCGTCCCGGCGTCACGGCTCATCCTGCGGGAGGCTGCGGGTTCGTTTACCGGCAGAATAAAGGACGGTGTGAGCGTCAGAGAGGTCCAGAGCTGGGTCAGATGGGTCTGTACGGTCAGCGCACCGGGACCAGCATCCTCCAGCCATCACCTCCAGGCTCTACGGGTCCCCTCAGGAGCGGAGCGTGAAGGCAGCAGCGGCGTTCAGGCCTGCTGGGAGCTCACAGCTCCAGAAAACACACTCGAGTTCCTTTATTTAACATCTGAAACTGCATGTATAAGAGCTGCTGCTGATGAAGATGAAGGTGATGATGAGGATGAAGGTGATGATGACGAGCTCAGTGTAAATAAAAGCACAACGTGGCTGTTAAAGATGCTCTGGAGTTAACAAAATAAAAGCATCAGCCAACCATTTCTAGACAAAAACAAAAGCATTTTTTTTTAATCACCAGAATAAATCATCATGTAACTGAACTGATCAATCCCTCACTGATCAATAATGATAACATTAGAATCGCAATCATTACAGTGTAACTAAGTACATTTACTCAAGTTTTTTTTCTGTATCTTGCATCTTGGAACTTTAGTTACTTTGCAGATGACACGCTGCATCAGAGGAAACCTTCACCTGTCTGTCAGTAAACAAGAAAACACTGATTCCAATAATTAGCAAAATGTTAAAAATGATAAATTCTGAAGTTGAGTGTCACAAAAACACTCAGTCAGGGTGAGAAAACATCGAGGTTTGATTTCCACGTCCACAGATGGAGATGTCCAACTCTCCCTCATCAGATATCCGGTTCTGTCGGGTCAACAAAGGATGAAAAAATTCGCAGGTTCATCCGTCTGGCAGCCATGTTGGCTCTGATCATGCAACACGTCAGCCTCGGTCATATCCACGGTTTGAAGAAATGTTAGCTGCTGACATGACATCCTGCTGACGGGGCAGATTCTACCTGTATCTTTACTAACAACATGAAAATAGAATTAAATATCTTGGATAAACAGATGTACGTTATGATAACCGTCATTTTCTTACCACAGGAAATTTTCAAACATGATAAAACCCTTTCCGACCACATGGAGATGATATCTAGAGTCTGTGCATCAAGTTTAAAACTCATTTGCAGCATTTCAGCAAAAAGTAAACTAGAGGAGGGTTCACAGCTTCATCAGTGGGCGTCTCATCTTCTACAGACTGGAAAGAGACGTTGGAGACGACATCTACGTCTTCTGATCGTCAACATTTGGTCCACTCTTGTTTTTCAGATTAAAACTTGAATCTGTACTAACAGAACAAAAGCCTGCAGCTGATGGATGTGAGCCGCCGGCATGCAGCAACCTTTAACATCCATCAGCCTGTGTCGACGATGCATCCTGGATTACAGTCTGGTTCTTTAGCTAGCACCATGGTTCTGATACTGAACAGAACCAGTTCTAGAACCATAACACATTTGGTAACGAAGGAGTAACAGAGCTGGTTCTTTATTCTCTGATCTACTTTTCTTCCCTTCCCTCTCTGACCGTCTCTCCTCCGACTGGACTCCACCACGTCAGACTTCTGTCTCCTCTTCGGGTTTAGAGACTTTTAGTTTCTGTGTGTTCAGGACAGTCAGGTGGAGTTCAGAGCTGCCGTCCAGTCTCTCTGCTCTCCCCCCAGTTTGGGCCTCCACCCTTCTTACTGGGAGTCCAGCCAGCGCTCGTCTGTGATTTAGTGCGCTGACCACATGCAGCCGCTGCCATATGCTTCAGACGACAGCTCATATTTAAAGCTTCTGTAAGCTTTAACCTTTTTACACGAACCTCTGCAGCGCCGCAGCTGATCGGAAACTCTGAGGCAGAACTGAAATCCAGCGAGTGTCTCAAGTCTCAAGATCCAAATGTCTGAGGGGTTACAGTGACCCGAAGGGGTTCTGACCCTGATGTTTACAGAGAGAGTGAAGAGAACAGGAGCTTCTTTAGACCATGACGGGACAAAACCAGTAAAAAAACCTTCAGGGTTTGTTGCTCCAAGAGGGAGACGACTGAAAAACAAAGAAATATGGCAGAAAAAACATCTGATATGTGGAGATTCTGCCCAGCAGAGGTCCAGTTATCTACTGATCACTTCACTTTCACAGTCCAGCTGTTGTTGTTGTTGTTGTTGTTGTTGTTGTTGTTGTGCATGTTGAAAGATGATTGGTTGCTGTCTCCAGATGAACTCGAGATGAACTCATGTTCGGGTCGGTCACAGTCAAAGGATGTTGAAGAACTGGAGATCTGTTGTTGTTCGCTGACTTTGAACCCGAGCAGATTCTCTACGACAGAAGTGTCGGCAGTGAAAAGTTCAATGTGACTTCAACTTTTTAATGTGGTCTGGATGAAAATATGCACTTTAAATCCAAACCAGAGCTGCTAAAGAGTTTGACTTTGTCTACAGATCAGGACTCTGACAGTTCAAAGATTTAAAGTTGTTTCACCAGCAACATCATTCTGTTTCCAGAGATTGTATTTGTTGGTTTCAACTGTTGGCCGGACAAAACAAGACACCCGAAGACTTTAATCAATAATGAAAATAATCATGTAACAGATAATAATCAGGCTCCCAGCAGCAGACTGAAGCTTCTACACTGTATCTGTGTCACTGACCATCGACCATCCTCCACCTGACTGAATTATTCAGCCAGGTTAACCCACATTCAGACGCACAAACTGGGACAAAACACGATGAACTGGCCCCCGTTTAACACGAGCTGAGAGTCAGGACAGAAGTGTTTCCTCCTGGATCTCACCGTGACGGACGTCCACTGACTGCTGACTGAAGGCTTCAGCAGCTGAACATACGTCACGTTTGCAGGACAGGCTGGAGAGCTCGCTCACTGCTGCTGCTAAACCAAACCTCTGACTCACTTTGCAAATGTGGCCTTGTATGTCTCGTTCTCTCTGGAGCTGCACGATTCGACAAAGTATCATCGAAATGTAAAATATGTTGAAAATGATGTCGTCATGGCACTGCGCCGTCTGTCAAACCTCACAGCTGATATGGTTCAGTGGGACAGAGATCAGGACTCAGATCAGCTGTGGTTTGATGATGGGTTTGTTTTGAATCTCAGCCACAGATCCAGAGTGAAGCCGTCGCTCGTCTTCAGTCCTCAGAGCTCTTTGTTCCTCTTTGTTCCTGCTTTGGGAATATCAGGCTTTCACTGCATAATCCCGCTTTGCAGATATTCCTAATCCAGATGGTTTGCGTGTCCTGCGTGTCTGGATTATCACCCTGGGTCCCGTCGTAGACGAGGGATTTAAACCCTCTTTGCTTTGTTTGGGGATGATTTAGCAGCACCCCTCCGGCTCCCGCTGGGGTTTGTGCATCTTTGTAAAAGAGACAAAAGTATCCTCGATCCTTGTTTTGACATCATGAACCATGATACGAACTGTACCGGATGATATTGAATGTCTCAGTGAATTGTGGGATTAGTTTTGTAATAGTTAACCAGAAGAGTGACTCACACCAGGAGGATCTGTTGGTGTTCCAGGTATCGTGCAGCAGGCTGGGTGGAGGTGGAGGCTTCAGGAACACCGACGCTGTCAGGTTGATCGTTCCCATGAGGTTTATATTACTGCAGCCTGCAGCAGACTCAGTCCAGCTCTCTCATGTTGCCCATCTCTGGCTGTCAAACCTGCAGGACTCTGCTCACTCATGACCCGGTTCTGGAGATCCGGCTCGATGACCACGTCTCAAATCGTTCGACCTCGTGGAGATCAAACTCATCACTCAGCGCTTCTGTTGACAGAATTAATGTTTTGGTTTCATCCTTTTCATTTTTTGAAAAGTGTTGGAACAGTTCAGAGGATAAATCTGGTCTTTATCTCCTCAGTTTCTGAGTTCACAGAACATTTCTGGATCTTGATGCATCCAGAGACTGATCGCAGCAGACGAGCTGTACGGAGCCGTCTCAGGTTTCTCTGGTTGTTTTTTCCATTTTAAAACAAATCTCCACTCCTCAGTGTCAAACTAATCCAGTGATGTCCGTCTGTACATACACGAGCACACTGCCAACAGGAAGTGCTCACAGCTACAGTTGACTTCGTCGACGTGTTTCGTTGTGATGCTCCAGAAATGTTTTGTGGACTCTGAAACTTCACCTGTTCCTTAAAATCATGTTTCTCTTCTGCATTTTCGGTAAATGTTAAACACACATCATGTAACCAACAGCTGAGCGCTTCGTTTCTTCTGAGTGATGAAGTCATTACACACAGAGATGTGCTTCGGATTCACGGCTCATCCTGTTGGTTCAGGTGCCAACTGCGCCCACATCGATCAGCTGTGCTCGTTTTTCTTCTGACTCATCTCGAGCTGCTGTTGTTGTTGTTGTTCTCCGGCTCACAGTTCTTTATTTTACTCTTTCTACAGATATTGACATGAAGAAAGACATTGAGACTATAATAGCAGAGGAACGTGCTGATATCATCTTGAAATATGCTACGGTGAGTTTGTTGTTTTCTGATTCATTCTGTTAAAACACTGATCCAGAATCGAGGTGTAGCAAAGTCTTATCCTCCTCCCTGCTCTAGTTATCCTTTGTTATCAGCATTTTGTAAAGTGAAAACATTCATCATCGTCATCGTCATCGTCAGTACCACAGGATGATTTTTGTGTAGTCACATCCTCTCCCGTGTTGTGTGATTTTCTGTAGGATGGAGAGTTCACACGTGGTTGATTTTGTGGTAAAAGAAACCAACAGACACACTGAGGAGGACGAGAGTGTGAACGCAAATGTGTGTTGTGTGTTTTGTGTGTGGTGCATCTCTGCGTGTGTGTGGGTGGATGTGAGTGTGCTGCCACAGAGCATTAATAACACGTTGTGTAATAACACGTTTGAGCGAGTGGTTTCGTGTGATTGGAGAATGATGACCAGATTTATGAAATCCGACTGAAACTGAAACTAACATTTAAAACCCGACATGAGAATATTTAAACTGACAGAACTGAAAACAATGAGGAAATCTGCCTCTGTTTCCAGTTTTAGTCTCGAGCTAGTGACGATCAGTAAGTGATGATAACTCGTGCGGTGCCTGTGAAAACATGCTGCTTGGCTCAGATGATCTGGTGATGTAAGAGGGTTACAGATCCAGTCTGAAGCCTCCTGAGCAGCTCACAGACTCACCGGGCCGACCCGATAATATCAGACATGTTTGATATTTGAAATCTGGATGATTACGTCGGTACTGTCCGAGCCGGCCCACAACAACTTAATGAGAGAGGCCTCCAGGAGCAGCTGACGGTGCTGCCATGCAACGCTAAACCTTCCAGCGCTCGAGGCTAACGTTAGCTAACATGCTACTGTCAACAATAACTTCAAATCTCACCGCTGCTTCTTGCTCAAGAACATGAAACCAGTGTTGACGGCGTCCTCGCTCTCATCCAGACTCGTTAAACCTTCTGCTTTTGCTTTTACTTTCTAAAGCACGTTGTTGCACCACGCTATTCTCAGTTCTGTTTATGTCTGCTTCCCCATGAGATCATGTGGTCATCAGTGATTTCATATCAACACCTAGTGTGTCCAAATTATACTAAATTCAACTGTGTGCTTCCTCAGGAACAAACCTGCCAAGTGTGAAGTAGATTTCCCTGCTGGTACCAGAGGACAGCAGCGGCTGATTTATTTTTTCAGAGATCCTTCATTGATTTGCTTGTGAGGAGGCTTCACTCTGTGTCTGCTGACACCTGTCATGCTGAGAGATCATCAGACCAGCTGTGTGTTGAGATTATTCCCAGATGTTTCGTCTAAATCTGCTGAGCAGCATCAGATTATAAAGACAATGACAAAGACAGATGTTGTCACGATTCAGGACAAAAGCCGTGACGAGTGTGAAAGCCCCTCGAAGCCGCCTGACGCTTTGCATCCTCACTCGGAGCAACAAGCCACTTCACCGGATGCTCGTGTGGTGAAAGTGCTGATGCAGAGTCGAATGGGGGGAGATGAGGTTAAATTTAGCTCGGCAGCTCGGAGCAGAGGGGTGGGGGCGATGGTGGTGGTGGAGGGTTTGCTCCGTCTAGCCATAGCAACAGCTGTGACACACTGTGCAGCAATTGACTTGACACCGACCTCCGGGCGCTGGCTGGAGTCCCGGTCGTTATGATTTCTGTGTGGGGATGCTGGTTTACAGCAGAGTGCAGCGAGCAGGAGCAGAGCTGGAGAACCATCAGCTGTTTGTTCCACAGACACATGAAGCTTCACGTCTCTCACGCTGGTTTCAGAGGCAGCGCTAACCTTCAGACAACCAGGCCTGCAGATACAGTGTTGACACTGGAAATCATCTCACGTTGAACAGATGAATTAAAGGAACACTGTGTTCGATTCATTTTAATGACAGAGTGTCGTGGCTTTAAACCAAAAGCAGTGAACGATGACCTCCGTGTTGATGTTGGCTGTGTGTCCGATCTTTTGCTCTTGTCTTCAGTTTTTCTTGGATTCATCGCCGACTGTCCTCTGAACTCAGAATGCTTTATTTGACTCAGAGCCTGACCTATATATACAACATCGCCCTAACAGACCTTATATCAGGCATTTAGGCCCAGCTACGACAGAACCAGACAGAACCAGACTGATCTGAAACACAGCTGAAAGTTTAATTCAGTATCAGTGATGTTCTTTGTTCCCCTTCTTTTGTCTCACTGGTCATTCTGTGAATCAAATCATGTGAGTCGGATCTTTGAATTCAGTAGTTCTACATCAGCATGAGAAATTATGTGTGTGTCTCTGATCCGGTTCTGTAACACCGTGTGTGTCTCTGATCCGGTTCTGTAACACCGTGTGTGTCTCTGATCTGGTTCTGTAACACCGTGTGTGTCTCTGATCCGGTTCTGTAACACCGTGTGTGTCTCTGATCTGGTTCTGTAACACCATGTGTGTCTCTGATCCGGTTCTGTAACACCGTGTGTGTCTCTGATCCGGTTCTGTAACACCGTGTGTGTCTCTGATCTGGTTCTGTAACACTGTGTGTGTCTCTGACACCCTCACTGAGGAAGTATTTTTAGTCCTCTCACTTTCATGGCGCTGACATCACTCTGGAGCTCGGAGAGCCGACCCGACAGCGAAGAAGCCGAACGGTTTCCGTGTGCAGAATCTGACCCTCGCTGAGAGCAGGAGGCCGACTGGCTGCTTTCCAGACGTGCAGCCAACCACACAGCGGTGTTGTTATTCAGAGCCAGGGAGAAGCCTCTCCGGTAGGCTGTCGGAGGATTAGTTCCCTCTCTGTTATGTCAACACTGGGACCAGATTGTAGCTGAAATGGATTTTCCATGATACAAACATCGCTCCTGAACTTTGTGCTGCTTCATGCAGATTCTGAACACATGTTGGACAGTTTGACTGTCAGTGTTACCTGCTGCTACAGTTTGACTTATTGAAGCTGTTAGTGCTGAAACCTGTTTCTGCCATACGTGTGTGTGTGTGCGTGTGTGCATGTATGCAGCAGTGTGTACATGCAGCATGTGTCGTGTGTTCAGTGTGCAGAAGGGGCCCAGATGTTTTGACAACTACTGCATGATTTGCAATAAAAAAGAGATTCATGCTATCAAAGAATAAATCCCAACATGCCTTTTTATGGATCAAACTGATGTTCTTCCTGAGACCCGCCCATCTGGGCCTCTGATTGGTTCCCTTCATTGTATGAGAGGATGTTGTTCACTGAGCAGTTTGACTTAAAACTAAATGGTATTTGACGATCTTAACGAGAAAGTGTGACATCAAGACTGTATTTGTCTCCCGTCATGGCCTCGTGTACTGAGCATGAAGAGCATTTACCTTTTGAACGATGTTGTTTTCTGGTGAGCTGTAGATTTGAAGTCTTGTAGTCATTAACCCTGCTGAGGTGCCCTTGAACAAGGCTTCAAACCTCCAGCTGCATGTTCTCCGGTAATCTAATAACTAGTTAGATAGTTTGAATCTGTATCAATAAGTGTGTGTGTGTGTGTGTACGTGTGTGTGTGTGTGTGTGTGCGTGTGTGTGTGTGTGTCTCCAGGGCAGGCAGGGCGGGGTGGAGATCGATCCCTGGGAAGATGCCGACTACAGTATCTACAAAGTCATCGACCGCTTCGGCTTCATGCAGTACGTCTTTTCTTATTTCCCGTCTCTTCTTTGCGTCCTTCCTGTCGGTGAACTCGTGTGTCAGTCTCAGTTTCTGAGCCTGATGGTTCTGTTTTTTCATTCATTCATGTTCTCCAGCGAGGATGAGCTGCCGGCCCCGACTGCACACGAGGAAAAGGTAAAGATGGAAATGATGAGAAAGCTGCACACAGGCTGCAGAACGTTCCTGCAGCCTGTTGCCAGCCGTGTGTGTGTTCACCAGCTTCTGTCTGGTTCACAGAGGAAGCAGCTGGAGATCGAGCGAGCAGAGAAGTGGCTGAAGATGGTGAAGAAGTGGGATAAATACAAGAACAGCGACAGAGTGAGTAGCAGCCCACACACCAGATCTGCTTATTATTACTATTATTATTACTATTACTGCTGTCTGTTTGAGCGCTGACACTTGTATCTGTGAGGACACGCAGAATGAATCAGGGTCGAGTTCCTGCAGCGACACACTGAATTCCTGCACGACTGGCTCACTCTTTCTGAATAACTCAGATCAGAACTTTACGTAATCCCTAAAATATGAGTCAACTAGAAGATAATTGGAGGGGAAAACCACCACCCACACCGAGCAGTCCTCCGACCTGCACTCCCAAACACTCAGAGCTCTGCTCGTGTTTCTCATGTGAACTCTTTATTATCGCGCCTGTAGCAACAACTCTGCAGAGATGTTCTTCGTCTGTTTCAGCTCAGAGGTTTGGGTTTGAGTCCGGTGTCAGAACCTCGTCTCCTGCCACAGAAACAGCTGACGATGATCTGAAATATGAGGAGCCTCAAAGTGATTAATATCATAGATAGATAAATGATCAGGAAAGAAATGATCACATGAGTACTTTGTGGAAAATACATGAATGAATTTGTAAAATGATTTAAGAAATTCAACCAGTCACTCAAATAAAACATCTTGAGATCGGACAGATTTTCCATCAGATTGTTCTCGCTCACAGCGACCAGCCTGGTTTCTGTCATCATGTTCATGACGGTGAGAAATAAAACTCCCGGACCCGTCTTTTATCTGAGCCGCACCAGAAGTTAATGAAGTGTTCTGGGCTGAGACTCGTCCTCCGTCTGAGATGGTTGGAAATCTGTTGAGTAGTTTTTGTGTCATCCTGCTGACAGACAGACAGACGCAGGTGAAAACAACCTGTTGATGGAGGTGTTTAGCCGCTTTACTTTTTATCTTACAGTTTCTTTGGTCCGACACACGTTCGGTACCTGCTGCACTCTGTTCACTGAATATGTTTCACATGTGAGAAACGTTTGCTTTGTTCCTGTGAACGCTGTCGTAGGCGAACCGTAGGCGGTTCAACTTTTCCGGTGACTCACACTCCACAGCGTCAGCTCTCTAAACCTTCTGGCTCTTTGTTCACCCACTGTTTATCTCTGCCGCTGTCTAGATGGTGAAACGGGTCTACAAGGGCATTCCCCTGCAGCTGAAAGGCCGCGCCTGGGCCCTGATGCTGGACGTGGAGAAGTCCAAGAAGGAGAACGAGGGAAAATATGAGGTGAAAACAGAGACGATGTTCTTCAAGCATCAAGACGTGAGAGAGAAGCAGGAAGAGATTAGATGTAGGAGACGTGATGTAAACACAGCGTGGAGGAGGATTTCTTATAAGTCTGAATGAAATCAGGTGGTAATCTCTCTACTCCTCCTTTGTGGTCAGAAAATGAAGGAGCAGGCCCGGCGGTACTCGTCTGAGATCAAACAGATCGACCTGGACATCAACAGAACCTTCAGGAACCACATCATGTTCATGGATCGCTTCGGAGTCAAGTAAGTTTCTCAGTGTTCAAACAAACACGTCAGGCAAATTCTCCATCTGTCATTAATTTACGTCAGAGCCAAATGTTCGGACTCGCATTCTTTTCCTGGAGGTTCAGAAACCCGACCCGGTCTCAGGTGTCCGCGGGTTCTGGTTGTTATTCACTTCAGAATCAGAAGGTTTTCATGTGCCGGTTAGAAACACAAACTGTGGTGGAGGCTGTGATGTTGAGACCTCGGTGTGAACTTGTGCCGAGTGTGAGAGAGGTATTCAGGCCGTGTTCTGGACGGAACCTGATCCGGTCACAGAGTGATGTCACTGACAGTTTAATAGACCGCAGGCCCGTTCAGGAGAGCCACAGTGGAAAGTCTGCGGCAGCAGAACGTTTCAATATTTAATAAGAGCTCAGCGGCCCTGCAGAAAGGAACCTTTCTGTAGTGACGGAGGCGTGACGGGGTTCTACAGCCATGTTCTCTGTTCTCTGTTTATGGGTTTATTTAAAAGCCCGGTCCAGTTTATACAGTGAGACCTCCTGTAGAAAGCAGCACCATCTGAACTGAAGTCGCTTTCTGACATCGTTCACTTATTCTCTGTTTTTCTCGATGTTTTCAGAATGCACCCAAAAAATAAATACGTTTTTGTCGTAGTTTTTTAAAAGAATGTATCCTCAGCACACAGCACACCTCCAGAACCTCCAGAACCTCCAGAACCTCCAGCACATCGTCTCCATGAGTAGAACTGTGTTGGCATGATGCAGAAATGGCTGCAGTCAGACTTGATTAATAGTTGCAAACTGAACTCTCTACAGAGAGAAATATCAGCCGGTCGTCAGGTATTGATAATTAATCAGTGTGTGATCTCGTGAAGGTCATTATTAAAGATCATTTTTCTCCTGCAGTTTGTTGTAAAGCTGTTGAAATATAAAACTGTGAAGACACTCGGACAGTTAAAAGTTTTGAAGATGCTCCTGTGAACCAACGAGCTCACAAACATTTCTCACTTCTCTCTCTGTGATGGGGCGGCGGCCATGTTGGCATCTGTGACGTGTGTTGAGCGAGAAGACGACATTTCACTTCATCTTTACAACACTTGTGACTTTAATGACTTCCTGCATCATGTTTTAAACTCACAGACATGGTGTGTGTGATCGAGCAGGATCTAGAGTTTATTTATCGTCTCTCCTTTGACTAAAATAAGTTCCCATGTCTGTAATAATTCACTGCACACATAGTGAACCGTGTCATTGATAACTGTGTCTATAAGTGGTGTAACTCCTCTTCATCTCCTCATGTTCCTCCTCTCCTCTCTGCAGGCAGCAGTCTCTGTTCCACGTCCTCTCTGCATATTCAGTCTACAACACAGTAAGTGGCTGCTTCTCCTTCATCACATGAAACCCTCAAATACCAGTTTAACTCAATTTGACTGATAAACATCTCGATGGCAGTTTTCTCTTCCTGAGCAGAGCCGAGGCTTCGGTTCATTCTGTGCTGTCACAGTTCGCTGTGCTTTTTATCTGATCCCTGGTCAGCTCTCTGAAGCTGCAGGCAGGACTTTACTGTCACAGGAAAGTTTCAGATCCACAGCTGCTGGAAAGAAACCAGAAATCATTTTAGATGTGACTGAGAACCAAGAAATGAAACCCTCAGTTAATGTCAGTTGTCCTGGTTCAAACTGTGGTTCAAGTCCGCCTGTTTTAAAGAAAAAAGGTTAGGTTGTGTAGAAAAACACAACTTGAAATGCTGCTGCAGAATACGATGACACATCTTATCCTCCACCATCGTCAGCGCAGTTCGTTAACGACAGTCTGAACAACAACTGCTTAGAAATATAACGTAATGTTGTTTGAAATAATGCGTCTGCTGGTTTCTGTGAACGTTTATGTTTAATCTCTGTTTTCATTCTGCTCTACTTTCAAAACACAACAACTGGTTAAAGGTGCAATATGTAAGAATGTGTCATCTATCAATTCAAAACAAATGGAGGGCAGCAAAACACAAGAACAACAGCTAACTGCTGCTAACGGTGGCTGTTGTTAGCTTGTTAGCTCAGCAAGCCGAGCGGCTGGTGGGTAGGGTACCGACCGGATCAGGTTTAGTTGTTGCTGTTGTTCTCACCAGTTCAGGATGATGAACATGAAAATCTGAACCACATTTCATATCGATTCATCCAGTTGTTGTTTAGATGTTACAGCAAAAAAACAAAACTGTCTTTTGTCTGTACAAATGATTGAATCTATACTTCTGAACTGAACTGAGACAAACTTTCTTTCAAAAATGTTGCTAACATTAGCATCACTGTGCTACGTGCTGCTGCAGGGACACAACACATCACAGAGGTTTCCATGGTTACTACAGTGCCTCTTTTGTTGCCGACCAGCAGTGATGTTCACTCGTGCACATTTTATTTCTCTGAGATAGCTGACGGTCACTCGTCCTGAGCTGGATCACAGCCGGGCCTGTCAGCAGCGTGTTGAAGCACAGCTGCGTTGAACCCGTCATGTGACTGTCCTTCATTTTGTCCCGTCGCCTGCAGGAGGTGAGCTACTGCCAGGGGATGAGTCAGATCGCCGCCCTGCTGCTGATGTACATGAACGAGGAAGACGCCTTCTGGGCGCTGTCACAGCTGCTGACCAATCAGAAACACAGCATGCACGGTGAGACGGAGCGCTGCTCAGAAAACACGACACATGTTGAAGTCAGTTTCCTCTCAGGGCGAGGGAGCTGCTGACAGGCTGCTTGTCCAGAGAGATTTGGATTTGTATTAAAAGGGATTAAAAAGTGCCTCCCTCTCTTCTTCTTCTTCTTCTTCTTTAAGGATTTTTTGTTCCCGGGTTCCCCAAACTTCAGCGATTCCAGGCACATCATGATCAGATTATCTCCAAACTCATCCCCAAACTGAAGAAACATCTGGTGAGGTCACTGTTACACAACAGTGTCAGAACAGAGACTGAGGGCAAAGTCACGGCGCTGCTGCAAGAATTCAGATTTGTGACATTTAATGTGATTGGCTGGCAGTTTGTTATTTGCTGATTGTCTCTCTGTGTCTCTCTGCAGGACAGAGAGCAGATGTCTGCAGGGATCTACAGCACCAAGTGGTTCCTCCAGTGTTTCATTGACAGGGTGAGAAACCTGCTGATCCTCCGTCTGTGTCTCACCTCCAGGTTATAACCTGAATCCATCACATTTAAAGCAGAAGCAGCTCATCAGGCCTTATCTGCAGGGAACAATAATGAAATTACAGCTCGATTAAAATGAAATCTGATCACTTCATCAGCTCTGGTCTCAGCGCCTGCTGTGTTAAGATAAGAAAAGGTGAAGCTGTCCTTGAACACCTCACTCCTGATGAGTTCTCCTTGAAGAGCGAGAGACTTTAAATCTTCAGTAACCAGAGAGGAAGGAATAACTAGCTTTACATCACTGACTTAGAAAATGAGCTGACACCTGATGAGTTTGTGGTCTCAGTTGTTCGTTTCAAGTCTTCATTTAGTAAATTCTGGTCCTGTTGACAGTAAAACAGACCCTGAAGCAGAGGATGCTTTCAGGCGCAGCCACCAGCTCGTGTCCTCGGCTCAGGATATCCTCCTCAGCTCCACCCTCTTGTCTAAATATGGTCACTACCGGCTCTGGAAGGACTTCAGGTGCCAAAGTGATTTGAAAGGAGTTTTTTACACCCTCGATGTGAAGACGAGCTCGTGCAGCCACTTCAGATGGGGTGCATGCCAACACTTTCAGCTCAGCAGCTGCAGTGAGTTCAGCTTTAAACAGGGTGTAAATAACACATTTCAACACTGTTTTACTGTGAAGCTCCAGAAATGTTTTGTGGACTCAAACCATGAACATTATCAGTCCAGAACAGAACAGATCTCAGTCTACAGAACTTTTTATCAACAGGACTCCTTACTGGCCCGAGTGACACATGACTTCTGGGAAGTACAACCTAAAAAAAACACAACAGAAAGTTATTTCCAAGAATTACCAGGGAATGTGTCAGATTTCCTTTTTACAGTTGATTTTAGATGATTTCAGCATTAAAGCATGCTGCTGATATTCGAGCTCGGGGACATTGCATTAGAAGAGAGCATTAAGAGCTGTTAAGCTAAACTGCTATTAGTCTCCTCCATGCATGCCCACAATCCTGTGGTGGTGGTCTGGCAGGATTCAGCCGCTGTCAGCACTTCTCCGTCCTGCTGAGTCGCTCGGCTCGGAGGGGCCCGTGGGCCTCTGAGGTCTGGGAAAGAACCAAACAAACCTCCTGACTCCGGCCAGGGGGAGAGCTGCAGATATGTCAAACCGCCAGCATAAACAAACCCGACTGCCTGGCAGCGATATGGTGACCTGATGTGTTCGTGTTCCTGCAGACGCCGTTCACGCTGACCCTTCGCCTGTGGGACATTTTCATCCTGGAGGGAGACCGGCTCCTCACCGCCATGTCGTACACCATCCTGAAGATACACAAGAGTGAGGAGACCAACAGACACCACACGAACACAAACACATTGTTTAGTCAGGTTCCATCATCGGCTTCACCCTGATGTTCTGAAATCAAGTGTATCGGATGATTTTCAGCTGTTGTTATTTCTGAAAGTTGTCCAGAGTGTAAAGGTCGAAGAGCAGCCGAACATTATTCACAGTCGAAGCCTTTTTTATGACGGCTTAAAGGATCATTCAACAAATTAAAGTTATTGTTCTGTTTGAAAGTCAAATCAGAAGATCTGTTCAACTCTGGTGTTTGTACTGTGAATATAAAACTAAAGCCAGGTTAGCTTAGAGCCCTTATGAAACAGCTGCCAGAGTAACATGATGAAGTGTGTGTGTGTGTGTGTGTGTGTGTGTGTGTGTGTGTGTGTGTGTGTGTGTGTGTGTGTGTGTGTGTGCGCAGAGCGTCTGTTGAAGATGTCTCTGGAGGAGCTCAGAGAGTTCCTGCAGGAGCGGATCTCGCAGACGTTCTTCTACAGCGACGACGTGATCATCGAGCAGCTTCAGGCCTCCATGACGGAGCTGAGGAAGATGAAGCTGGACCTTCCTCCTCCAGGTACGCAGCTGCATGCACACAGCTCTGAGAGGCCTCGGGTCTGACTCAGCTGAGTTTTGTCCCGTTGGGGTCGGTGCTTTGTCTTCTCAACATCCTCTGTGCACCTGCTCTGTTCTCAGGGAAGCCTGAGGAGTTGCCTCGGAAGCCTCTGGGTCAGGAGCTGCCGTTGAGTCCCAGCAGAGGGAAGCCGTCCTCGGCCAGCGGGTTCCCCAGAGCAGGCCTGAGCCTCCACATCATCTCCCACCAGCCTGACTCCATATCCCCGGACCAGAGCCCCTCTAAGGACCCCCGGGATCTGGACACTGTGGATGATGAAGAGGCCCCGCTGCCTTCCCCAGACCCCATCATCATCCACAGCCAGGCGCCGCTCACACCTGACGGCTCCCCGCTGATGGGGCCTCCACCTTACCAGCCCCCAGCAGGGGAGGCAGCAGATCGCTCCTCACCACCAGATGACGGGACAGAGATGGAGGACGCGGATCTGGTCTCCACAGACGACTCCTTCGTGACCACTCGCTCAGCTGTCATCACCGACCAGTCCCCCTGTAAGGTCCCGCGGACTGTCTCGGCACCCGTAGCCCAGGCGACCTCACCGGTCTCGGGCCTTGCTCAGTCTGAGAGTCTGTCTGCGGCTGAGAGGGCAGAGGACCGGTACCTGGTCCAGCTGCTGGAGCAGGCCTCAGCTCTGACCACCAGCAGGAACCAGAACCAGGACTTGAGTGAAGCCTCAGAGGAAACACAGGCTACAGACACTTCATGAAATGATTCTGTGGCCTCTTCATCTGTGACCGGATGACGTGACAGTATAATTTATCAGTCAGATTATCAGTGTGAAGCAATAATTGCTTTAAACGTTTCAGGACGCAGTGTTCATTTTGTTAACTTAAAAAGTTTAGTTAAAGTTCCTCCTTTAGATTTTTAAACACGTTTTCATGTGAGGCAGATGGTCCTGAACAACCTGAACAGCAGCTTCTGGATCTAATGACCCAAACCGCAGACTTACATTTGGCTGTTTTTGTTTTTAACCCACTTCTCACGAATCCCCCAAATGTATAGAAGTGAAATGCAAAATAATAAATGTGGGTTTAATTTGCAGAGAATTTACAAATGTGGATGAAAGCAGGATGAGAGCAGAGGAAGGCTTCCCCGACACCACCACGTCTGCCGCTCAGTCACTCTCTGCCCTCACAGCTCGTGCACGAGGCATGTTGTTTGCATTTTGATAAATTGTGCTTGTTTCCCATATTTTGAGGGAACCTGCGTGAGACACGGCGTGCAGGGCTCGACATCACAGCCACACTGTGTCCTGTTTGGCCTAAACAGTCTGAGATACCTGAGAAATCGATTTAATGGACATCCGAGGCATCACCCTTTACAATAAAATCAACCTTGTTTTGTAGTTTTGTAACGTTTCGTCGAACAGAGAACGACATGTTGCTCCGTCAGCCTTTGTAAAATGTTTGCTAGCAGAGTTACAGTTTTATTTTTTGTACCAATGTCTCGATGCCTTATTTGGATCAGCTCCAGTTCTTCTGTGGACGTAACCCTAACACAGGAAGTGAGGTCGTTTGACAACATCTGGACAAAAAGACAGAACCTGCAGGTGTTGGACTGAACTCCAAACCTCTGACGTGGTGAGCTGGCTCACTGGTATGATTGTACACATTGAAACCTATTGAGCTCATTTTACTTATGTGGTTTTTCTAGCTCAGTAATTTATTGTTTTATCGTCTTTGAGAGCATCCGGGTCACCTAACAGCCGCTCTGTGCTCGTTTCTCCTCAACAACTGGAATATTTGCTGCGTTTCCGTCGAGCTCCTCGAGCGGTTTTGTTTTGCAGTCTTGCAGACGACGATCTGGATTTAGAAGTGTCAGATTTTGTTAACGTCGTGTGTAGAAATGTACAGTACTGTAGAGCCTGTAGGTAGGAAGAGTTAGAACATTTCTTCAGCCCTGTGCTTAGAAATAGTGAAAGGCTGACATCTTGTGGTCGCTTTAGGAGCCGGAACATGACAGAAACATCAGGTGGGTCTTGTTCTCTGATGCCATCCATCTGAAAGGTGTGAATATGTTCCGGCTTTTACAACTCTGGCGGATCTGAACATGTTTTGATTTGTGTGTAGCCGTAGTCCAATCAACTTGCAGGTAGTTTCCTCCAGAAGCTTTAATGAGACGAAGCAGTCGTAGTGTGATGATGTTCAGCTCTTCAGGTCTGGAGCGTGTTGCATTCTCGGCTACAGATTCGTTGTATATTGAAATAAAGCACTTTTTTGTTTGGAGTTTGCAGAAAGTGACGAAACCCTGAAGCTGAAACAATACAACTTTAATCTTCTTTGGTTTCCTGTGTTTTTATTTGTGTCTTACAGAAAGTTGATTTTTGATGTCTGAGTTCACAGAAATACAAGTGTGAAACGTCACAACCGGTCCTGGTCCTGCAGGCTTCCGGACCTGCAGGTTTCAGGTGCGTCCCTGCTCCCACACACCGGATTTAAAGGATCTGCTCGTCATCAGGCTCTGCTGAAGTCTGACATCTGATTCAGAGACCTCGTCAACACGGACGAAAACGATCTTTTTTTCTCCATCTTCCTCGTCATCGTTTCAAGAATATTTGCGTCCACACGGATCCACTGAAAACGACCGAAAACGCTGTAGTTCATCCTCCAGCCTCTAGGTGGCGCTTGATTCACCAAGAACGGAGAAGAAGACACGGAGCATGCGCATTAAGCTTGCGCGCTATTTACAAACAGACAGTAGAAGAAGAAACCGAACACAATAATAATAAGAAGAAAATGGCGAGTAAAAGGAAACCAGAACCGTTTGTGTGGACCAGTAATGAGGCCGAACTGCTGCTGCGACTCACAGTCGGCTACAAGGCGAGTGAGTTACAAGAAACACGAACACAAACAGTAGTCCGCCATTGTTGTTGTTGTTGTTATGAGACGTCGCGGGTTCAGAGGTCGAGGGGTGGAGCGATGGCGTCATCGGTGGTCCACATGAAAACTGGACGGCTGCGTTTTCTGATTTCTCCACCCTGACTGCGTTTTCAGGATCCGTGTGGTCGGTCGGACAAAACGATGCTCTACATGTGCGTTTTCGTGCGGACGGCCTCAAAGCACCAGCTGGTCTTTCCCTCATGTGCGAGTGAATAAAACATTAAAAGACGCTCAGCAGCGAGCCAACACAGATCCTCCACCGCCCGGATCACATGACCAGCGTGCAGTAGCGGCTCCGCTGGCTTCATCTCCAGCTGCAGCTTCTCTGTGTAAACTGATGAAATAATAACAATAATATGGGCTGTGGCGATCATTTAGAAACATGATACCTCACAGCAACATTTGTAGATAAAACAAGAACTGTGAACTATGTTCAAAATGAACTAGTTCATTTTAACATTTGTGAACTGAACTTTAGTAGTTAAAGTAGAAAGTGAACTTTCCCAACACTGGACGTCTGGAGGTGCTCGGCCCCTCAAATATATCCACGGCTGGAGTTCTCCTTAAAAATAACCAGTGGTGTCGTGTTCATAAAGGTTGAATCGTAATAAACACGTACTATGAACATGATATGTTACGTGGAAAGGTAAATACAATATAGCCTGTGAAATATGCAGAACATTAAAAAAAAACAACGTTCGATTGGTCTGAAAACGTGTCTGACATTTTTATTCTGTCATTTCTTTCATTAGTTTCCTCTGATCCACTGACTCAATTTTCTTTCTATTCTGGTTAAATGAGACCAATTCATTTCTTTATCAATATTTTTGATTAAAAATCAGACACTGGGTAAAACCAGGTGACGCTGACGTCACTGGGTTCAGGTCGAATCTCTTGTCAAACATCAGAGCTCTCTCTGAAATCCAAAGTCATTAGTTAGTTTTTCCGTTAAAATAAAATAAAATGCTCAAATAAAATCAACTTTTATTGTCACAACATCAGACACGGTACTGTATATACATATATAATATATATGTCTGGTGGTGTGTGTGTGTGTGTGTGTGTGTGTGTGTGTGTGTGTAGTAAATCAAACACAATGAAATATATAAACACGCTTCAAGTGTTTTGTTCTGAAAATCAGAACCAGAAGTCTCACTAGAGAGTGAATAATGAGAATAAACGCACCTCTGCCGTTTGTCAGCAGTTGTTTCATGTTAATGTGATTCGTCTTGTGGCCACAGGGCGGCGCTGCGGGCCGGTGAGAACTCCACCTGAGTTTAGACCGGACTCTGGATCTGATTGGTCCGCGTGCGTAAAGCGCGTCTCATCCTGCTTTTATTTTGGTGACTGGTGTCTCGGCAGGTCAGTCTCGTGCAGCGTTCTGACAGGAAGTTACAGTCTGAGTTTTATCTTCCAACTGAGACTGAAAGTTTCACTTAATGGGAAACTTTCCATCTGTCCTTCACTGCGCGTAAAGAGACCAGAGCGGAGAAACCTCCTCATCATGTCCGCCAGTGTTCTGGTGAAAACCCTGGAGGACCTCAGCCTGGACTCGGGCTATGTGGCCGGGGACCCCTGCCCGTCCCTCAGCCTGTCCTCCTCCGGCAGGTCGAGGCAGTCTGTGCCGCACACCAGCACTCCTCACCGGGGCAGCTGGTGGCAGCAGGCCGGCTCTCTGTACAGCAGGAACGGCAGCTGGGACACGGTGAGCACGCTGCCGGAGGACGCGGCGGAGACCCTGTCCAGGTGCCCCTGCCTGCCCGAGCTGGAGGAGTACCCCTGGAGCGAGCAGGAGCTGCGGGAAGTCGTGCGTCGTGTGGCCGGCTCGGACGCGTCGTTCACCGCGGAGGCTGTCCGCCGGCTGTCCGCTCTGCTCCGGAGGGCGCTGGTGCGGATCTCCCGGGAGGCGCAGCGGCTGAGCGAGCTCCACAGGCGGTGCACGCGCCTGGAGGTGCAGAGCGCGGCGAGGCTCGTGCTGAGCTGGGGTCTGGCCGACAGGTGCGTCTCCTCCGCGGTGAGGGCCGTGTCCCTGCACTGCATGAGCTCCGGGGACACCGCGCGCCAGCGGAGCAAGTCCGCGCGCTGCGGGCTGACTCTGTGCGTGGGCCGCTTCTTCAGGTGGATGGTGGACACGCGCGTGTCGGTGCGCGTCCACGAGTACGCCGCCGTCTGCCTGGCAGCCTGCGTGGAGAGTTTGATGGAGGAGGTGACCGGACGGGCGCTGCAGGCGGCGCGGCTGGCCGGGACGGAGGAGCAGGAGCGGGGCGGCGCGCTCACCTGCTGCCCGGTGACCGCGGAGCTGCTGGACGGAGCCGTCAACAGCGACGCGGAGCTGTGGGGACTGATGCAGGTGTACGAGCACCTGATGAGTGGCAGGAACGCGAATGGTGAGTTCAGGGACTCCTGACAGGATCTCTTAATACTCTATATAATCAAATACACTGAGAAGAAGGAGAAACATGCGCTGTTGTCAAACACATAGAATGATGATCGATCATGAAGTCAGTCATGAAACTCGCTTCAGTGTTTCCAGCTTTAATCTGAACATCATTTTGTTTTGAAATGTTTCTCAGACTTTATCTTCAGGTTCTGGGAAACTGCAGGTTTGATTATTTTAATTTTGTGATATTCTGTTAAATTCTCCAACATGTAAGAAGAAACAGACGGTTAAACAACTTTAACTGAAATGTCTCCTAACAAAATGCAGATAAGCTGATTTTAAAGTTGGATTTCAGATTCATCTTCACAGAGGAGGTGTGTGTGTGTGTGTGTGTGTGTGTGTGTGTGTGAGACATGTCAAATGTTCACCAGTGAAAACAATCACGGTCCATCACCCAAAACAACACGTGTGTGTTTTCACATGTGAGCTGATCTCTGTCAGGAGATTCTTGTTCCTGCTCGCTGCTACTTGATGTGCAGCAGAACAACTTTACACACTCACACAGAAACAATATTAAAACAGCTCGGAGATCCCAAACCAGCTCCTGCAGCCACATCATGTTTTTATCCCATCTTAACAGAGGAGTAAATCTGATCTCAGATCAGTTAGTGATGTGTTCTCTGCTGCAGACTATGATCACAGCAGACGAAATGTTTAGAGACAACTGATGTTTTAAATCAAGTCTCCAGAAATGTTCTGTGGACTACAACACTTCACCTGACTTTATATCATCAGGAGCAGGACTGAGGTTATATTTTTGGGTGAACTGTTCCTTTAAAGCTGAGTGTTGTCACAGAGCAGTTAAATTGCTCAGAGGGTCATCGAGATGATGATGATGATAAAGATAATTAGCAGCAGGCGAAGAAGTTTACCAGCAGTGTGACGGGAAAACCCCCTCAGACAGGAAGCAGGCAGTTTGGGTAAAAACGGATCCGGAAGCAGAAAATCATCTCTGATAATCTGCGGTCAGATGCTGCGATGGGTGTGTGTGTGTGTGTGTGTGTGTGTGTGTGTGTGTGTGTGTGTGTGTGTGTGTGTGTGTGTGTGTGTGTGAGGAGGCACAAAATGGAGGCATGAGAAGAGCTCAGTGTCGTGTCCAGTACAGAGGAGTTTACTTCATCTTCCGGGCCGAGTCGTCAGTCAGTGAGCAGAAGTGTTGTGTTGTCGTTGGTGCTCAGTTCAGTTTGTCATTTGTTAAGAGACACTTCTGTGTGTGTGTGTGTTTTAAAACCCAGAATACATATAAGTGTCAAAAAGGACATAATTAAAAGCTTAGTACAACCCCTCCTTTCCCCTGAAAGGCACCGTGTTTCTCTGCCTCCTGCCCCACTGCATGCTGGGATATGAGCTCCTAACGCGTCTCCCATGAGAGCGAACAGGAAGAAGCGGGTAAAGTAAGTGAGTGAGTGTTGTTAGCCTCTGACCCACAGCGACGACACAAAGGAGCTCTGATTCCCACTCAGGCTGCGAGCTGCGAGGTCCACTGTGGTCTGCTCGGCTACACAAACAGCTGCTGGAGAGGCAGAACACACAACACAACACAACACAACACAACACACAGGCGCAGAGACACAACGCGACACCAAACTGTTGAGATGATAAAAGTAAATCCCAGCAGTGAAATGTGAGAGAGATCCTGCTGAGAGGATCCAGCAGCACAGCTTGTAACATCATCATCGTCCAGAGATCGTTACAGTGAGCAGATTTACATCATCGTCCCTGCGTCTGATCAGGTGTCTGAAAGAAAAGAAACACTTAATGACTTTAACATGTCAAACATCTGAACAGTGAACTCATTGTTACGTCTTTAAGTTGTTTGTTTCGTCCGACGAACAGTTCATAACCTCCAGATATGAAAGTTACAGTGACGCAAAAATGAGAAAATGAAACGTCTAAAAATCAGAGTTACTCAGATCCCAGACTGACGTCTTCTGGTTGAGTCTTTTGTCCAGCCGCGAGTCTAAAACATTAACAACCTGCATTTCATGTCAAAGCAGCAAATCCTGTAAAAAGGCTGCAACAGCAACTGTCCCAGAATAAACGCTGACTGCGTTGATTTCTGCAGACCGTCGATTTGTTCCAACGTTAAGTTTCTTTCTTGTCTGCAGTGGCAGTGTTGTGTTCACGGTCGGTGAGGAAAAGATCGTGTTTTGCCTCTAAAAACTTGTTGTTGTTGCTAAAAACTGAGCAGGAAATTGTTCCGAGGTTCCCATAAAAACATCCATCAGTGTCACAATTACAAATGTCGTGATCTCACCTGTAACTCCACCACTATCTCCTTGACCTCCGGACACGAGAGTCGGGCCATCAGCGTGATACGATACGTTTTTAAAGGATGTTCGTGTCGTCTCTGACGTGTTTAAACTCAGATGTCTCAGCAGTTCACAGGAAATGTTAACTCGGTCATCAGGATGCATGTAGGCTACATTTCTGCTGATCGAGTGATTGATCGGACCAGTTTGGGAGCGTTTGAGGAGTCAACATGTGATTATTTATTCTTTTTTGATGGTGCTTGTGTTTTTGTTGCTAATTCAGGAGTTACATCAGTTCTAACAGTCCGTCCTGATCCTCAGCTCACAGCTTCCTCTGGTGGTATCAGTACAAACATGGATGTCCATGGAGATGTACTGTATGTTTGCTTATCCACGGTGGTGAATTCTTTCATGGCATTAAAAATATAGATTTCTCTCTTGAATGTCAGGAATTGTTCTGAGATGGTTATTACCGTGAAAACCTGTTGCTGCAAATCTAGTAACTTGTTTATTGGAGGTTCTGGAACATTTTGGAGAAAAAAAATAAGGAATACTGAGTTTGTGAGGTTTGAAACAGGTCGACGCTGTTGACTGTAGATCAGCGCTCACGTCTACAGAGTCGTTAGTTCGTCTGGTTGAAGAGGAAGTGAAGAGAAGCAGCTGGACAAAGTGTCTGATACCGAGTCTGATTACAGAGTCGGAGCAGAGAGAAATCCAAACCTCACGTAATGTCGTCTCCATGTGGTCTGTGTGTTAAACTATAAAACACATCAGGAGGTTTCAGGCCCGGCTGCAGTGTTTCCTCCGGCTGATCCACCCAGAGATAGAAGGACAGAACCGACCGGCGCGTTGATGATGAAGCGGCTCTCACTGAATGATTAGTTAGAGGTTGATGACTTTACACGCCTCTCTAATTAAACACCAGACGCGGTGGTGTGTCTCTCAGGAGGCCTGTGGATGTTTTAATGAGACGTGATCGACTCTGCTCTTCTGGTCGCGGCCCCTCGTCTCCGCTGACCTCTGGCTCCGTGTTCACATCTGTAAAGCCTTGTGTCCACGCCGGCTCCAGACGCAGCGCCCGCAGGTTTTAACCAGATTACGCTACTAAAACAAAGTCTTCCCGCCAATTCTGCCTGCGTGTCTGACATGACTGAGAGCTGGATGAAGAGTTGGTTCACGTCAGCACGACTGGAAGCGCAGAAAAGAAATGTTGAGGTTCAAATCCCACCGTTGTCTTTTTAATTTTTGAGCTTTTTTAATCCTGCGTGAGTGTTTTTCTTGTCGTGTTCATAGATGGCCTGATCAAACTGAATGGCTTCTTCATTTCCCGTCAGTCGGCCTGAAAACACGTCTGCTGGAGGAGGATTTAGCTGTTTGTTCTGACCCGTCAGTGTTCTGATAAATCCGTCCTGTCTGCATGATTTTCTGTCAACGCAGCAGCTGTGAGGAGCAAATAACGTCAAGTTTTTACCTCTGAAATACTTTTCCACTGGTTAAAAGTCCCATTAAACCCGCTGAGATCAGCTTTTATGTGCAGGTGGAGTTTTTAAACTCTGCATTTACACCCGGGTCAGTTGATTCTGCAGGTGAGACGAGCTTTTATCACCTCGACTTTCATCTAAATGTAAGACCCGGACGCAACGTCGTCATCCAGTGGTGGCGCGTTAATACAGGAAGGATGCAGTCTGTTGTTCTCTCTTCTGTTACAGATGTTTACGCTGCATTCGTGACGTGAAACACAACGTAACGCTCCAGATAAAACTCACAGACGGGCTGCAGGAAGTGTTGGGTCGATGCTTGATTAGACGGATCAACATGCTGATTTTGGTGGAAAAGTGGCAGAAGTTGACTGAACGCTCGGCTCCCTGATTTTGTGATCGTTTACTGGTTTACATGGATGAAGCTGGTTTGCTTCCTGTCCGTCATACTTAGCTGTGATTGGCTGATCTGTTCTGGACAGTCAGAGGTTCTGACATGAAGCTGTGGGTTTGTTGACACCAGTCTAATTAAGCCGGTCTGGTGCTCAGATTTTAAGACGGACTTAATTTGAGGTAGTAAAGTCGGTCACCTCTTCCTCTGGATGAGCCTGAGGTGAGAGCTGAAGGAAACAATCCAACAGAACATGGGTTCTGTTCACTGGAGAAGATCTCACACTGGAAACTGGACACAGCCACTGAAGGTTTTCACTCCGAGACAAGACGAGAAACAGAGCTGAGCTCTGCTGCCGTCCAACTCTGCGTTTACGAACAAGATGTTGGTTTAGATCTCGATCAGGACTCTGTTTGCTCTCCTGTACTCAGCTTAGACACACGCACACACACACACACACACGCACGCACGCACACACACACACACACACACACACACACACACACACACACACACACACACACACACACACACACACCTTTGCTCTCTGTGGTTCTGTTGTCCGAACCGAACACTTGCAGCTTTATACCACGCAGCAGAAAAGAGCTGTTGTTTTCAGGCCCGGTGACTGAGCCTCTGTTTTCATTTGGGACACACACACACACACACACACACACACACACACACACACAGTCACACACACACTGAGGATGAGGTTGCAGACTCGGGGGTTGTTCTGTTTTTATTCAGCCACACGTACACACGAGGAGAGAGTCGAAGGAAATGACTTAATCACTCTGATTCTAGATGTGAACAGGGCAGTGTTAACTGAGGTGTGTGTGTGTGTGTGTGTGTGTGTGTTGGGGGCTCAGGACTACACAGGTAAGGATTAGAGGGCTGATTTGTGTTGTGGGCTGCAGACTGGTCTCCTGTTGTGTTTCATGAATAGATGCTTGTTCGCTCTGTCTGTAAACACAGCGGCTCAATCTGCACCAATTATCTGCCACACTCGCCTCTTTCTTCCACACAAAACGCCACTTTCAGAGAGCTGAGGTGTGTTTTCCAGGTCAGAGTGATGAATCTGTTCAATCAGCAGTCGGTCCTGTGTTAAGCACCAGGAGTGATGTGGAGGCCGGTCCAGGTCCTCCTCTGTAAACTGGAGCCGGTTTGTGTACGAGGAAGAAGACTGTTACTGTGAAGCTTTTTGTTAAAGTTGTATTTGTTCTTCTGTCCACTGATGAAGACAGAAATCAGCTCCGGTTGGTTCAGTTCAGTCATCATATATTTATCTTTAAGTGCTCAGTGCGTCTTTGTATCATTTCAGAGAACAAAAATGCTTTTTAATTTGGCGATTAAGAAAAATATCCAAGAAAAGTTTTATCAACAAAGAAAAGAGACGTCAGAGTTACAAAGCTGCGCTGGTGGTTCTCCACTGAGGCTCAGATGATGTTGGTGATGATGATGTTGGTGATGATGATGATGGTGATGATGGTGATGATGATGATGGTGGTGATGGTGTTTCTTCCCACATGATCACAGTGACTGGTTGAGCTGGATGTGTTGCTGCTGCAGGAGGCTTCAGTTTCTTTTGTCCTCACTGAAGCCGCTTCATTGTGAAGAAGATCAGAGTCAGCAAAACCCTTCAAAACACAAAGGAGCTCATCTGTGTGTGTGTGTGTGCGTGTGTGTGTGCGTGTGTGTGTGCGTGTGTGTGTGTGTGTGTAGGTGAGCTGTCGCTGCCGGCCCATGTCAGCCCGTACACGAAGGTTCCCGAGGACTCTGTGGAGAGCAGGGAGGATGCCTACATCCAGCTGGAGCTGCGGACACTGGAGCAGGCTCTGCTGGCTACCTGTGTGGGCAGCATCGCCGAGCTCAGTAAGTGTGTGTGTGTGTGTGTGTGTGTGTGTGTGTGTCACAGTCAGCTCCTGTGTTTTGTGTGTGTGTGTGTGTTTAAACTGTGACCGGCATCGGGCTCCTGGGACGGGTCGTTAGACGCTGTCAGCTCCCCCTCGTTACGTAACAACCTGAGGCTTGTATCCAGGAAACAAAGGGCACCTTCACACCTCACAGGCCACCGTAGCTCATTATGGAGAGAATAAAAGAGGTCTGTAGCGTCGCTGTTCAGGCCGGTTTATAGACGTCTGCTGACAAATTCATGTGACCCCGAAGCACTTAAACACACCGCGGTCGAGACATGCTCGAGTCATTGTTTGTACTTTTCTCCCTCACAGTTACATTTAGATTATTGCTGTTTAATTCAAAGAGATTTTTGGTTCGTGTCTTCACATCTCGGGACATCTGGGAGCTGGCAGTGACTGAATGTATAGAATATATGGAACTTGCTGCCCTCTGTGTTTTTAGATCTATCTCTGAACTCTTGTCATATTTTATGAATTACACCTTTAATGACACCAGTATGATTCAGTCCAAGAGGACACTGAACCTTTGTGTGCACATCCAGGTGATGCTGATGCTTCTCGTCTCCCTGCAGGTGATCTGGTGTCTCGAGCGATGCACCACATGCAGCGTCTGCGCAGCTCCAGCCCCTCCATCAGCCCCGCCCGCTCAGCCAATCAGACGGCAGTATCCTGGGCCCCGGACGCCCTCAGAACGCTCTACTACTTCCTGTCCAGCCCACAGATGGAGTCCATGGAAAATCCAAACCTGGAGCCTCCGACCATGGCGCTCAACAGAGAGAGGTGTGTGTGTGTGTGTGTGTGTGTGTGTGTGTGTGTGTGTGTGTGTCGTAAGACTATTTTATCCAACTGTGAGCATATTTTGGATAAAAGACACAAAACAAACAAACTGTGAGCTGCTTCAAGATCGAGTCAAATAACAAAATGTAATTTCCTCCTGCAGGCCGTTCCTGCTCCTCCCTCCTCTCATGGAGTGGATCCGAGTCGCCGTGGTGCACGCTGAACATCGCCACAGCCTATTGGTGGACAGTGATGATGTCAGACAGACGGCCAGGCAGCTCCTCCCAGGATTGGACTGTGAGCCCCGACAGCTAAAGTAAGAGCCAGTCAGCACACACGTACGTGACGTGGTTTCAGTTGAACCAGTCTGCAGGCTGTGGACGTCCTGAAGGGGAAAGTTTTTTTCTGGGGAACATTTTCTATGTTTCCGTTCATGTGTGGGGAAAAAATTGTAATTTTGTGGAACTGAGTGAAAAGTTGTTTCATTCATAGAAAAAAGTCTTTTTATGTGTGTTTTCATTCGGCACCATAGATGAGAAAAACAATTCTCTTGATCTTTCTGTCATGAAAAACATTTTGTAAATGGAAAAATTCATTTTCAATTTTACCATGTGTGGAACTGATCCAAAAACATACGGATTTCTCCACAGAAAAGTAATATATTTTTTAATACTTATTTTCACTCAGTTCCACATATGACAAAAAATCATGAAAATTCATGTTGTAGCTCGGTTCCACAGGGAAAAAAAACTGATTCTAATGAAATTTTTCTTTATTTTTTTTACTTACATTTTTTTTTTTTTTTAACTTAGTTCCACAAAAAAACTTTTTCTTGATAAATTTTTCTTTCCACACACAGAATTGTTTTTCTTTCATTTTTGATTTATTTATTTGAAAACACACACACAAAAAAACATGAACTTATTATTTTTTTCTGTGGAGAAAAATGTATTTTTACACAGGAAAAAAGAACATTCTCGGGGGGGTGGAAAAGGGAAAAAAAGATTTTACTTGGTTCCAATTTTTTTTTCTTTTTTTTTTCTTTTTTTTATTTAATGTAGAGAAACTTTTTCCCCACTTGGTTCCAAACATGGACAAAAACTATTGTCCGTCTGTTGTTGTTATTTCTCTGCCAGGAACTGGCATAGTGAGTAAGTAAGTGAGTAAGTAAGTAAGTAAGTAAATAAACAAAGATAAGAATTTCTTCAGAAATATTTTTTTCTCCTGTGTTCAACTGAATGAAACCCTTTTTTCTGTTTATGGAAGAAAAAAAAAGAAGAAAAAAAAAGAGCATTTTATTTTGTGGAACAAAGTCAAAACTTTTTCTAACATTGTTTTGGGATGAAAAACTTTTCACTCTGTTCCACAAAAAAAAATAAATAAAAATAATTTACAAGACTTTTGTGAAACTGTTGATGAACAAAAAACACAATTTTTCACGTGAGAGAGAGAAAAAAATTCTGTCGTGAACAAATTTGATTATTTTTTTCTGTGTGAGGAAAGTGCACTGGATCACATGTGCATATGTAGAACTTAGAAAACGGAGGACTGTACAGTCACTGCTGATCAGCTGATGATGCAGAACCAGAGTTATGTGTCCGCCTGCGTCCTGCAGGTCTGAGTGCTGCTTCCAGTCCTTTAAGTGTTTGGACTCTGAAGCGGCTTCGGCCAAGTTCCAGCTGGATCTGGGCTTCAGGATGCTCTCGTGTGGCCGAGCCGACCTGGTCCAACAGGCCACACGGCTCCTGGGAGCTGAGGGGGTGAACACCATGGACGACCAGGTGAGAGCGCGGGTAACAACAAGCATGATTAATAAAGGTAAAGACGAGCTTACCTGAATTCTTCTGGGTTTTATTCTGCTTCTGTGTCACCAATCAAAGGCTGTGATTGGTCAGAGGGAAAGTGTCATCAACAGAAACACTTTTACAGTTTGCTCTGGATGTGTTTGTTCCTGCAGGGAATGACTCCTCTGATGTACGCCTCTGCAGCGGGAGATGAAGCTCTGGTTCAGATGCTCATCGAGGCCGGAGCTCACCTGGACCTGCAGGTAAACTCACCTGACGTCCTCCTTCATGTCCAGGTGCTTCGCTGTGATGTAAATGACATGTTGGGTCTCTGTTAACCTCCCAGTGTCAGCAGCAGATGTAGTGATTTTAAAAGTTGTTTCATGAGGAGAAACTTTTAACGAATCCTGTGAAACAAATTCTGAATCACTGGATCCTTCTTGTAAATTCAGCATTAAATCAAAACATGCGGTTGTTTGTTTGTGTCTGCTGGTGAGAACTTTACCAGTTAATAAGTCACTGTACGTGGTGTGTTCAGGTCCCCGGCTGCTCCGTCAGACACCCGTCGGTTCACCCCGGCAGTCGGCGCTGGGCTGCTGTGACGTTCGCTGTGCTGCACAGTCACCTGTCTGTGGCTCAGGTGAGAACACGGAACAGTTCATAGAGATCAGAACATCTGCTGGTTTACTGAAGTGAGACCTGGTGTCAGTCAACATGGATACATTCACTTTGATTTATGTCGATTTTTAAGGCAAAATATAGTTTTTCTAACTTTTGTATTTAATATTTTTCAAACAAGCGTGTTTCTGTTAAGAGTGAATCCACCTGTGATGTAGAAGTGTCCTGAAGTGTTGAACATTTAAGCAGCTCAGTGATGAACGTGTCTCTAACGACGTCGTCTCGTCGTCCTGACAGCTGCTGCTGGAGGCCGGAGCAGATGTGGAGGGTGGAGCCCTGCTGGACGGTCAGGAGAGCTCCGCTGAGACGCCACTACAGCTCGCTGCTGCTGCAGGTATCCTGTCAGCGAAGGCAGCAGCTTCATCACGTATAAAGTCGGATGATGATGATAGAGGAGCTAATGTTGCTCTCGTGACTTTAGCAGACTGTTGAGTGTGACGTCCTGTTTGTCGGCTGATCTGTCTTTTCTACAAAGCTCTAAATATTTCCACACAGCTGATTTAATCCTGAGAGAACAGTAAATCTCCTCTTCATCGCTGTCTGAACAAAACAACAAAACTCTGGAAACGATCACGACTCTTCAGTTAAACGCAGGACAACATTCAAGACTGATTTGCACGAACAGACGAACAGGTGGGTTCAGAACATGTTCAGGTACAGATGACGTCTCTCTCTCTGTTAGGTGACTATGAGATGGTGAGCTTGCTGCTCACATACGGCGCTGACCCTCTGCTCAGAGTGCATCATGGGAACTCACTGGCGTCTCCACTGTACGAGGACATGAACTGCTTCAGCTACGCGGCTGCACACGGACACAGGTGAGCTCCTCAGACACCAGAGTTACAGTGGAAACAGTCAGTGAAACACATTTTGCAGAGGATTCGCAAAAATGATCAGGATCTGACTTTCCGTCTTGTGTGAGACTCGATAATACGAGAGGAGCAACCGTCAGATCATCAGCCTTCCTCTGTTGTTCTGCAGGAACGTCCTGAGGAGGCTGCTGCTGCAGCACCAGCACAGGAAGGAGGACATCCTGTCTCTGGAGGAGATCCTGGCTGAAGGAGTGGAGGAGGAGCAGGAGGAGGATGAAGACGATCATTCCTCCAGCTCCGTCCCCAGACTGTGTAAGGCCCGGATGAAAGCCCTGCAGCAGGCGGCGTACTACAGCGCCGAGCACGGATACCTGGACGTCACCATGGAGCTCAGAGAGATGGGTGAGTCGTGACGTCATCAGGTGTATTAATCTAAATAAATGACTTGCAGTCGTATGGAAACGATGTGCAGTGACTGTTCAGGTACCAGAACGTGTCCAGTCAGAGCTGCTGAGTCGGTGATGAGGAGAGCAGCAGAACTTTCTGGTTCTGGTCGGTCTGATAAGTGTGTTCCCCGTCCTGCTGTGTCCAGGTGTTCCCTGGAGGCTGCACATCTGGCTGCAGAGTCTCCACAGAGCCCAGCAGCTGTGCAGGGACAAAGTCGTGGTCTCGCTGCTCTCGGAGTTCGGCTCCATCAGGACGGAGGACTACAGCCCCGAGCTGCTCTCCACAGGAGTACCGCTCATGTTCAGCATGCTGGAGACGAGTAAGGTACAGCTGAATCACCAGAACCTGTGCTGAAGTTCTAACCACGACGTTCCTGCAGTCTGAACCTCCTGCTGCTTCTCCTCTGCAGGACTACGTGATAACGAAGCGGCTGGCGTCTGTGTTCGCTCAGTGTTACGGCTGCTCTCCGGTTCCTCCCGTCCCGCCCGCGGACGTCACTCTGTCCACACAGCTAGGTACCTGATCACACCTGTCCTGTACCGACCCGTCCACCGGGCGAACACCTGAAGGTTACATGTTCCTCTCTGTCCTCAGATGTTCACTTCCTGAACAACCAGGAGATGTCAGACGTGACGTTCATGGTGGAGGGCCGGCCGTTCTTCGCTCACCGGGTGCTGCTGATGTCGGCGTCTGAACGGTCTGATCACTTTTCTGACTTGATAAACATAAATCACGACTGTTGTTCACGGGGACATTTCTGAGTCATTTTCACTTTGAAGTCGATCTCAGAAACATTAAACTAAAACTTCTGCCTTTTTTTAAAATACTCAAACTTTATTTGTAAAGATTTTTTCTTACACATCAGCTAAAGGTGACATAAAAGTAAAAATAAATTAAATTAAAAATAAATTAAATTAGTTATTAGTAATTACATGAACTATTAATCAGTTTGAGTCAAGATGATTTTTCTGGTTTCTGTTCCATGTGACAGTAAACTGAACATTTGGGTCAAAGACATCATCACTAATCAGTCAATCCTGAAAATAATCAACAATGAAAAAGTGTTGACCAGATTTCATTTTTTGTAAATGTAAAAAAAAATCTGTATTTTAACAGGACAGATTAGTAAAATGTCTCCATCATTCTAATTTTCAAAATAAAACTCTGCTCTGATGCGTCAGGTTTCGATGGATGCTCTGCGACTCTCCTGATGACATCATCCACATCAGTCACATGACCTACAGCACCTTCCAGGTAGGCTTCACTTACCTTCCTGTCCTGTGACTGTTTGGTTCATCAGCTGGCTGACCTGAGGTCTGTGTGTCCACAGATCATGATGAAGTCTCTGTACTGTGGAGGAACTGAAGGACTGACGCTGTCACACTCTGAAGCCGTGAAGGTAAAACTACTCACCTGTTCACCTGCTGAGTGTTTCGATCAGAGGCACACAGGTGTTAATCAAACACTCCTGGTTCTGCTAGAATAAAGTAAACTGCCCATACAAAAACACAGAGGATTCTAATGTTTCTCAAAGTATTTTTTTTTTTATCCCCAAGAATTTTTAAGAGGATTTTTTTGAAGGCGAAAAAAATACAAAAAAAACCCAGCGAAATGAAAAAACAGCATGTATTTTTGTCCATGTGTGGAACTGAGTTGAAAGTATTATTTTTTCATTTTTAATAAGAAAAATTAACTAGATTTTTTTTTTTTAAGGATTTTTTTTTCTCAGTCACAGAAAGAAAACTGTGAAGACTGACACATTTGTTTTCATTGTTTCACACAGAAAAAAAACACTGCTTGTTTTTCCACGTGTGTAACCAAGTGAAGAAATGTCTTTGTCACCACAGGAAGAAGAAAAAATAATTCTTCATAAGAAAAAAAAAACTTGTGCTTTGTGTTTTCTCGCTCTTTTCACATGGAAACATCTTCACTTCAACTGAAGTCAGTTGTTTTTGTTTTTTTTTGATCACAAGAAAACAATTCTCACATTCTCACCTTCCCCTCACAGCTTCCGTAGGGTTCAGACAGTGAATCGGACAGTAAAATTGAAACCTGAAGTCACTGTTATGCTGTGATGATTTAAGGACAAATGAATATAAAGAGTCTGAGTATCACTGATCAGCGAAGGATCTGACATCGGGCCACACAGTCACTGCTGACAGTCGTGTTCTCGTCATCTTAATATTTAAACTGATTTCTTCAGACTTTGTTTTAACCGTCGTGTGTTTGTGCAGCTGCTGCCGGTGGCGTCTTTCTTCCAGCTCAGAGGTCTGCAGAGGAGCTGTGAGATGAAACTGTCTCAGAGCGTGACTCTGGACAACGCTGTCGACGTCTACCGGACTGCAAAGGTACAACGACAGAACACGTGATGACGAGACTCTACCTACTCTACTCACTCTAACTGTTCATACAGCTTTCTTCTCTTCAGACTCGTAAAGATAAATGGCGCCTGTTTTTTTATCTGCAGCGTCACGGAGGATCTGAGCTCCGCAGGTTCTGTGAAGGATTCTTCCTGCAGAACATGGATCTGCTGCTGGACCGGGAGGACTTCCACCGCCTGCTGCTGGGAGCTGTCTGCCTGGAGCTGGAAGCCCAGGACCAGGATGCACCGGTTCTCCTGAGGGTCCTGGAGGACGCGCTGATCCAGAGACTCTACAGCCTCCACTCGGCATGTCGAGAGTAGAAATACTCCTGCGGCCTCAGCAGCACGTTTGTGAAAAGCAGCCGTGTTTACTCTTAAAGTGTGTCTTCTTTGGGAGAACATTAGAGAAGAAGATAAAACAAATGTTGAAGTTATTCATCGTATTTATTAATCTGACACACGCGAACGTTTCTGATCCGAGTCATCGTCACTTTGATTTACAGCGACAGGAAACGAGAACATTCCCAGATGGTTTCTGTTTCTTTGACTGTTGGTTGAACAAACTAAGCAACTTATTTCTTTATTTGTTGTGTTACTCATAGAAGTGATGGATATTCAATGTTTTTGTGTCAGAATGTTCCTCATATTTCAAAACTCGATTACCTCAGGATACTTGTTCTAAAACTGTTAATAGAAGCCAAACTGAAGCTCTGACTGAAATGTGTTTGTTGTATCGTCGTGTTTAACCTGTTAGGATTCAACCTCAAAGTTTGACGTACTGATGATGATGTTTGTCATTTCATGTCGACTGGATGTAGTTTGTTAAATGAAGGTTGTGTGGACAGGATTTTTTAAAAGCACAGACGAAACGCTACGTAAAGAAAAGATCTGTAACTGAATATATTTTTGTGAATAAACATCTCAGTAAGAAAATGTGCACACAGCTCCAAAGTCAACAGATTTATTTCCTTTAGCACTGAAGTTGTTCACAGTAACATCACAAGGGAATACATTGCCAGTGGTTATCCTGCTCAGTAGTAGCGCTCCGTGCTCCGAGTCCATTCTGTGTGCTCTGGATTCCCCCAGTAGAAAAAGAGGAAAGCGAACAATGAAAGGTATTGCTTTAATTTTTCTCTCTGATAACCCAACGCCCACCGAGCTGGTGAGCGACCCGATCGCCAGAGAGGTCCCTCTTTGAGAGAATGAGTAAGGAGGATGCATTGCACGGTTACTGTGTGGACACAGTAATCAAAAAGAGGGGCGAGGGAAAGAGGACGGCGAAAGAAAAATAAAAAGCTTACAAAAGAAATCAGAAGGCAAATCAAAAAGAAAAGCACGTAAAGAACATAAATACATAAATAAGTGTGGAGAGAAAAAGGGAGCGGGAGAACAATTCCAACGACGACATGCAAAGAAAAGACGAATGCTGAACATGCAAACAACCGTACGAGGTCAAAGCTAAGAGTAGGAATCCCCTTGGTTTTTTTAAATAAGCTTGTCAGTAAACTTGGCTTATTTACAGAATGAGTGTTTTGGTGAGATCTGAGTCTTCATACAGACGGAGGGGAAGAGGGAGCCGACAATTATCAACAAAGGGTTTGTTCCTCTCAAAGAGGCTACGTCTACATTCTTAAATTACGGTAAATCATTTTCCAAACGTATATTACAAGTTTCTCTCGTCAAAAAAGCCGGGAAAAAGGAACAAAACGCTCACAAACGTCTTCGAGTTTTCTCGGTGATCAAATAACTTAAACATGACAAAAATATCCTTAAATAATTTGACGTTAAGAAACATTCTCTACATCTTTCATATAAATAACGGAGAATAAATTAATAACCAAAAAAAAAAGAAAGAAAAATGACAAAATACAATAAAGTACAAAAATATACACAGCAGTTCAATATTGTAAAAAATTATAATGCAAAATTAAAAATGCGCTGACGTGATATAACTGAATCCAAAGAGTCACTTCTCAAAAGTGCAAAAAGAAAAAGATGTTTCATTGATCGGCCTGGTCACAGCAGACGGGCGGATGATTCATCAATAGTGTTGTTGTACAAACTTTACTGAGTGAGTCGCTGGTGAGGTCAGAGAACATGCTAACATTATTATACAGTATTCAGTTAGTTCAGAGCTTATTCAAAAGATGCATTCGTTCACTCGACTCTCGTTACCATCCGCGAACCAGTTTAAACTCCAGCAGAGGTTAAAAGGAGTCATTTGTAAGAAATGGCCAGAATCAGAAGGTCCAAAACTACAGGAGGCAGCAGAACCGCTAACCACTGCTCACTATACTTAGCTATAGCGACTAGCTTCCATTAGCAAGGAGCTCAGTTAGCTGAGGAGCTAAGTGGACATATTAGCCGACACTCCAGTCCAGGTTCTGATGTAACATCCTTGGACCGGGCTCTCGGGCCTCCGAGGTATCACCAGGCGGGACAAGCTGGAGCTAGTTTGGCTAGCATGCTAACTTCAGTAGCCATCTTACATCAGTCACAGCTGCTTCGCCACAATATTAGTTCATTTTCTGAAACTGAAATTCAGGCCGTTTCTTACAAGATGGCGACACACAGCTAATAGACTACGATGGCGCCCTCCATTTTGGGTTCTCCCGCTCTACGTTCCCTCAGAGTTCAGCACTTTACAGATTTATTTCAGCCTTGTGAGTGAATCGACTCCTTGCGGCGATTCCATTGGAATGAATTCATTTCTCCAGGAAAGTGTGTTTTTAGCTGCTGGTGTGACCAGGCCTGCACGGGAATACAAAACAAAATATGGCAACACAACTCTAAAATGTCACGACTACACTTTTTGTACATACGGAACATTATTTAATCTGTACAACAGAATAGATCATTCATTTATGTAATATCACCTCCCCCCATCATACTTTTATGGGCAGCCTTCGAACTGCCTGAACCGTTTTACAGAAACGTCCCACAGCGAGCTCGAAAAATCCTGCCGTTCACAAAGAAAGACGACAATAAAAAGAATTACAATCCAGCCAGCGTTCGTCCGTCTGCCCTTCCTCCACCGCTCGTGCTTCCTGTTTGTCAGCGTGTGCAAGTCATTACATCCCGCAAAGAAGTCATGTTTGTGTAGAGGACTACATACAGTATGTGTGTTTATGTACATGTGGGAGGAATAGAAGAGAGAAAAGAGTCGAGGGGAAGTGTGTGTAGATTGACAAACATCACTGTCTTAAGGCTTTTTTTTCTTTTTACAACTCTTCTGAGATGCGTCTGTTTGGTCTGGTGGGGAGAGGTGGACTCTACTGATGCGGCTGGAGAAAGGACTGGAGGGGTCGGGGAGGGGGGTGAGGTGAGGCGGGGGAGGGACAGGGACGGGTCCTCTGTCTTTTCTTCAGTTTCGGACTCTCTTGGTGGTGGCGGGCCGCGAGCGGGCCCGGCTGTCTCGCAGAGCCGCCGAGGTTAATAGTTATTATGGATGATCCCTGGTGGCAGAGACAAGTCAAGCCATCATCACACATGTGAGGAGGACACACACCCACTGAAAGACCCCCGAGGACACAGAGGGACACAAGGTAGGGACAACAAAGCTACATTTGCTACTTATTGTAAAATACTGATCAACTTTTAAACTGAAATAGCCATTCCCAGTATACAGTACAAAAGTTATAGGCAAAAAGTAGATTTCTTTTTTTGTTCTCACTCCTAACTAAAGGGTAAAGTTAGCAGCTCTCCTCTGTCGTTCTCCTGTTTAATGACCTGATAACTGCTTTTTGTCTAGTCATGCACAGCTACCGCTCCTTAAGGTTGTTCCTGTGTCCTGTTGCTGGCGGCCATCTTTGTTTTGTCTTTGCCGGGGGGGCATTTAGAGTCATTGGGCGGGGGCTGGTTGGGCTTGCTGCTGGGGGCATGCTTGGCGGGGGAGCTAGGCGTGGCGGGGGCGCCAGGGGAGTGGGACGCTTGGATGTTCTTCTCGTCTGAAAAAAGCTGTTTAATTACGTCAAAGAAGTTACTCAACGGGCTGCCTACACAGATGGGAAGAAAAGAAAAAACAAAGAGAGAGAGAGAACAAACAACAGATGAGCAATGAGGTTAACGTGAGGAGAAGAAGAGGAGGAGGAGGAGGAGGTGGTGGTGATGGAGGGATGAGAGGAGGAGTGGAGGCGGAGGAAAGGAGACTCGTCAGCCGGGGGGAAGGGGAAATGGTTTCAGGGTTGTTGAGGCCGGAGGAAGAATTGGCACCAAGAGGAGCCAACAAAGTGAAGTAACGTCTCATCTCCAACAGAGAGATTAGTATTTCTGTCGTCTCAGTGAGGTCAGTGTCGGCCTCAGAGTCTCACTTTCCTCTGCTGGGTGGAGAGCTAACGGCAGCGCAGGAAGACGGGACGGACTGCTACGTGTCTAACAAGCTTTTCACTGAGAATTACTTTTAATTAAATTGACTTTTTTATCATCACGAGTACAGAAATAAGCACATTTTACCACAGATGACTCGTATAAAGTACGAGAACTAAAGCGGCTGTTTGTAATGAAAACTACAACCTGTGGTGATAGTTTGGGTCTTTTGCTGTGAGGCTGTATGAGTTATTCATCTCTAGGTCAGTGTGACACCTGCAGCAGACGACGCCAGCTCTGCACTGCTGAACAGAACCAGCAGCATCACGTACTTTAGCCACCAAATATACATTTATCTGTTGAAGGTACAACAGCCTTTTCCACATTTTCTACACAGATGTTTTCTCTGTATGAACGTCTTCCACGGCGCCCGTTAACTCTCCATCATATCAACATCCATCACAACAACATCCAACATCCACCCGTTAGACAGGTTAAGTGTTTAAAACAGTCGTGAGTGGATTAAAACGTGCGACAGTACAGCACAGTGCACACATTAATACACAATCATTGCCAAGGTTAGTCTTCCAACAGTGTGTCCCTCAGTGATTACACATCCTGTTTGTTTGGTGGCTGATGAATATTCGCTCGTTGCTGTGATAACTTACCATCTGACCTCCTTAACAGTGACTTGATGTGCGTTTGTGGTGTCTGATTCTTTGTTCCAGTGATTTCAAATATGGAAAGTTGATGAGGAGGACGGGGGACGACCCACTGTCAAGCTTCACCATGCAAAGGGTTACTCAGGTTTAGAGCTTCACACACACACACACACACACACACACAGAAATATATCCATCTTATTGAGTCATTTCTGTCAATCTGCCTTCTGTGAAAACACAACAGGACAACTAACAACTACATCAATCTTTTTAATATTGTATATTTATTTGTATTCATTTATTTATGTATTGATTACTGTCCTGCTGTGTAAGAGTTCAATCAATTATTTAAATGAGCTCTTGACGATCAATTTATTATCTTAGTTTCATAAAAAAGTCCTTTTTTAAACAAGAACGTAAAACTATTCCAGATTCTTGATCTCCAGTGTGAAAACATGTTGTATTTCTTTGTCCTGTGAAATAATTTTGGTATTTTGTTTTTTAGGAAAGTGGCGAGGAAATTATTCACCACGTTCATAAATTCTGCAGAACAAATCAGTCGATTAATAAATGGTGCCCCGACTGATCAGCCACTGATTGTTATTGGCTGATATTGATTCTAAATTCTGCAGGGTCATTCTGTACCAAGTCTCACTTTTTATTGTGCCACAGAGAACTATGACATTAAAGTCAAGAAGTGTCCTTTTGATCGGTGATCAGTATCGGCTGATCTCAGAGCAGCATTAAGATCAATCGATGTTGAACATGCACGACAGCCGCAGCGATCACCTCTATGAATCAGTCTTCTCAGCACACGGTGGATTCACAGGCTTTTTCTGCTGCTTTGATTAAATAAACACATTAAAGCCAGAGGATCCTGATCTTGACACAAGAGCTTTTCTCAAGTGCTACTTTAATGTGCGTGTTGATCTTTTTGTCCTACACCTTGTTGCTGTAATAACCACTGCAGCCTCGAGCGCGTTCAGGCTGCAGTTTTGCAGAGTTAGGTCTTTTTTAAATAAAACAGTAGAACTACATGTTTGTCACATTTAAATGACTTGTTAAGTTGAACATATGTTTTGCAGCTCACACTCTCTCTCTCACACGTGTTAGTGCACACAGGGTGTGTTGGTGACAGGCCTCCACAACGTTGCCAGCGTGAGTTAAAAGCCAGAGTTAAGGTGTTTTTGCCGGGAGCTCCCGGTCGCTCTGGGTCTTACCACGCTTTGAGGATTTACTGGGCAAAGAGGCTGAGCGCTGAGAGCCATCTGAGAGCAGAGGACAGTGTCAGAAACACCAACCGTCTCACTGAGGCCCAGTGCTTCATCATCATCAGCTGCACACTGGCTAAAACACTTCACTTCTCCTCGGTGCCAGTTTAAAGGATAAATAACTGCAGACACGGTGAATGTTCAGCTTATTTCTGTCTCGCTTCAAAATTAAATTCTGTTTTCTTTGGTGGTTAATTGCAGCTGGAGGTGTTAATCTTATGTCTGCTGTAATGAAATAGTTTTATAACTTGTGGGATATAAAAGGTGATTTCTCTTCACTCCTGTCGATCAGCCTGAGTGCAGCAGTGATCCGGAGGTGATCTCCACTGTTGGGGAAATGGACTTCACTTCATGAATGTAACGTTACGTTAGGAGATGGCAGGAATTAAATAATTTACATTTAAACTGTCCAAACTGATCGTCAGTACTGGAGTATTAAACTGTTTCTTCACTGTCACTCACAACATTATAATGTTTGGGTTGTGTCTCCTGAAAGCAACATTTGGATCAGCTTTGGTCCAGAATCAGTTAATGTTCTGATCACTTTAATCACAGAAATCTGGCCTGTGACCAGGAGACGAGTGCTGGACAAAGATGCAGAAACTTTTTGCTACTTGGCAGCTTTTTTTGTGTTAATAGCACAAAAGATTCCACAGATATTCAGGCAGGAGACTTTGGTAAGCTGAACATTCACTGCACAGACATCACCCTGAAAATCCATCTGCTGCTGCATCCACACAAGTATGAGCTGACACTCACACATACACAGACCATCAGGTTCACATGTCTGTGGAGCTGCTCAGTGTTTAGTGAAGTTCATCAAACACATGCAGATTATCTGCTTCTGAGGCGAAGAGATCAGCAAACACAACCACAAACTCTGTGCTTGTTTGCTCGCTCACTGCGACATACAGTAATATACAGGAAAATACAGCATGCTTCATTTTAGTGTTTCAGTGGCAAACACACAAGTGTGTGTGTGAATGGCAGCTCAGCCAGAACCATCGGCACACAAAGAGCTCGTGTCCAGCTGGGTCGGTACCGAGCCCAGAGGCCAGTCAGCCCGGCAGTGTGTGCATGGTTCTGGGTTGGCATTTCATTCAGCATGCGAGTCATTCAGTCCATCCAAGTGGCGTCAGAGTAAAGCTGTGGATGACAGAAGCAGGTGGCATGGAGAGGCAGGCCAGATAGATAGATAGATGAGAGATAGATAGATCGATAGACTGATTGATTGATTGATAGATAGATGTGGGTTATTGGCACATCTACACGGTGGAGGGTGACTCATTGTGCACACAGCGCCTGATAACAGTTCCCATCTGTGGCAGTGACTGGGCAGACTGGTCCTACTGGTTCATTGTGCTGAAGTGATAGTTTGGAGCTTCGTGTGACTCGATCCAGAAAACACAGCGGCTCACAAGACAGAAGTAACAGCAACCGAGAGGTGAGAGGGCGGATGTTGGTTAAAGTATCACACAGATTACTGTTGGAGTCGGGCTAAGGGTTCATAAAATGACTGAAACATGACTGTTTGGAATATTATTGCTTACAAATATACTAAATATGTACATTTAATCTGAAATCACAATGTCATCTTAAATAATAGTTACATCACAAAGTTTTTGTAATTGAGATGATTCTAATTTTCTCTCAGTCTCTTTTTTCTATATCAAACAATAATTGAAACCCTCCATTAAGTTCTATATTTTTAACCTTTACTTTAGAAATAACTCATTGTTAGACTGAGACACTGACATTTTGTTTTTCTTAACAATACCTGACAGTTATCCAGCAGTATCCGCAAAGATGTTTTATAACTCCGATACCTTCCCCTTTACATAATACTTTAATATAAAATCTAACCTTACGACTGTTTTATGAACAGTCATTTATGTCACTAGTCATTTTGGACAAGCACATGTGATGTAACTTCTTTCATTAATGGGTTTAATTAGATTATTTAAAACCGTCTCTGGCTTCTGTTACCACCTGCTGTCTGACAGAGAAACAATAAATCAAGCTTTTACTATTTATCATCATTTATTTATTCTATTGTATTTCTTTTTTTCTGCTCTAATAAAACTTTGTATAGTTTGTCTTATTTTTGCTTGTTTTATCATTTATTGTTGATCACTGTCTTTTTTTAAATTTCCTACATTGTGTCAATCACTTGTGAGCACTCTGAATTGCATTTGATTTGTTTGACAGGTGCTTGTAAATAAAGTTTGATTGAATTAGGGAAATTTCTGACATTGTGGAAAATGTGTTGTTTAAATTCTGTGTTTGTCACAGAATCAAAGATGGTGTTGAACTGGATTCCGTTACATTAAGAGATGTGTTTTGTCCTCGTGAGGGGCTCAGAATATTAGAAACACCTCTGAATTTAATGCAGTCCAGTAAAATACCATCACAACTACTGTGTGACCTCAGTGAAGGATGTCACTGAATTTATACCTCTGGGACAGCATCAGACTTTGGGGCAACACAAGTGGATCTACTGTCAAGTAAGTTAGAATAACCTCACTTTACTTCATTAAAGCGAATAAGACTTCGGGACTAGGGACAGAAAAAGACAGGAATGATTGGGCGGTTATGGGTTTTACAGAACATTTGCTGTTTTACTTTTGTTTTGGAGCCAGTGTCTGTCTGGAGATCAGAGGTCACTGCTAACTTATGTAAAACAATCCAAACTACCTGGATCTGTGAGGATGGGTTGTAGTTACTCTACTTCACCACCAGAGGGGACCATTATCAAGTAAATAACCACAGACACACCGACAGGAGAACTACAGCGTCACACTAACAAACAGAACTAAGGAGGACGACTGGAGAACACACACTCTTTCTTTTCTTCCATATTTTTATAATCCGTCCATCTATCTATAGGCAGCCCAAAACATCCAATCACATCCAAGAGGACCTCAAAGATTTGTGTGTTTATGTTTCACTTTTCACTTCAAGTATGAATATGTTCTGAAATCTTGTCACTTCTCTGCCTTTTCCAGATACCAACAGCTGAATGCACAAATCGAACAGCTAATCACACGTGTTCAGTTGTAAACATCCATTTTCCTGATTGATCCGACTGTTGGCCTGTGTGTGTGTCAGACGTCGGGTGAGAGCCGAGCGGCTGTCTGCGGAGGATAAATTACAGTTTGATGCACAGCTCTTGAGCAATCAGTCCTGTAAATCTGTAAATGCACATCTAAAGCTCATTTAATAATTTTACCATGTACTGTGTGTGCGTGGGTGTGTGTGTGTGTGTGCACGCCATGGTATGTGGCAGGGGCATGCACGTGGAGATGCCGTGTGCTAAAAGCAGTTTGCCGAGCTGAGCTGAGCCGAGCGGGTCCGAGCCAAGGTGGGCCGCAAGTGTGGCTGTGCTGTGAGGATGCCGGGAGGGAAGGAGGGAGGCTGTGAGGACGTGGAGGAGGAGGAGGAGGGCTGGAGGGTGTAGGCGTGGTCAGGGACGGGTGGCGAGGGACTTCACTTACCAGATATCTGTGGCTGGATGCCGGGCTGGTCGTTAGAGCTGAGCAGCTGGGCCTGGATGGTCTCAACCACACGCTTGAAACGTCGGCTGGGACCTGATGAGGAACAAACGGAGCCTCGTTAGGTTTATTCCAGGTGACCGAAAGCTGTTTACAGGTAAAGGTTATGCAACACGGCTATTTTCAGGTCTTAACTAATGATCATGATGAGCTTGCAGGACACTCGCCACAATAAATCTCTCTCTGCAACAATTTCATCAATAATTGTAGACTTTTATAACATCAATCCAAGCAGAACATTATGAGACTCAGTCAGTCGAGACTCAGACGTTTTCTGCTGGATGTTGAACTTCAACAAAATTGACAACAGGGACTGAGTGCGTGCTTGTCTCATTTATTTTTGAGGTTAATAAAAATCTCATGTCATTTAACTTTGTGTTTACATTGATGCGATTCAGACTCGTGTTGGAAGTGTTACACTGACTGACTCCTGCCTTCCCGTCTCTGATCGGAGGTGGATTCGGCCCATTTTCTGCTGCTTGAGAAGATGAAACATTCATGATGTGGCCGTGTTCAGGGAGGATTCAGGAACCTCGACATTTCTGTGCTTCATCTCACTCGTGATCTACACTGAATACTGTTCATTTATTCATGTTTTTTTACAGACTCCCAACTCTTCACGCCGCATTGCTAAAAAGAGGTGGACACCCAAACAATATGGCCATATGTGATAACACGACACGGAACATGGGATTGTGACACCCTGGCTGTAAATCTGCTGCTCCAACAGCCTCCACCCGTCTGTGCTCAGTCCGTCTTCCAGAAACTCAACTTGCTGCAGGGATTTTCTTCCATCCAGACACTGTAGTGACACTTTACCTGCATTACTGTCCACCTGAATCCTGCAGTCTTCCACTGAGCACTGTTAAAAAACTGGGCTAAATTTGAGGTGTGTTTCAGACATCACTCTTTCACTTCACCATGTTACTTAATACCATGTAGAAAACAAACCTATGATTACATATTTTAGAGTGTAAATGACTGATAAGTGCAAACATTTTTGGGATCAGTCCAGCAGATCAGCTCAGCCAGCATGTGCTGTGATGGCTGAAACATAATCCTTGAGGGCAACGTTTACCGTCACGAAAACTGGTTGTTTTTGCAGCTTACAGGCTGAAGTTGTTATTCTAAGTGTCTAACAACATTTCCCAAAGGAGCGCTACAGAAATCTGCCATTTTGTTAAAGAGTAAATTCCTTTCTCCTTAACTAGAAACAGCTGCTGTGTCGCCATTGCACATAAACCAGACTCCATTTACAGAAACGGTAACTTTATTACCATCAAACACACTTAACTCAAACACGGAGGGAAGAAAATAAATCTGAACAAAGTCTTCTACTGTTCCAACAGTCACTAACTCTAGAACCCTAAACCTTCAACTCACCGCAGCAGATGTGACAATATTCTGTTGCTACACACCGTTTCCATGCTGAATCTCTGGTGTCGGACATTTTCACATCTAACATGGTGTATTGATGCTTTATTTTTTAAAAAACAGACACAAAGTCATAAAAATAGGAAATGTTAATTTCATTTCTATCAACTAGCTGACTGGATGGAACCGAAACATCTTAAACCTTTTCACCAAACTTCACCAGACTTTTTCTTTTTGAGCTGCAGATCAACAGATCAATACTCACTGGTCTGTGAACAAACGTGTTGGACTGTATGGACTTGTGTGCCGTTTACCTGAGAGCAGGGTGAAGGTGACCGAGTAGATGCCGTTATCCTTGGTGGCGCTGGTGCTCTCGGTGTAGGTGATGTCCACCTGGAATTTCACCGGTTTCTGGAAAACCGTCGGACCGGCTGTGGACTTGTACTCCGCCCTGAAGCTGGTCTGAGAGATGACGCTGTGGCTCAGGCTGGGGATCTGAGAGGAAGCAGACTCTGAGTCAGCAGAAACACAGACAACTTCTGCACCACTAAAGATGGCTGCATGGATGTGAGAGGAAGAGACAGGAGCAGACGGAGACGGTGTGTTGGATGTTTTACATCTGAACACATCACAGTGTTGTGCAGCGTCAGCGTCAGGTTTAATGCTGACGACGAGACATGAACGGACAGCAGCCTGCTGCACTTGATGCTGCGGTCCACATGAAACACACAAACTGACTGAACACACACCTAAACACTGAGAATACAGAACATATTCGCTTATAATTTAAAGAAATAGTTCTAGATACTTTTCTATTGTACTGCAGTGGGTTAGCATCACTGGAGTTACATAAATAATGCACTTCTTTTTACCAAAACCAGAGTTTTCCTGAGCTCATGCCTTAATCTAAACAAACTACCAGTGTTGGTCTGGTTTGCCTGTCATGTAGTTTTGGGAACGGTGAAATCATGTCGATTCTTCAGGAAATAGAGAACAAACAACAGATGGATGTTGGAAGCAAAGATGAAACTTACGGAGAGGAAGGCGTGGACGATGTCTGCCTTTATAGAGCTGAGAGGTTTGTCTCTGATCACAATGAAGATCTGCTCCTCCTTCTCCAGGTTGATGAAGTTACCAAACCACGACTTCTTAGCCAGCCTGAAGGGACGAAGACAGAACGAGATCACGACTGGTTTCAAAACATTAGCTTGATTTGTTCACGCCAGTTGTTTTATTTGGACAAAAACTTGCAAAAGAGGGACAGAAGTTAGAGACATTACTTTCTTTTTTGTTTCTGGATGACGAGGACAATCACAATCAGAAATATTTCATTGACCTGAGGGAGAAACTGGACAGTAACGAAAAAGTATGACATTCCTGCAGCCTGAGTCTGCTGAGGTGTGTGGCATTACTCACTCTGGAGAAGAGTCCGGAGTTAGACTGGACATGTCCTCCTGGGTGGGAACTGTGGATGTTAAAGTTTGCAGAGTTACATCAGTGAGATTTGACTTCTTAGATATTTCTTACATAAACCTCTGATCAACACTGACTTCCTGCTGTCTTTACGTACTAATAAAGATGCCCCTGTTTGACTTGTTTTTCCACTGAGCCTTATTTCAGATTATAAATATATAACCCGTCTGTTAAAAGAGATAATCTGGTCTCATCGTGGCTCTGTTCAGTTTGTCTGGAGGGACTCTGTGGCTCTATCACAGCAACTACTAAACCATATAAAATGGTGAATTTTCCGCTTCCTGTAATGAGATAGTTATCTTGTGTGTGACATGGCTGGAGGCGGCTGTTTGTCATGATGAGGCTGCAGCAGGTGAACCGTTAAATACTTCCATTAGGAACACAGAGACGATTTGTTCCCCTGAGCTACAGGACTGCTGCATAAACACTCTCTGCTGAATCAATAAGAGTGAGATAATATCCTAAAGATCTGATCTAAATAAATCATAAACTCCCGCCCACCCTTCCCGTCTCCCGCTCCTCCTGCTCCCCACCTTGCATTTTCCTGCGGTGGAAGCGTGGCGAGCCCAGGAAGCTGTTCTTGATGGAGTTGAGGCGTGTCCTCCAGGGCATGCCTCCAATGGAGGGGCTGGGCGGCGGCGTCGGGCTGGGCGTACCGGTCGGGCTGTCCTTGGGCGTGTGCACCGGGGTGCCTTTAGGGGTGGGGAGAGGGCTCCCTCTGGGGGAGGGGTGGGGGGTAACCTGCGTGATGGGGACAGATTTGCCGTTGTGGTCAGGGTGGAGGTGGTGGTGGCGACGGCGGGGCGACATAGGAGGCACAGGGGAAAGGGGGATGGAGAGCTTCGGGGGGACGGTGAGGGGTGGATGGCGTCTCACCCGCGGGCTGTTGGGGATGCAGGGAGCCAGAGACTGGCAGGGTGTAGAGGGCTCAGATTTGGGGGTGGTGGGGGTCTGGGCTGTGTTGGGAAGAGGGTTGGACCTGGTGGTCTGAAGGGGCTTCTCTGACACTTTGGGCTTGGCGGGGAGGGTCTGCGTGCGGGGGTGCATGAGGGGGGACCCCATCTTTGGATGGTAGGAGTTGGGCGTGCGTGGCCCCACCCCGTTAAGGCGGACCTCAGGGGAGTGGGTGGGACTGCAGTTCGGGGACTGACACAGGTCTGGGGACTGGGGCGGGATGAAAAACCGCCGGTGTGGCTGCGATTTGTCATGCATCGTTATACATGACAGCAGAGGCAGCCAATGAGAGAGCGAGGCCAGAGGAGCACCACGGCCCAATAAAGGTTCATTCCCATTTAAGAAGAAAAAAAAAAAGCACACCAGGAAATAAAAAGGAGCGTGGCAGATGGGTTGAGAGGTGGAGCAGGCAGCAAGTGGTGAGAGTGCAAGAAAGAAAGAAAAAAGAACATGCGATTAGCACAGTGATTAGCCAATCAGGAGGCAGCAGTGGAGCATTCATGGCGCATTAACAGCAGGGATGCACCGAGATCAAAACCGCTCGACCAAAGACTTCAGATTAGTTCTGCTCCAACGAGCTTCACACTCCTGTGTGAAACGTTTCATTTTTAAATCACAGCTTTTATTATATTTTTCATGAACAACAAGACTATTATAAAAAACAAAATGGTGCGTGCACAGTATTTTGTGTCACTGTGAGTATTTGAATGACTCATTCATGCAAATTATAGATGTCAAATCTATTTTCTATAAATATTTTCAGACAAATGTGATTATTCTGGTTTCGATCAGACTAATTCTGTGTACAGCAGCAAAACCCTTCAGTGCTGAATTCACCAACAGATTTTATTTCATGATTTTAACTTTTCAGAATGACAGAATAATCAGCTACACATTGTCCACATTCTCTTTTAAATTCACATTTTCATTGATGATTATCGTCCGATACCTCGGTGCATCCCTCATTACCAGCAAGTGACCCAGCTTGAAAGCTAACAGGTTTAGCTTCACCCTCCACCTGGGAAAGCAGCCAGAGGTCATGCACAGTGCTGATGCACAATGCTGTGGGATGGATGAGCAGATCACTGATCAGACAGTGTGAAGACTCAGCAGAGCAGACCTGAGGTCAGCTGTCAGTCTCTTCTCATAACAGCATCAGAAAAGCATGTGTGAACAGTTCATGAGGTGAAACTCACTCTTGTTTCAATTCAGGGGAAAGGTGTGTGACAATGTGACGCACATTCTTATTTCTTTAACATAATGGACCTCATGCAAGAACAACTCATACAGTTTTCCTTACGGCGCCTACAACCCATCTATATTTCATTCCATTTGGTACAAACTATATTGACAAGTGGTCATGGTACAGTCAGCATTCGTCTACAAGAAGATACAAGGTGATAACATCACTGCTTTTTTAGTTTAAAGGGACAATATGTAAAAAATGTAGTTGAAAACATCAAAAACTAACCAACAGAATGTGAAATAGCACTTAGACATTATGATGTTTGTGTATTCTGCTGGAGAGATACCTACTGATGTTAGCATGCCCACCAGCTAACTCTGGCCCATCCCGGCCCAAAGCTAATGTGCTAGCCGTGTATGCACCAGCACCGCCCTGATCACCCAGCTCCTGGTCCAAACCGCTGGCTGAATGCCTGACTGAGCTAACTAGCTAAAGGCAGCTAGTGAGCAGCAGTTAGTGGCTATTCCAGTTATATGCTGCTCTCTCCTTTGTTTAGTAGGTATCTGACAGATGGCCAGTTACATGTTTACAAGGTGCCAACAACTTCCCCACTAGAACAAAATGGCTGCCCTCCAATAGAATATGGACATGTTTGCAAAGTAAACTAAAATAGGAATACATAAGATAAATAAATGTTAATATCGCAGCTTTTCTTTGGTTTTGCTATGTGCAAAGCACTTTGGACCAACTGTCTTGTGGTAAATATAAAGTTAAGTTAATCTTTTACTGTGACATGCATCATCATGGTTTGTCATTTCACTGAGAGGGTTGACAACATATTGTTTTCTTTTATTATTAAGTATTCAGTCGTTGCTACTCCGGGTCTTTATGTAGGTCAATATCCAGGTGAACATCCTCTGTTGAACAGTACGTAACAATCTGTTTTCTGACATCTAACGTCACGTTTCATAATTTCTCCTTGCCCTGCTCTGTTATAGCACTGTGATGACTCAACATTGGCAGCTGTAGTGATATGTTTCTTAATTTTCGGATTCTTTAACTACTGACTCTGCTTTCATCTGCCGATTTTTGTAAATAAAAACTGCCCATAAATTGAAACAGAACCATGTGAGTGCATTACAATGAAAAGAAGTCCAATGCACTCTCTCTTTAATCCCTTTAAAAACAAACTTTGATGCATTTCAGCACCAGGCTCGGGCTTTGTGACTTCCTGAAAAACGCTTGATGCCAAAACACTTTGAAGTTTGTTTTGAAGGTCCAACATGATCGTGCTGTTACAAAAAAGGCATTTTAACAGAGAAAAACTTGGAATTTTCTTGTGATTTTTTCGTCAAAATGTATGTCTGTCCAAAGAGCACCTCTAACAAACTCAATATGAGTCTTAAAAGCGGTCCATCATGAACATGCCACATTAGGCAAGTTAAAAAGAGTGAGTTTGTGCAAGTTTGATGAATATGACTTGTAACAGTTGTCAAGCAAACCTTTAGAAAGATTAGAAAATGTTCTTGCATGAGACCTGATGACTTTTATTCATTACTCTTGAAACACTTCATAACTCAACAAATGAGCAGATAAGGAGAATGTGCCTTGAGGAATAAAGCAATGACATTCATTATAAAGCAAAAATGTCTGCATGGCTTTGCAAGAGAGTGAATGTTTGATGATACGCAGTCTGTGTCCCGGCTGAGGGTTAGCTTAAAAATACCTGGCTTCACTAAAACACAGAGGCTGCAGGCTGATTTGCACCGTTAACCTTTCTGCTTTGTCACTGCAGCAGCACTTTTTGTCATGATGGATTTAGTTCAACTAATCTGCAGCTGCATGAGAACCCGTTCCAGATGATCATTAAATCACCAGATCTCATGTGGAGTTTGGTGTTTGGTCTCTGATGGATCCAGTTCACTTCATCTAAAGCTCTGTGACTTACAGTCCAACCTGACGCTCACCTCGAGGTCATCGACGACCTTAATGAGACAGTGAGCAGCGGCCTCCGATTCTCATTTATATTTTAATATAGAGTTGGTGTAGAATGAGTCTGATATAACAAGTCATGGTAATGAAGCCTCTCACTGTGGAGATCTCTTATGTCATCACACAGAAATCAGAAAGACATTTCACCCTTTGATATGTTTTTCATAATGATATATTAGGCTGTGGCTGGCGTCAGAAGTTACAGGAGCTGTGTGAGTTTCCACACGTCGCTGCTGTCATGTCAGTTTTCTCTGGACAGCCCAGAACATTCAGCCTGTCCCACACACGACGTGATTAATAACACAGTAAAAACAAAAGTGAGAGGGTCTTAACCTGCATTTAACTCCCTCTCTCTACAGTATTTGACCTGTCTTTATTATATATTAAATTTAAAAGCTATAATAATACAGTCAGTTACCTGTTTAATCGGTCTGCTCTCACTGATGTAAGAGTGGTGGACAAAGAATAATTAACACCTCTCACTGCCTGTCTCATTTTGAGTGTGAAACACAAAAAAAATCCAATCTTTCTATTTCAGAAGATATTTCTAAACTTGTGGTTGTGTCCTGTCCAATCTCAGACTGTGTCTCTTGTCTTAAGAAATCCAAACTAGGACTGTCAACTTCATTCTTCAATCTGCTCTCATCCTGTTCCGTTAACTGCCTACTTACTTGACGACTGCCTCACTTCACCGTCACAGATTCAATTTTACCTCCAATGAGGACAAAGTTTAGGATTTGAGATGTGGGAAACAGAACGGCCCCAGGACCTCCAATACAATCGACTAAAATATAGATTAATTCACATCATGATATTAATCTGTGCTCATCAAATTGATTCCATGACTTGTTACTCAGTTTTGGTTCTATGATCTCATTCGGGCTGAGCTGTAAATCACAGGCCTACAATGGAGTCCAATGGAGTGTGTATGAGCTGCTGATGAGAGGCTGAGGTGATGGTGTGGATATCAGTGTGTGAGCGTCACAGCGTATCAGCAGCGGCCAGCCACTGAGGTGCATTGTGGGGAAACCAATGAGTTCATGGGAAGGACAGATACTTACCCTGGGACTGCTGAGAGGACTGGTGGACAGACCGGAGGACGCTCCACTGATCGACCGCGATCTACACAAAAAAAACACAGTCAGATCAAAACAGACCCAGACACACACACGCACAAAAAACTGCATAATACACTGGGTCAAGAACACCACACAACAACACACACATAACAGGAACACACAAAATCCCCAAACATCTTTGTGTAGTTGATTTAGAAACCCAGCAGGACTGAACTTTGAGCAGATTAAAGGTTATTTGATCTCAGAGAGAGAAGAAAGTCTCAAACGAGGACAAAGAAAACGTATTTTTCTCTGCTGCCTGCAGTTCTCACTCTTATCTCTTTGTCCTTCAGCAGAACATCCCTCTCTGTTCCTCTTAGTCCTGAATACACTCACTGAAACACTGACTGACTGTATAGCACACAAAGTTCTATAGATTAATTAAGTGAAACCGTCCTGTTGTGTGTTAGTCCAGTGTGAATAGAAATTAGCAGATGGTTGTATAGTTTGTCTATAGTTTGACAAAGTACAGTAACCGAGGAGACTGGACTTCGAGTCCTATATGTAACCAGACGTCAAAAGTGACTTGTTCTTCACTTGTAATGCACATAATATACGTAACTGAACTCATACTCGTCTTAGCCCAGGCCATCTTTTTTGCATTTATTCATTAATAAGCCCACATCATTTTTTTTTTTTTGCCTCATGGTTACATACATCGCTAACTACTTTAATATTTTGAATCTATTTTTGATCTGCAGTGGGTTGTTGTCTTCCTCAGCCACCATAGAGATCCTGTACAGGTGGGCATGTTTCTGATGGGACGTGGTTTGTAAAAGCTGCGGTCTGTAGAGTCTGCAGCTGGACCCTTTAAGCTGTTATTGACGAGTCTGCAGTGAGAAACATAGTTTATTTCCCTTTTTTGGTTAATGGTTAAAGCACCTACTATTGATATTCTTTATTTTAACAATTCATGAAATGACAATGTGTTGTGCCCTTCTGGCGGTAATAATTAATCACAGGGAATCATCAGTTTTATCTGTGGCTCCTGCTCGTTTTTTAAAAGTGAGTCTCAGCTCCAAATGTTGGACCAGCAGACTGACGCTGACCACAGAAGGTCTGAAGTGTGAACAGAGCTGGTGTTTTTTAGCTCGCAGCTCAGAGACGACATTCACTTGAGTGTGTTCAAGAGTCAGAGCTTATTAGGAGAATCTGCCAGACAACAAGGAGAGACTTGAGAGACTGTTAACATTCACCAACACTCACACATGAGCAACAGCCTGGGTTAGAGTCACAATCTATAAATAGTTCAGAAATGTCAGCATTATGCCACACACGCAAACACACACACACTGCAAAATTCATTAGCATCAATTCTCTTTTCTTCTCTTCATGAGCTTTTCCATTTTTCATTTACGAATCATTAACTTTTCATATCTCCCTCCTTCTCTTCCTCTCTTTTGCTCAAATGGCATCGCTCCCTTCTTGATCTCACACACACACACACACACACGTCTGACGATGTCTTTGAAGACTTGGGGATTTAATTGCCCGTAGAACAATTTGGCTTTGTTGGAAGTGAAAAATGAAAACAGTAAATCATAATTAAATATGCTTGAAGACACACTCAAACACACACACACACACACACACTGGAGGGATGACATCACTTGCACTAAATTCTCTTTCACAGTTGTGTCATCATCGCATGGGACAACTAAACAAACCAATTGAAATGTTCCGTGCTAATGGTGGCAATTTTGTTCCATCTAGTTTCATTTTCATTTTTTATATCATTGCCTCTTTTCTTCGTCTCTCGTTCGTCACAATAACCCATCATGTTGCAAATGTGTAATTTGTGTTTCTTTGCCTGCTTTTGTCTGAACATCATCTTCTTTGACTTGCTGACATTAAGCAGCAGATTTAAGAGACTAAACCTGTAAAATATCAGCAGGCAACATGCTAAACATTAAAAAAAAAAAATCATCTTTCAAGCTGATCGCTGCCTGCTGATATTTTTCCTCTTTAAATGATGATCTGTTGTGTTGGTGCTGATCATGCTCATACAAAGCGCATCTCCTCTGTTAACTAATATTGGGGACACGGTGAAGGCTGCCAGCGCACGACGCTGCTCCATTAATGACGCTGAGGAGACTCTCCACACTGTCAGACACTTCACACAGGAGCTTCTGTTAACATGCAACTCATTAACTGTGACACCCATACAGTCCACAATCAGGAAGCTGGTGCCGGCTAGTCTTTGAAATCTGGAAATTAATTCATGGTTCATCGCTGCTGCTGCTGCGTGCTAGAGAGGAGAACGTTTTATGGATCTCCCCAATTAGATGATGAGCGAGATAAAGGACTATTCAGTGGGAGTGAGAGCCTTATTTCCATCTCCTCCGTTTGTGCTCCATCTGCATTCCTGGCAATTAATTTATGCTAATCTCCATCAGGACTGCGAACACATCAACAAACTGCGTTTCCCTGGTGCAAGGTCAACCACACAGGGAGGCTGGAGACGGCACGCATGATGGAAATGACCCGTCCCCACGCTTCACTGGAATAACAGACTGGAACAAATATAAACACACACACACACACATAAACACAGACAGACAGTGAGGAGTGGAGATGGGTGGAAAGAGAGAGGGGGAGCGAGCAAAGAAAACAGAAAAGTTGACCTAAAAATTCTCTTCACCCCCGAGGGCTGAGGAGGAACGTCAAAGAGGAGACTGTGCTACTTTTCCGATTTCACAGAGAGGAAAATATTCTTCTGCTTCTCTCACAGCCTGGATACAGTCACAGTTTAGTACCAGTGTTTCTGTTTCACTGGGTTTAATCTGTCTTGATTATGTATGTTAATAGTAATACTGCTTGGATTTGACCTAATGCTGATACTCAAAGCATTGTTGGGCAACAAGGACGTGTTTTCTTTATCTGGTAGAAGTGAACTGCAGAGTGTCACACTCTCAACTCCCCGTTTCCTGCCTCCTTCTTCACTGTCACCATTCAATAAAGGCAGGAAATACCCACCACAAATCCACACAAGTAGTAACCAAACTCAGAACAGATCATGTACATGTTGCTATCAGATGAACTGGTTGAATACACACAGGTTCAGACATCTTATTGCAGCCACAAATGTGCCTGACAGGAGTTTGATTTCTGACACCTCATCTGTGCAGATCTCACTTTTTTTTTTCTTTACAGGTCCAGTATAAAGGTTTTAGTGACGTCTAGCGGTAAGAGGTGCAGACTGCAACCAACTAATCGTACACCTCACCATGACGAACTCTAGAGCCAGAGTCTGCGTCAAATACAGCGGCCTGGTCAGTGGCCCTACGTTTCAAAGATTAACACTGCAGTTACACCGGAGCGAGAAAAGTCTGAGTTGGGAGGCGCTTGGGTTGGTTGGATGGGTCGTGCTTTCAAACTTTCCCGGAGGTTTGTGTCCTGTGTGTGACAAGTGTAAAAACATATCTGTTTTTATGTTTTGTTTCCAAAGATATTCTGCGACTGAATGAGGTTATTTCAACCCAAAGAATGAGCTTTTCCTAAACCTAACCAAGTAGCTTTGTTGTCTAAACCTGAAAACTGTTTTATTTATGTGCCTAAACCTGACCAAACCTCAACTACTGACAATGTTATTAACAGTCCAAATGTCAAATGTGAACAGCTGAGCACCTCATTTGTAAAATTTGTGAGTAGCACAGCATAGTTTGAAGCTTAAGGCCACTGACCAAGCTGCTGTGTCTGTAGAAATAGGACCTGCTCACTCTGTAGATTTAAAAGGCAGTGATTCTTAGTTTGAGGTTTCAGTTTCATTATAAATTAATAAAAACATAAAAATCAGTATTATGTGTTTTCTTAGAGAAAGTACTAAACACCAAGTTAGAGTCAAGAGAAAAATCTTTTTAGCTGCAAATTGTTCCACTTTTGTCCCCAGCTGGTCTTTACTGGTGTCTGAGCAGGAGACATTTTACATCCTTTGTTGGTATAAAAACACTGACAAGAGGAGTTGGTGGTCATTTTTATCCTCTTCTCTTCCTCTCTGGCGTCTCCAAACCAAAAACATCACAACTATGACTACACGACCACACAGGTGATTTACAGAGTTTTCATATTTTCGGGGTCATTGTGGGACAAACAGCGACCTGCAACTGAGCAGTAATGAGGTAACACCGTTGTAGAAAGGCGCAAATTAAGTGTTGGCTGAACTGGCAGCATTTCAGCCACTTCAGTCAGTCAAGTATCAGCACTGGACGATCAAAATGAAACATGAATGTGCTCTATAAGCTGATTATTTTTCTGTGAACAATATTCTCAGAACAAATGAAAAAATCAGCAACACAATTTCAACCTGTAATATAAATCTAAAATAAATCAAACTGTTTCAGGAAACATTTCACAGCGTACTTATTCAGGGATTTTATTTCCGTTTGTTTGTTGTTTTTTGCATCAAAACAAGTTAAATTAACTGACAGCAGCCAGATGTTCTGTGTTTCTCTGGATTCCTAGCGGTGCACTGACTGAATGCATTGTTTCTTTTTTTGAAAACGGAATCTAATTTTACTTCTCTTTTGTGCCGTTTTGTTTTGTGTTAGAAAGTTGACATGTAAGATACATTTTTACAACAGGTTACTAACATTTAAACAACGTGCTACATTTAAAAGTGAAGGACACTACAAGACATTTAAAGAGCTTCAGCATGCACTGAACATCAATAAAAAGAAAACTGGACAGATGGATGGTCAAAAACAAAGGAATACAATGGAAGTGACACCACAGACAAACTGAGGAAACATGACGGACGGAGCCGGCCAATACCTTTCTTCCTTGCTGCAGTTAGCGTTTGTGATATCCAAACTTTTACTGAAAACAGATTTGCTAAAAAGGGGGCAGACAGAAATAAAGAGACAGACAGAAAGGCAGTCACATACGGGGAATCCTAACAAACAGCATGCAGTACTCAAATAAACAAACAAATAAAACTTGTGACAAATTCAGCACTGTAAAATAAAATGAAATCATATCACCATGAAACACAGAGCAACACAAAAACTCATGCACAGACTGATAAATCAGAAACAAAAACCCAGGAGGAGAAACATTCATGGTTCATGCTCCAGTCAGCAGGACATTCAACACACTCCCTCACTGCAGAGAAGCGATTTCTGTTTCCAATCTCCTGGAACTTGTTTACACGGTGTAATGTTCAAATCTATTATCTCTGAATCATCCATCAGCCAGGAGAGACCTTCACAAATGTAATAACAGACGAGCAGCTGAGCGGCTGCTGTGACAACCAGGAATCAGGTGAGTCGTGCTTAACGAATCTACAAACACTCTGTCAGAGCTGAGAAATAAAACCTAATGCTTCAGTCGTGTTTGTGAGAAGATCTGATGAAGTCTTCACGGCGGTCGACCGATGTGTTTTTTCCAAGACCGATACCGATAATAATTATTATTAGTAGATCAGGAGACTGATAACTGATTACTGGAACCAATATGCATCGTCTCAAAGTCAATAATCACCAGTGATGGATTGTTACCAACTATGATTTACACAAATACTTTACTCAAGCACATTTTTCTCTTTCACTCCACATAATTTATCAAATACATTTAAATAACTGCAAATTCAGATTATTCAGTGCTGATCAGCTGTTACTCGTGACAGAAAAAGAAATTAATCTGTAAATAAATCACTTTGTTAGCAGTCTGCATCGATCTTCAACCTGAGCAGAAGACAAATTAACCAGAACAAATAAAATCAGGTTGTCTCCTTCATCACACCTGAAACCTGCCAACACCTTGACATTATGTGCATTGAGTTAAAACACATCACTTCCAACAGCGACACAGCCGAACACTGAAGATTTAAAGTTTCCATCTTATTAACATTGATGTCTCTGTAAGTCGAACACATGGAGCTGAACCGTCAGTCTCTCCCTGTGTTGATCATTTGCTCTCTCACTGAAAAGGGAGGAAATCTACGAACCAACAAGCTGTTGGTGCCGTCTGAGCCTCCGGTCCACATTAAAGTCTGACTGTCATGTGGATTTGAGCTCCACTCGCTCCGCTTGTAAGCCTTCAATTAAATTGATGTGAAATGGCTCCCTCTCACTTTGAAAGCTGCAAATGATGAAGATTATGAAGGATGTCAGGGCAGATTTATTGCTCTGCTCCTGGACTGTTGACCTTCACATGACAGCTAAGTGAATTTATTCATTTATAAGTTGTTATATTAAGCCCAATTAGGCAAGGTCTTGTGGGTCAATTAGGTTAAATTTTAGGATAAATGTGAACATTTAATTAAAACTAAACACTCTCTCCTGAATCAGCTCCCTTTCATGAGGAACTTCTAGACATCGACTTCAAACGGTCATCATTTTGCTGAATGTGAGATCAAAGCAGCTCCTGGAGGAGGTGGAAGTAAATATATATGTGTTCTGGACAGATTTCTGTCCTCTTGCTCGTCTTTCGGCTGCTCCCTGTTGGGGATCGCCACAGCGGATCATCTGCTCGCTACGCTACACATAAACTTGTTTTTTTTATAAATATTGAACTCTCTGGCTTCTGTCCTCAAAGGTGTTAATGACGACCACATGAACGCAGATTCAAAACAAAGATGTTAAAACCTTTCTCGACTTGCTTCTATCTAAAGTGACGTCATCCTTTTGCATTTCCGTGTTTTAATATTTAATCTTGATCTTTTATTTAGTGTTTACTGCATTGCCTTACATCATTACTTTATGATCGGTCTCTTATTTCACATTGTTTGCTGCCGTACTTTCATCCTCTTGTTTTCACTGTCTGTCAAAGTACTTTGAAAAACTTCTTCTGAAAAACATCACAAATCTCCCGCTGTTATAAAAATAAAAACGCTCAATGAAAAAAGAGCTGTGTAATACTGCAGACAGAAAACTAAAGTCTGTTTGTTTCAGATATTTACACATAATGGAAATGTTTTTATTTTGCCCACATACTAATATTTATAGACCCAGACACACCTCAAACACTGAAAGCCTCAAAGCCTTACACAGGAGCCCCTCTTGTTTACGTTACATCACGGCTCACGGTTTTAAAAAACAGAAAGCAGATTTTTGTCTGTTTTTACTTGTGTGTATATTTATGTGGCGGCCTTTCTGTTCGAGACAAATTTCCCTCAGGACAAAAAAGAAGTCTTTAACTTTTCATCAAGATACAAACAGAATGAATCTCTACACGTCGATCCTCGGACGTCCAAACCTTTCAAAGTACTCCTGTATGTTTGTGTTGTCCCAACGAACGGCCTCTTCTGGTCGAGTAAACAAAGACTTAATGCGATGGAGTTCTGCTAAATGTGTCCATGTTTGATGGATTCATGTACTTTGACACTGATGATGGCCATTAAAGTCCCATCTTGAACAAACAGTAGACAATGGTTCTCACAGGTTACATGACCATCATAAGGAAGATGCTCAGATGGCCACAACAAACTTCACCCTAACCAGAGCAGTGACAGATGACAAAACACTGGTATTAAAAAAATGGTGTCTTGCTCAACAAAGGACACTCCAATGGCTCATCTAGGTGATCCATGAATAACAGACCATTTAATATTTAGGATGACAGCGTTGATGGGAGATAAACTGGCACAAACAGCTGACTGGACAATGAAAAGGACACATAAGCTGTAAATTAGTTTGAGTAACCTGACTACAGCATTAATTTTAAAAAGGGCAGTTTACCCAAAACTAATTCATAATCGGCTGCCCCAGGCTGATGGAAAGTTGTTGATTGTGAAAGATGTTGATTAAACCCCCTTTTTATGATGAAATCTTCACTGCAGCTGCAAAATTAAAAGTGTGTGACCAGACTGAAGTAGATACACAAACCGAACTGTGCATGGAAGGTGTAAATAATATCTTTTTTTAATCAGTTTGGGATCTCAGGGATTCCAGGGACTTGGATTAGGTCAGACTTGCTGTATGCGGTTAGTTTTCCATCCCCAGTTACTTCGGTTGTTCAGGAGAATCCTGCAACACTGGAATCCACACATGTTTTTTTTTGGAAACTTCTGCCCAACTTTCCATCAGCATGGAGGGAGGAGGCCTCACTCTCCACTGTGTTTCTTTTGTTTTGTACCACAACTTGATTTACATAAATAACAACTTAAATCGTGCAACATCCGTCATGCGAGATGTGCAAAAATTACGTTTGTTGTGCTTTTACAGATGCAGAGTAATATTTGTTTCGCCAAGGCTCAGCTCTCAGGTTCATGTCATACCCGGGATAAAAATGATGTTCTTTCATGGAACTGAGCCTGGATGTTGAGACACATTTTCAAACATTTAGACACTTTAAATACGTTGACTGATATTCTGTCGGTTCATCCCAACAACACAAACATCAATATCACTTTATGCACCAACTTGCCAAATACATGTCAGGTTCACAGCCTCTTGTCCTCTTAGACTGCATGCTCCATGCACACTCAACACGCACGACGCACAAACCTCAGAGTCCTGCTCATGCATTTGAACAGTTTTCAGTCAGAACTAAGAGCACGCTTGTCGCTCTCTGGCAGAATTTACGTCAGGCTTTGGTTGATATGTACCGAACATGTTGAACTGACAGAAAGAGAACGATGCATCATGTATTTAACCTCAGTTCAGTGAATGTGTGGACAAACCTCACATTGATGAGAACAACTGAACTAAAGTTACTGAGGACAAACAGACGGCGCGTGTGTGACATAAATTAGAAAAAGGACCAGTCAGATTTACGATGATGCTCCCTCTTTTCTTTATGTCACTGAACTGAGTTTAAACACAATATTTAAACTAAAACACACTCTGAACAACAGCAGCTCCTCTTCACTGACCGGTGTGTGTCTGACATGTCTGTCCATGCTCATGAACACACATGCAGGTCTCCGTCTCTTACCTCTGACCGTGGGTCGCCATGTCGATGGCTCGTCGCACGGGGACGGGAGATCCTCCCTCCGTGACGCTCAGCACCTCCATAGACTTCCTCTCCGGTCTGCGCTTACCGTGACGGCTCAGCATGGGTGAATCCACACGCTTCCTGGGAGGGTCTGCTGAGCGAGGCCAGGAGTCAAACGTCAATGCAGGGAGAACACAAGGACAGAAAGTAGTCAGGAAACCAGATTGATGAAAGTCAACAAAATCAGCACTTCCTATCGTGTGCAATGTTATATCTAATAGTACAGTACTACTGTCTACACACTACACTTTGCTGGTAGTCAAGTAGTAAACTAGTTGTGCAATGCATATGTTTAATTGTCTCTATCTGTACTTATTCTGTCCTTGGGCTCCTCAAACATCCAAAGTTCACCTCTGAGGATCAATAAAGGATTATCTGATCTTATCTTGTCTTTACTAAAGAAAAGCTACCTTGTTTTTCTACCCTGACATCCGTCCAACACATTTTTTCCTATCTGAACAGTTTGGAGTTGAAAACATGTTCCCCAAAACGGTGATGTAATGTTTGAATTTGAAGGTGCAAATACATTGGTGTAAAGCCAAGCCAACCTCTGTTAGCTCAGAGGCTTGAGGCAGTGTTGACTTGTGTACTTGCTGGAAATGATCCACAGTCCCAGGCTCCCTAAACAAGTCATCTCCTCTCTTTGTTTCTCTAAAACTTCTCTGGTGCAGCATTTGAAAGATGGGGGGCAGACAATAGAAGTCAATACCAACATGGCGCTGGTACTCTATTGGCTGAAGAGGTAAGCCATCTGTGATCCGCAGTCTGTCTGCTGTCAGGATCTGCACTTAAAATAAGAACTTCAACGACTGACATATTAATATGCTGATGTTTATAGTCAACAAGGGTCACCTTCTCAGTCGGATGCCACGTTTCCTCATAGCTCTGTTTGCATATGTCAACTCGAAATCTAATTGAATTCCAATGGGAACTTTTGTGATCTGTTTGCAAAACTCCTTCTGTCTTTTTTTCCCAGTCTTGAATAAACTGAACCTCGGGATGATGAAAAAAATGTATTGGATGGCAGATTTTGGACAGACGGGATGCAGTCTGTGCCGCAGGAACCTAGCATAAACAACTTAGCTAACCAATCAACGTTTAGTGATGCTGGTGTGATGATGGCTGTCAGCTGATCACCAAATCTCACACAATCATGACCTATCAATTAAAAAGAACTCCCTCTGTTCAGCTGGACGGGCCTACCGATCTCATTGCGCGGCGGCAAGTTCTGGTCCTCGTGGCTCGGATACCTCTCCTTACGGTCCAGCAGCAGGAAGTAGATCATCTTCTCCTGGTTCTCCCTGGAGAGAGGAGAGAGCGAGACAGTAAGACACTCCATCATCACAGACATATTAAATAGAAAAATTCATCAAACTGACAATTTCTCAGCCATCTCATCTATTTCTCTGGCCATCTCCTTCCTCCCCCACTGCCCTCTTTATCTTCTCTTTGCTCCCTCCACCCTTCCTCCCCCTGCTCCTCCTCCTCACTCACTCCTCAGACAGCAGGTCTTTGGTCAGTTTTTCCTTGTCCCTGAAGCAGCCCAGAGAGTGCATGCTCTCCAGGACGTCAGGGTCGATCTCCTCGGCTGTAGCCAGCGTCCTGATGGCCACCTTCCTGGGGACGGGCTGCTCGGGCTCCGGCTCGTTCTTTCCAGCTCTGCAACATGACACATGCAAATATCAAAAGAGCTTAGTGTTTAAGACATGCAAGTGTTTATTAAGGGACAGAAAAATACATTTAGACTTAACTCGCCAATAGCTTGTGGCTTTTGCCTTTGTTGACCTTTTTTAAAACAAATGTTCCCTACGAAATTTTATTCATGTTCAGTTGTAAAAAGCCCCTAATTGAGCACACTGGGTAGCTCAAACCTGAGGGGAGCCGTGCTCTGCTGCACAAAACTTTCTGATATGCAAACAAACAAGTATAATCACTGTAAAGGGAAACGGGAGAACTGAAGTGTGACGGATGTGTGGCACAAACTTTGTTTTGTAAGATGATGATTTGGGAACAAAGTAGCTTCCTCATTAGCTTAGAAGGCAAATGTGTTAGCATCTCACGAGTTGCCTCCAGGTAGACAGGATATATCCCAACAATATGGAATAAACTCGTAGGTGTTAATTAAAATACAGATGGTCACATGTCTTTGTTCGTGATCTCTCACTCTGAAGACTGATGGAGCTGCTGCTTCTTCTGAAAACTAGCTTTGATGGATTATTATTATTCTGCATCATCTGCTTTAATGAGGGTTTGCATACAGACATTAAACAGGGAAGAAATAAGTGACAGAATTTGTACTTACATGTACCACGTGTGCTTCTGGATCTGCTCTAACTGTAACAGAAATAAAAAGAGGAAACAAACATTAATGTCTCTTTAATTAGTAACTGAAACAAACGTGATAGTTATGTTCAAAGGCGTCATGATGCTGGACGCTGGAGCACGATGTGATCTTTGTTACAGCTACATTTTAATAAATAAGTAATAATATTTTTCATCTTTTGAATAAGAAAGTTCTTCAGAAACCTGATGACTTTTGGAAAACCAAATTACAACCAAACAATTCAGATCCAATAGAAAGAATACTTTAACTTCTAAAAATGAGCCTGAGTATAGATGCACAATATCGATCTTTTTAGTTAATACAATCTTTCATGGCCTACACTGTTGAGATAACCAGTAATGTCACATATTTGCCCTAAATCTGTAGTTTATTCACACCTGGGGGTGAGACAGGCTCAGATGTGGTGAGCACAGATGGATGATTTAATATTACGCAGCTCTAATGAGATTTGTTGTGTCACACCTTGTAGACTTCCTCCCTCCTCGATGATCCCTGGCGGAACACATATTTGCGAGCACTTTAACTGTTCAGCGCCATTTTGATTCTACTAAACCTTTGATTTGTTTTCTGGGAAGCTGAGAAAAGCAGGGTTCACCAATTCTTTATATACATTAATTATTCGAACTGTGTGACCTTGACTTGTCTGGTGTTAGGTTAATGAAAAGAGGTCACAATGTGCTCATAATTAATGATATGTGAAAATGTGGGGTCACTGATCATGGCTTCAGGCTGTTTCATGTCACTGAACTCACCCTCTGGACAAGCTGCCATGATTGAACTATAACATCAGTCTTTATGTATGACTTTACTGATTTAGTTTAACTGCAGACTAATCATGAGTGAAAGCATATTATCTAAAAACATCCTTTGTTATTGCAGTTTCTATTCTAAGCCAAAGAAAAACCTTGGCCCGAGATGAAAAGATTGTATGCAGAGCAGAGTAGCTGCAGGGCCAGTCCTGGTGCAGTTCTGCTAAATTTAGCCTGAGCTGTCCCGAAGGCAACAGCCCAGACTGAAAAACTGCGAACTGAGCACGAGTCCACTGATGGAAGATTACAGCCCTCTACGTCCTCTGCAGCCGGGCTGGCCAGTAAGGCGGTTTGAGGTGAAGTGCGACGCTTACCGTGAGCCTCTTGGTGGCGTCCACTTCAATCATACCGCGCAGCAGATTCTGACAGTCTGGAGGGATGAAGTGAGGCATGTGGAATACTCCCAGCTTCACCTTCTCCAAAAGGTTCCTCAGGTTGTCATCGTCAAAAGGCAGAGCGCCCTGGAGGAAGAGGAGAGGAGGAAACATGTCGGTCGCTGTTTTTTGACACTTTGATAAGTGTAGCGTGTCACCAAAACATTTACATTTCTGTATCTGGCTATTTAATGTACATACATCACTCAGTTTGTGGAGATGCAATAAAGAGGCAATAACATGTATTAAAAATGAGAAACTGCTCACAAGACTCCTCTTCAGTCTGTTTATTCCCCCTCAGAGTGCAGTGAACATCTGCTACACACCCAACACAATCACATACCAAGATCATCCAAGTCAAATTTTTTTATCCATTATTTTCAAATCTGTGAACATCTACTTCTTAGACATTCCGGGTCAGAGTGGCCTATAGCACCTGCAGGCCTGAGCACCTGGAGGAGGCATCACCTGCCCTGTCAGACCAAACAACACACTAACATCCTCCTGTCACCATGTGAGCAGCCCGTCAGGTGTTCACGTCTGGAGGCAGTTTGAAATCAGTCATCAGAGTCGGTGATGATGAAGCCGTTTGTACCGCAGCCAGCCAGCCGGCTCAGCCTTTACTCTCCAGCTGGGGAGCGCGCTCAGTGACGTGGTGACTGATACCAGCTCCTCCTCATTGAAAAGGAGGCAGGACGCAGCCAGATGGCCGCCGACACCGTGTGTAATCAAAACAACACGAGTGGAGAGATTTATCTTCACATGATGACTGCGTTCTGAGCTCCATCTTAATCAGGAGAGGAACGTGCACAGAGTCCTCCAACAAACAGTCATTTAGTCAATACTCACTCGTCACTGTCGCATTATGTTGCTGCTGGAGCGAAAAGCCGTTGTTATTTATGTGATGTGCATTTTTTATGTCAGTGTGTGCTTCACAGCAACACAACATACAACTGAGTCACTGAAATATTTAAGGAGAATGTCTTATTTTAAAAAGGGCCCAAATCTTAATGTGTGAGCACTCATTTATCGGAAGATATGATGATCTTTATCACTGTTCTTTGATCCAAAATCCTCACTGACAGAAAAACACAAACACAATAGTGACTGTTCATCACAGTCAGGTTGCAAATAACGTCACACTACACTTGAGAGCAGTTGCCACTTAACTTACTTCTATCAAAGTACAGGAAAAAAGAAGCGAAAAGCTAAAATGGCGTCAGACAATAGCTACAGCCGACCTCTTCAGCTCACCACAGGGACTGTTTACCTGCATGTCAACTTCTTAAAGATTCAGCAATCACACACACCTATCAATAATTACAGATACCGCATAAGTGCCACATTTGTCAGATTTTCATAGACAGATGAAAACATCGTGACAAGTTAGATGAACAACTGATGTTAGTTGTGGCAGGGTTTCATTTCTGAGCTTATTTAATACATAATGTGGCTTAAATTTTTAGTGTACACAAAATGTTTTCAGTGTTTTATCTTTAATGTAATCCAGGCTGGCGTAAACACACAGACTGGCTGTATGAGAACAGACACAATGGTCTATACAGTACGTCATCCACGCTTTATTCACACACCAGTGAAGTTTGAAAAAGCAGATCTAACGATGTTATATAACAGAGTGACCTTCAGTATTTATAATAACGTTCCTGTCACAAAGTGTATTCCGATGTTAACCTTTAATTTCCAGGTCGAGTGACGCTGTCAGGTAGTTTATTTTGTGCTGAAACACTTCAGTGACCTTCCTCTCCACCTTGGGTATTCTGCTGGGAACAACTGCTTCACACATAAAGAGTTCATTCAGCATAAATATTTGCCTCAGGAGACAAACTAGCAAATCACTTTTTCCTTCTCTTTCCTCCGCAACACTGCATCAAACCAGGAGAGTGAGCAAGTTTATCTGTGGCTGCAGATTTTGAATTACAATCCACCTGCAGGGAGGAAATACATAAATGGATATATATATATATATATATATATATATATATATATATATATATATATATATGAATCCAGGATAAACACTGTAGGCTCACCTTTGGTGTCGCAACTAAGCCGAAGAATGAGTTAACAGTGACCCTCTAACTGTCCCACCTGGAGCACCTGCCACAGTTTACACACCATACTGAGTTATTTTCATAACTCTTAAAATCATGATTCACTTCCATCCATCATGACACAACTGCAACCTGGTCAAGCAGAGCAGTGAGGTGAATCCATTCAAGCCCGAACATGAAGGTGACTATTCACTGTTAGAATCACTTTACCTAATACTTCTAATTTACATACACAGGTCAGCTTTGTCAAAGTAATAGAGGCAAAACAGAGCTGCTGTTTCTATAACTTGAGCTAAACCGTACTGAGCGGCAATTTTAAGCACTTAACTACTTTTCAGCAAAACTTAAGTGATATAACAGAACATAATATAATACAATACAATATAATACAATAGAATATAATGCCAAATCAAGCATCAACCGGCGTCTTTTCAGTCCGTAAGTTATTGTTGGCGCCAAAGAGGCTCCAACCGTTCATTTAGCATTAAGCTAACTAGCTAGCGTTGTCGTCGTCGTTTCCTACATTCCTGTCGATTCTACCTGGTCTTACCTTCTATTCATCAACGATGGTCTCATAAGGAGCTTGTAACAGAGGGGCTGCTGAAGCCGAGTGTGCCGGTTAACAAGCAGTCAAACGGCGGTTGAACACCTGAGCAGCCCCGGTCGTCTGTGGAGCCTCCGCTGTAAGCTAGCAGGTGAGTCCGCAGATTCGTCACTGTGTCATCTAGTTCCGGTTTTGAACCCAAAACACCTCCACAAACTGCTTCTCAGGTGTTTGAGTGTCCTGACTGTCCGCTCAGGGCGGCTCTGAACGCTGCTCGCCTCCATTTTTACGTAGCAAAACAGCTCAACATGAACGTTAGCTTATTTACTGGAGAGGTCACTGGGGTCAAAGGTCAAGCTGCTGGTGACGTGTGAGAGCGCCCTCTGCTGGACGACAGGAGGAACTACAACCACCAGCCTGATGCATTCAGAGAGTCGAGTTCATCACAAGTACTCACATGTCTCCCTGCTGTACTCACTTTATAAACACATCCTATCGATTATCATCACTGCAACATTCAAATTAAAGTATAATTCTCTCAGTTTTTATCATATTTTACTCAGATGCCTGCCTGAATTACAGTGGTGAGGAAGTGCAACTGCAAACCCACAAACATTAAGAGATTTGGAGGGTTTTGCAGTGTTTAAAACCAGGCACAAGTGTGTCATCAGCAGTGGTTTAAACTGACTCCATTTTTATACTGATGGATTTATATTACAGCATATAAGCTTCTGACCCCACGTTCAGCCCTGATGGATAACACCACTCATGTTGACCCCACACTCACGTCCGTCAGCTCATCGGCTGCTGTCACTCACCACTAAAAGTGCAAACAGGATGACTCCACAGCTCCACGCATCTGCTTTCCTCCCGTCATACTTCTCCCCCTGGTAAAGACAGACAGACAGACAGACATCATCAACTCTGATAGAAGTGTGTCTGTGCGACATTTATTCTGAGCCGTTGCACCAAACTTAATGTAAAAATTCACCCGTTTATGGAAATTCCTTAAATGTAGGAGCAGCAATTTGTGATGCTGGCAGCACTGCAGGAGTAACTTTCAGGATGAAGTGTCTGAATTTTCCTCTTTTCTGGTATGTTAGGTACATTAGTTCATCATTTGCAGCACTGCTGAGATCTGAGTGTGGACGTGGGGGAACTACTCATCCACAACATTTACATTTTAAATATCAATTTACTGTCAGATTTACAGAAAAGTGTATTAACCGGTGCGTGAAAGTCATACTTGAGTAGAAGTAAAGTTATTGTGCTAAAATGAATCAAATATAAAGAAGTTGTATTATTATTATTATAAATAAATGTAGCTTGTAAAAAGTACATTTGCCTCCAGATGCAGTCGAGTGGAGGAATAAATCTGCAGAAAGCACCTTAAAATTGTACTTAACTATAGTTCTTGAGGAAATGTATTTTGGTGACATTAATATCAGTGTCATACCAAATAAATAGTAAAATATTCGTCTAAAATGTGTTTAAAACATTCGACCCTATATAGATTGGATGAACATGCAGAGTCAGGATGTTTATGTGTGAGTGAATATTTAAAAATACACAACTGTGCATGTTTGTCTGACTACTAAATATCTCTGTTGAATTAAAAACTAAATCTACACTAAACAAATAAACAAAACAAATTAAAAAATAAATAAATGAGGAAGTCTTCAACTGTGCTGTTTCCACTTGAAAACGAGGAAACACGGAAACAAAATGGACAGAAACTGACGGACTGCATGAGGAGCAGATGATCTTTTAAGTGTGTTTAAAGTGTGTGTGAGCCCGGTGGAGATGGAGGAGGTGGAGGAGGTGGAGGAGGTCCGGACCACAGAGGCGAGTGCAGAGTGGAGAGAGGACGGAGCTGTGATGTAAGAGTCATTGTGCAGAGAGCCGGGCGGTCGCAGCTGCTTTTACTGTATGAAAGAGAGCGAGAGCACTTACCCTGATAACCTCTGGGCAGGCGTAGTGAGGAGATCTGTGAGAGAGGCGAAGAGGCAACATTACACAACATCACACAACATTACACAACATCACACACTCACACAGCCAGCAGACACAAGCGATCCTCTGAAGATGAGAAGCAGGTGAACTTCTCATCCGACGCTCTCTGAGGAGACACGAACCAACTTTTATTTCCTGATGTGGCTCATTTCGTTTTGTGGGCTAAGTGACTTTTACATAACATGAAATGGCCTCGATCCAAATCCGAGTGACGGCAGCTCATCCTGTTGGATAACATATGACGGCATCACACAGTTTCCACCACGTGACACAACTTAAAGGCAAAAACCAAAAGTGGGACAACTTTCAGATCATTGACTTAAAGGGCCGGAACTAATCCTGGCTCCAGAAACCACTTTTACTTCACAGTTTCCGCTCATTTTTCCTTCTGGTAGCCAATTATTTCCTTTTTTATCCATAAAGTATTAAAATGACAGTAATGGATGATACTGTGACTAGAATCCTGCAATGTAAGCTTCTTTTTGCATCTACGATTGTAGATTTAATGAGTGAACTTCCAAACAGAATGAGAGAAGTTAGAGTAGTAAAAGCAGCTGTAACATCTAAAAGTTGTGTCATGTACGTCATGTAGGATATTTTTGATCATTTAAACACATTTTGTGAATAATATTTACTGAAGCAACGTGTCAAACAGGACTTTTATTGCTAATGAGTGTTTCTTTGCTGCAGGACTGTTTGTTCCACTCAGTCGACTTTCAGACATCTCCTGATATGTTGTGTTACAGCACAGAAATGAATTAAAGAAAACAAATTGCTGAAATTATAGAGAAAATCTATTAAGATTAGTAAAACAGCATCGATTGTTGTGTTGTCATTTTTACTTAATTAGTCTAAGAGCGAGCAAATCTTATCTCGAACAAGGAGACGAAGCGCACAAACCACAGAGCAGAAAGTCACAAGGTTTAAGAGGCGAATGTGCAGCGAGCAGTTTTATGTCAAGAAAACTTGAAGTGACTGATGAAGCCAGTGGAGAGAAGTTAAAGGGGCTCTATGTAACTATTATTTAGTATTTTACTTGTATGAATCACTTTTATACTGTCCATCTCTCTGGCTTGTCTACAGGATGATCTGTGGAAGCGTTCTAACGCTGCTGGATTGTGGGTTTGTCTCTTTGTGAGGGACTCAGAGTTCCCGCGACAGTCCAAAGAATGTGACTTTACGCTCCTCTAACCACTTTCCGCTAACAGAGAGCAAAAATAGCTAACGTTAATTTAAAAATGGAGTCTGTTAACATAACAGAAATCCCACACAGTCCCTTTACAGCTGGAGTAATGTTTGATCTGTGAACTTAAACAACTAGTTTGGTCCTTTAAGTCAAACAGAGGCAACACCTCAGATGATCACTTCAGTTTGTTGGACAGAAGTCTGCCGTCTGACTTCACAGAGGTAATGAAGGAGGAAAATGAGGACTGTGGTCGAAGAGAATCCCGACTGGAGCTTCGGTCGTGCAGTTAAAACTTGCAGCTGATTCTTCTGCTCACACTGAGCCGACTCACAGATCTGTGCTCAACGACCACGGAGTGAAAACGCTTGTCTGCTCGCCCTCTGCGTGGATTCATCACAACAAATGAAGCAGAGAGCACGACACTTGTAACGGCGCTTCCTCCAAACACACAGAGCAAACACACTCCATCCTCTGCAGCGTCACACCTCATTATCTTAATGTATGTAAAGCCAGTCGATGTGAACTATTCAAACACGCTGCTGACAGAAGATCAGAATATACTAACTGAGCTCATTACAGCAGAGCTCCAGGCGACGTGTCTGAAAGTGACATTTAATAAATTCCATTAACGTCACATGAAGAGTCATCTGACTGGTTACTCACGCCAGATATTTACAGAATCCATCAGAGGCTCTTCATAAACACTGTGTGCATCAGAGCCATGTGTCAGATGGGCTGATGGATGGATGGATGATCTGATGTACTGTGAAGCTCTCAGGATGTCTCTGCACGTGAGCATGCTGCTGGTTTTCAGGTCTGAAGACGTCTTGCATTTAGCTAAAACTGGACCTAATATGATCCGGAGGGCAGGATGAGCCCAGGATCAGTGCACACAGGTCCAACAGACAGATAACTGAACACGGGCAGCAGCGTCTGTGTCGTGTGAATCATAATAAAGACGGATGAGTAACTGTAAGCAGAACATTTGGCTCAGTAACTCCATCTTCTTCTTCTCTCTTCCTGTGTGCAGCTCTGAGGAGCTGGAGGACTCGTCTTTAGCTCTTCCACATGACCGACTCCATACAACACTTGCTGGCCCGCGGTTAGCTGTGGTGAGCGGAACACACCGGCCCGGCACGAATCCTGCAGAGCTTTGTAAAGACTGAAGAAACAACCAGGAGCTTCCCAGTGAAAAGATTTCTTTCAGAGCGACGGCGTCTTTACACAGCAGCTCACTACAGGTCCGGACTTCTACAGCTCCACTGATGAACCGTTTCATTAACAACAGATTAAATGTTTAAGGTGACAGAGGTTGTTTTTACTGGGAAATCCACAGTGAAAAGTCACCTGAGCTTTTTAGCATCTCTTAACTTTTAATTTTAGCACATCTGGACCGACTGTACACACAGGAAGTCAGCACGAACAAATATAAGTTTAAAGGTGAAAAGTTCTACAGTTATATTTTGCTAACATTGGTAGCCTGTTAGCTGTGTGACTGATAGAGCTCAGCATGAGGTTAATGTCAGGCAGACTGTATGACACAGTTTGATAAAAAAAAAGATTATTATTTTGCTCATTAATTTGGTTTGTGATATATTTTAACTAACATATTCACATTTTAGTAATCGTGCGTAGACCTTTAGTCATGAATATAGCAATTATTGTTTATGTTAGAAAAATGTAAATGTCAAATGGCAGTTGATGTTCTTTTCTTCTTTGTCTGCCCCTGAGCCTCAATCTGCCCACTTAATGTTTAATACATCTTTAACAAAGTATTTAACAACACTGGCTTCACACATGAAATGAGCTTCTCTCTCACATTAGTGGTGTTTCTATTCATCCAAATACAAATGCATTCCCTTGCGTAGAACACGAGATGTACGTCTGTACTTATGGACATGAAACTGTGTGGAAATGTGGTGGACACCAACACGAATTTTAAGGGATAATAATGTTGTTTTTTACTTTATTCCCTTAAGATTCCTTCTGCACAGCACACAGAATCTGTTGGTCTCGTAATGATCCAACTCAATGAACATCGTTCTCTGTAGCAATGAGAGGATCCTGCTCAGGATGCCAAACGCTGCTGAGGATTTACCCAACAAGACATGATTTATCCAGAGTGACACAGGAAGTGATGCTTCATCTGAATAACACGAAGCAGAGAGAAAGACTTTGTGTCATCACTTCTCTTCAGGACTTTAATATCCAGACATGAACTGTCCGAGCGGCTTCTCAGCTGCAGTGTTAAGTGTGAAGACGGGTTGTCAACACAAAGACACGATGAATACAGGATAAAAAAGAAAATGAAACCAGGTTGAAAGAGGACACGGGTCACTCACCCACAGCTGGTCTCCAGCAGACTGTCCCCGACCTGCAGAGACGCCATGCCGAAGTCTGCTATCCTGATGTTGTTCTTCTCGTCTAACAACAAGTTCTCCGGCTTCAAATCTCTGTGGCTGCAGGACGACAGGACAGGAAACAGAAGAGAGAGACCGACATGATGATCTGAGGTTAGAACTGAAGAAACAACGACTTCTTAACACCCCGAGTCTTACACTCGAGCTTCTCAAACGACATATTACTTCACACTTCTAGATAACGAGCCTCACTTGTGTCCCATCCACTGTCATCGAGACGATCTGTTCCTGTACTTTAGTTTCTGTCTGTGAACCTTGGGACCGTTTCACTTTAGCTTTGAGTTCCATAAAACATAATAAGTAAATCCAGCAGCTTCTGACATCTGTGGGCACTTTGCTTTTATGCCTCGACCTCTGGAAGGAGTGTGGGCGAAACAATTAGTCTTGAAAGAGTTCAAACATCAAGTATTTTCTCTGTGGTTAAGGCTTCCTTATTGCAATTCAACCATCAAGAATGGAAGTCCGAGTCAGAATCAGAATTACCCTTTTACTCATAATGACTGAGGGAAATGAAACCAGTTGATAAGAGCTCGACTTTAGTCGCGTGTCTCTTTGGTTGATCCGAGAAGCTCGGTGCAGAATAAATCTGTTTTCAAAGCTAAACACTTGACGTCTAATGCCGAGAGTCAGGCGGAGCGTCTTTGATGTGCGGCTGCTCTTAGATACACAGTGCTGAAGCCGTGTGGAGGAACTAAAGGTGCTCCCGGAGATGAAAAGAGATGAAGAGGAGCTGGGCGATCTGAAGTCGCCCCCGGCAACAGCTGATGAGGAGAGGCTGAAGAGGAGGATCAGGATCTGTTGTTCAGTCATCTAAACTCCTCGCTGCCTTGAAGTCAGGAATATTTTGATCATTTTCTCTTTATACTGAATTAGTTTAAACAAATATAAATTGTTGGAAACACAGCGTCTGGCTTTATTCTCTCCCTTTGTGTCTGATTAAACAGTGCTGCAGATTTTAATACCTGCTCTCCCACAAATTAGATTTCAGGAGCAGTTTCCTGTGTTGCAGCCGTCGTCGTTCAGCAGCGATAAATCACGAGCTGCAGCTATTTGTGTAAATTTGCATCCTCACGCCCATAATTCAGACTACAGGGAATACACTGAAATACATATTTTATGAGCCTGCACATTTTCAGTTGTGACACCTTCTTTCCTTTTTACCTGCACAAAAAAAAAAAAAGACAGTTAAATGTCCAAAGAACCGACAGAACCTCCCAAACCTCAAAAAGATCCAAACTGCTCTGCTCTCATTTTTCCTAGTGTAAAGGTAACACACCATATAGAGTGGCTGTGGCAGAAGTCCAGGGCTGAGATGATCTGTCTGAAGAACTTTCTGGCCTCTTTAGGTGTTAACCGGCCTTTCTTCACCAGGTAGTCGAACAGCTCTCCTCCAGACACGTGTTCTAACACCAGATACCTGCACAGGAAGACAGAGAGGACGGGTCAGAAATCAACCAGTATGAGCAGCAACACGTACTAAAGCTCTGTACAAAGTGTCCTGAAACACTAAATATTCCAGTAAAGTAACAGACTTCAGGTACTGTCCCACCTTTGAGTCCACACAGACAGTAAACATCCTCAAAGCCTCGGTTTAATTTTTCCTCAAACTGAAAGAGGCATTAATGAAATAATTGAGTCGTTGACTGCAGAGTATTTGCCTCTGACGTGTTGAAGTCACCACAGTACATCGATGCAGAATGTAAATCCTTGAGAAAATCCCCGACCCGTGTTGGTTTGTGTGCCCGTGGTTTAAAATGTTTTATCTCTCTCCTGCGTTCATTTGTCTCGGAGACATCTCTGATCCTCGGCCTCCTCCTGCAGCCCGCCGTCCCCACGGACTGATTTATTAGCAGATTAAGGGATCTGCTCGAGCGTTTCCCTGTCGGCGCTATTTAAATTAGAAACGCGTTCGCTTGTGATTTGTGAGTGTGAAATCTTTCTCCCGCAAACTGTTTGCATCCACGATGACCATCCGTCCCTGTCCTCGCAACATTAAGAAAACAAATCCCTGCTCCGTTCCATGGCGGAGCATTTATCAATTATTGAACAGCACATTAAGTCGTGCCACTGGAGCACGGCCGCCACGTGCAGTAGATTAATGTATACAACAGAACAGGGATATACATTAAAGCTGCACAGTCAGAGGGGGCGGGGGGTTAAAGTGAGGGGGAGCCAATAAAATATTGAACACTTCAATAAAATCCAGATCTGGAACTGCTGCGTGCAGCGAGAGTGATCGAGAGTCATTCAGAGGTTGGTTCTTATCTTCAGATCTGATCAATGTTGTTTTTCTGGAGGCTGAAATCTGAATTCTGCTCATATTCAAAGAAAATAGTTTGTGACGTCTCTCGTTGTTTAACACATTTGTGTAAAACAGCCTGAAGCTTCCAGCAGGTCAGACTGACTGAACAGACCAGAAACACGGATACACATCGTGTTATTACCCAGCATGCATCAGCTACTTCACAGCACAGTTCACTGTGAATACTGTAGTTAGCTTAGCTTGTTAGCATCAAAGTGAAACTCGCGCCAAAATGCAACCCAGGGTGAATGTACCCAAGTCAAACGTTCTTTTAAAAGCATAATTATGAAGAAAGAGGCACTTTTAAGATTTTCAGTGGGAGTGCTACGGGCACTTTACTGTCCTCCAGGTTACGTCAAATTCTGAGGTCGACTCTTCTCCACTGGCAGGACGGCGGCGAGCGGAACAAGCTACTGCTAACATGAGCTGTTCAGAAACTTTCTTTTTAGTAACTCTGTGTACACAAATAATGTTGTCAGTGCTGGTGTTGATGTGTAGAGACCCTGGTGATGCTACCAGCAAAGTTTCATGTTGTGTCCAGACTTCTTACTGTTTTAAACATACAGATTTTGATGCTATCGTTAAAGTGCCCGTAGCACTCCCATTGAAGATGAGTTTGACCTGAAAATGAAAATACAGCAAATCTTAAAAGTGCCTCTTTCATCATAATTATGCTTTTAAATGAAGGTTTGACTCATATACATTCACAAATAAAGCCTCGGTTGCATTTTGCCGAGGGTTTCGGTGTAGATGCTATGTTAGCTATGTTTCTGTAAACTTGACTTTCTTTCATCTGAACACAAATATCTGAACTTTCTCCTCCTCACATTTCCAAACAGACTTGTTACTTTAGTTTAAATTATTCTGCACGTCTTGTGAATCATTTAAAACACATTCTCAGCCTGATATATTTCTTGTGTTTGAATGCTGATCACAGCCAGGAGGTTTGACGGAGTTCGTGTATAACTGCAGCTGGTCCTGCAACATATTTCCTTACCCATGTTTCTCTCTACTGAGAATTAAATCTGTTTGAGTCCGACGGCAATTAAAAAACAATAAACTTGTGCGTTGAATAATAAATTACGGGAGTGATGATGTGGCAGCTGTTTCCTAAATGTGTTTATCTATCATAATCTTTTCTTTCAAAATAAAGAGGAAGTGGTTTTAATTATTGTATCCGTCAGCTGGCAGCACTTGATTAATGTTAGTGCAAGATTATGGTCTGTATTAAGAGAAGTCAGTAATGAAATGAGACGTAAGAGTTTTAATTATCGTTTCACTTGAATCTCTGACTGACCTTAACTGAAGTGCTTTCAGTGCCAAAACTGTTTTTACGTTCTGCTATCTGCATTAGCACATCGATACAAAAAATGTTTCGTTCAAACACATGATTACCGGGTCGGGTCGGACAAATATACTCACAGGTATTTCTTATTTTCGTAGACGTCATGCAGCTTTAAAACGTGGGGATGCTCTATGAGTTTCAGGATGGCTATCTCCCGCTCCACCTGGAGAGAAACACAGAAAAAAAGAAAATAAGTTTCACTGCCGAGACACAAAAGAGATCATCTTGACTACCAGCCAACACGACGCACACAGTCTGAGGTTCATCTACTTAGAAAACCTGAAGGTTTGTGTTTCTTGTCAGAGGGAAGTCAAAGAGAGCTGCAGACCAACATCATCATCAAGTTTCCTTTCATGTGATTTGTTGACAAGAAGAAAAATATAATGAAAATAACTCCAAACTGATGTGGCAACAGATCCTGATCTCCTGTCACAACAGGATTACATCATGGTCGGCCTGCAGGCTCAGTCAGGCTGCAGGTGAGTGTCACGATACGGAGACTAAAGTGTCTGGACGTACAGATGCTGCCTGCAGCTGTTTCACTGCTAACCTGCCTGCTGCGCTCTGGATTTACTGCCAGTTGGCACCTCAGCCGGCCGCAGGGTGAACTGAGTTTAGACACCATCAGTCAGACGTGTTGTTAAACTGCACCTCTGAGATCACTTTGTCTGCTGTGTTTTTGTAATTCCTGTGGATAAAAAGGCCACGACGACTCAACGGTGACGTCAAATCATGTTATTTCAAGCACAAAGTTTCAAGCACAGAGTCTGAAAATGTTCCAGGCTCCTGATCAAAGACGGAGAGCCAGAGTTCATATTCTGCACAAAGCCAGGAGGGAAGATTATTAATATTTTCAGCCGTGAACATTTCTCCATGAACGCGTGATGCATTTTATTTAAAAATGCCAACAGTTTTTAAAACCTGCAGCCACAAACAAGTGTGTTTTTGGTTCACTGTGCATCACGTTCTTTTTCACATTGAGATATAGAAGAAAGTATTATGGATGAAATGACAGCTTTGTTGTGATGATGATGATGATAATCTTCTTCATGATCTTTAGACAGTGGCAGAAACACAGACCACCAGGCTGGAAAAACTGAGAATCGGTGCAGAAATTAAATTAAAAACTTCTTGCTGCACGATGCTGTGTGGCCACAAACTCTACGAGGACACTTTAAATCTAATTCTTCTAAGTTCTGTGTTGATATTTCTTCAGGAATCACTTGAATTGAATAAATAAATTTAACGTGTTAAATGAGAAGAACCTTTTGTAGAAACTCAAGACAAGAACAAGACAGCAAACGTATTTTGTTTTGTGAGGTTTGGATGTGAAAACTGAACATCTGTACACTTCAGGTCAGATTACTGCTCTAATGAACTGTTTCAAGTTCAGACAGACAAATGTGGACCGAGCCGTGTTTCGTTGTCTGGTAACTAATGCACGGCACACGTTTGACGCTGACTTTAAGAAGGAGATGGAAGAGTTTCAAGATGATAGAAAACCACCAGCAGTATCACAGTTCATCACAGGAGCCCAGATTATTCTGCCAGAGCCACAGAAATGTTGACGAATGTGGAGGAGATCTACGCAGCTGTACAGTTTGCTGTGAGTCGACTTAAACGTAACAGCTCTTAAATCTATATTTCTGAAACTCTTCCGTTCACACGTCACTGCAGCTGCCTGTGTTGACTTCTGATGATCAGGACGAAACCCAACAACCAAAGAACCAGAATCAGACTGAATCTTGCACATATGAACATGTTATAAAGCTGAACTGATGAGGTGAAATGAAATGGAAGTTGAGCCAAATGTGTTATCTAAATATATAAAGTGGGAGAGTTCAGACTCTTAAATCCAAACTGCTGATGTTTCCACCACAGAAGCCACTTTATCGACATCAGCTTGCTGAAGATGTTGGATCGGTTCAACACGTTTAAACTGAGGGAATTGATGAGGTGAACACTGTGTTGGTGTCAGAGGGGATCTATACGACAGCTGATCAAACTGATCCTTCGCTGATACATCCCATTGATTTCAGATTCTCATCACTGCTGGACTTTGAGCTGCCCAACACACAAACACCATCGCTCATCTGTCAATCATCGGCCTCCGATCCGGTCCTCACCACTCTGAGTCGTCCTCGGGTGTCCCCGCTCGGCGCTGATGTGACGGGTCAAGCGCAGGACAGAAGACACCACGAACATTTCATTTCATTTCCATCAAAGACGCCCGTCTTCAAAGCTCTGTCATGGCGAGTGATGGCGGCTGGCAGCAGATAAATAATGAAAAAATTCCCTTTAATCTCTGGCCCGGCAGCTTCCCAGACCGGGTCTGTCACACCAACTTCTCCCTCCATCGCTCTCATCTCACAACTCTTCTCCTGGAGACGAAGAGGTCGAAGAGTCACCAGAGTCGACTGTTTACTAAAGATCTCTGAAGACCTGCAGGAGAAGCTGAAACACTGAACGACGATGATGGAACAGCTTCGATATGCTGATATTACCTTTGAAACGGAGGTGAGATACACGATACAAAACCACGAGTGCTTTCACCTGCTGCACTGATGTGCAGGTGTACCCTGTGACATCACTGGTGGGCGTGGTTACAGGTGGACAGCAGAGTTCACACAGTCATCTCTGGACTTTCATTCATTGTCTTTTATTTTGTTCTGTTCTGAAGTTCTTCCTTTTTCCTTCTATGTTGAATTATATGTTGTTTGTTTTTAAGGAGCAATACATGAGAATATTAGTTAAAACATTCAGAAATTCAACAATCGACAGAATGTGAAGATATAACAGTGTTGGCGTTGTTTCAAACACGTCTATGAGCCAAACAACATTCAGCCTCACTTGATGTCAGGAAACAACTATTTGCTACAGATGGAGAGGCCCACTCTCTTCTGAACTGCTGGACCGCCCAATTTATAGACCCAGTGAGCAGAGATCTGTGTGTTCTGACTTATGACAAACACCACAGTCAAGAAATGAAAACAGGTCTAAATAATCTTCAACACTTTTGGAGTAGAAGCAGGAAAATGCAGACTCGAATCCTGATTTATTAATTTTAATCGGAGCTAGAAGACACTCGCACCCCAACTCGAATGAAGTACAGCAGCCAACAGTGTGTCCTCTGGTTCTGACCCGACTCTAAGGCCACAGCATTAAGCTGTAGTCTCCCAGGTGTGACACTTTCCCACCGGCAGGTGAACACAGTGACTCGTGTCTGCTGCAGGTGCTTCGGCTGTCGTCTTCCTGCTTTCAGATCTCATTAGCCTCTGATTCATCTGCTCACATCAGAGTGAGCCGACACACTCTGCAGCAGGCGGAGGCTAATTAAACACATGTACAAGGTAAACAGACATTCAGCCCTCCTGACCTTCACGCACGAGCGCTGACGCTGACGTTTATTAAGCTCCATTAACACCCATACGGTTTTTAATGTGCGGTAATAAAGTGCATGAGAGAGGAGGGAAGGATGAGAGGAACACGAGCCGCGACATAAACGGAGACTCAGGTCTGACCCTCCTCGAGGAAACTCCGCCCACAGATCTTTAATCGTCTCCTCTGAATCCACGACTCGCTCACCTCGCTCAGCTCAGCTCGTCCTCCCTGTCGAGCCGATTAGCATAAATGTTTCCAGCTGTGTTCTTCATTAAAAAGGCATTAACATATAAGCTTTTATCAAGTTAAGTCAAGCATAATGGACTCCAACGGACAAAGAAAAAGTACTTGATACATTAATATGATGCGATTATTCATTCATTCATTCATTAATTCATTCATTAAGTGTAACTGCTCATCCCGTGCAGGTTCACAGGAGGCTTCTCCTACCGACCACATCACACTTCTTTCTATCTAATAATCGATAGGATGACTCTCCTCAGGTGTGATTCCTCCAGGTATTTTTACCTTCACCTCTGATGTTCTGACATTTACGCAGCGACGATGAAGTCAGGCGGCTGATGAAGACTGACGGCGATTTATCTGAGACGACCTGCCGCGTGGACCGTGACTCAGGCCTCGCAGCGCTCAGCGGCTTCAGAGTGAGTCAACACTGCGACACACCTTCGAAACACACCGACTGACTCACTCACTGAAGGAGGGAGAGCTGATCAGAAACACACACACACACACACACACACACACACACACACCGAACTCTAAAAATACTCCCGCTATAAAGCCTCAATGAAGACCTTTTGTTCATCACTCGCAGCATAAACAGGTTGAGAGCAACTCAAGAATATATAATCCAGTCCTCCTCTCCTCCTCCTGAGGATATAAAGTCCTCCTCTCCTCCTCCTGAGGATATAAAGTCCTCCTCTCCTCCTCCTGATGATATAAAGTCCTCCTCTCCTCCTCCCGATGATATAAAGTCCTCCTCTCCTCCTCCTGATGATATAAAGTCAGGTGAAGTGTTGTTGTCCTCAGAACATTTTAGTTTTTTCTGGTTGTTTTGAATCAAGTCTCCAGCTGCTTCGGTTGTTCAGCAGAATGCTGCAACTCTGTTTTACTGTGAAGCTCCAGAAATGGAGGTGACGACTGAATTTAATGTTTTGGTTTGAACTGTTCGTTTAACTCTGGTGGTAGCTGAGGACACATATTAACGTTCGGGACATATTGAGTGAACAGATGAGCAGCAGAAATGAGGATTGAAATACGTCTGAGTAAAAAGCAGCAGAGTTATAAGTGACAGCAGCGATAAATAAATCAAAATAATTTAAACACTTTAACATCTCAGCCTCGGTGCCTCGGGGTCACCCTGATTGAGTTTTCATCTAAAGCCCAGTTTAACCAGCTTCTGACCTGTGCTGCTGCTCTGTTCACACCCTGCTGATGTTTCCCTTCAGTCCATCGAGGGGCTCAGAGCTCCTGACTCATGCCAACAACCTCCTCCAGTCGACGCCTCCACGCGTGATAGCTCCTCTTAATGAATTACGAGGATTGACTCGGGTTGCAGGGCGCTGCTTCCAAATCCCTATTTAATTGAAACATGATACAGAGCTGAGGGGCACGAGGGGTGATAAATTGGAACATCCGCTCGGTAATCAAACCGCCATCTGTTGCCATGACGTCTGGGCGATCCTGGAGGAGAGGGGGCGAGCTGAGGAGGAGAGACGAGACCGGCCCCGCTCCGGTATCCAATCACAGTCAGACGGCAGCGCCGCAATCAGGCGGCTGCTGCTGTGGACCGCTTCATGTGATTTGGCAGACGAGACAGAATATTTTACAGAAGCAACACAAATCCATTCAGAGGAAGACAAGCAGAGAAGGTCTATGAAAGGGAAGGAAAGGAAAGGAAAGGAAAGGAAAGGAAAGGAAAGGAAAAGAAAGGAAAGGAAAGGAAAGGAAAGGAAAGGAAAGGAAAGGAAAGGAAAGGAAAGGAAAGGAAAGGAAAGGAAAGGAAAGGAAGCCACAGCTTGGACAGGTCAGGAGCAGGTCAGGTCAGGAAAGCAGAGCAGACGTCTTTATTTCAACCATCAGCTTGGCCAATCAGCAGGGAGCGTCTCCTCGGCTCGTCCTGCGGCTGCTGCAGGGGCTTCTGGGTAACCGCCAGGCGGCGTGCCCAGTTTGTTCCACTCAGATGTCCAGTGATGAGTGTGATGGAGCCAGCAGCCTCCTCAGAATGTGACTGACATCAGAGAGAACACATGAAGGATCATCCAGAGGACGGATGGACGGCTGGTGTGACAAAGACTAAGGTCAGTGGTGAATCATGGGAAAAAGGACAGATGCTCTCTTCTGTGGTGGATTGCAATCAGTATCCGTCACTCATCTGTCATCTGCTCCGTCACTCTAAAGGACGCCTGCAGTGCTGAAGTCCAAGAAGACGAGAAGTTCAGCAGGTGGACACAAAGTGAACGACACAGCTGAGAGCTTCACTCACAGAAAGTCCACTTCATCATTTAACTCTTCATCTATTCCAGCTGTAAAACATCTGTTCACAGTGTCTGTTACTGTCCAGCTGCTATAAACAGGATGTGAGGAGGCACACAGTGATACAAATGTTGATCATCACTGCTAGAAAACAAGAAGTTTAAGAGAACAACAAGCAACAAACACTGTGTTGTAACATCCACGACAGTTTACAGACGGACGTCCGGCTTCACATCTGTTCTCCTGCACGTCCTCTGTTCGGTCATTCTGTCCGACGAGCGGCTGTTACCACGACTTCAGCTGCGTTCACTTTTAGTTTGACCTCCAAATAAAGTTTAAGACATGGTTTTGGTAAACTGTTGGATTGTTTCCAGCCCGTCTGACTGCGTTTGTTTCTCAGTCCCGTTTCCAAGATCTCAGATTTACTGTTACAAATATAAAAATGTTAAATAAAGTTTATTGTGTCCAACATGTGAGGGATCATTACACAACATGTGTGTTCGTGTACAGATTCTGTGTATATAAACAAATATCTGCCAACATATTGATCTCTGCATGTTTTCTCTCCCTGATATTGAACTTCAGCATCGTCGCAGGAAAATGGCTGAGATGAGCGTGTCTGCATCACGTCCTCACTCAGCTGATCGGAGCTGCTGATCATCGGGGAGCTCTGCAGAGTCACCCGACCTGGGAATGAATCCCTCTTGTTCACACTGAGGACATGAGCCAGATGTTTGTGGGCGATAATGTCTCTACAGTGTGACGGGACTTAAACTGATATGAACCAATATTTCTGGGAAATTAAGCATCATGAGCATCTGAGGATGCTTTGAGGAATATATGTTCCCCTGACGACATAATTAGGAGCTCTGATTGGCCAGATGTTACTGCCGGTCTGGCCAATCAGTGTCTCCTGTCTCCTGTTCAAGGATTGGAACTGATTTTGTATTCATCAACACAAAAAATGATCAGAAAATGTTTAAATGGGAGAAAAAAACATCATCATTTAAACACAGAATAAGAAAAAAAGAAAATAATCATGATACAGCTTTTCATGTTTCTTTAAATACAAATGCAGCGAGGATATATGATTTCCTTTCTGGTATTTAATTTGTAATCATGACACGTTGTAAACCTCTGTAATATAACACCCAGGCTGCACTCTCAGTTCTGCTTTTCAGGAATAAATCACTGAATGTATTTTGATTCACAGCCGATCAAGTGGAGGTAATATTCTCCTAAAAAGATGCTGAAGCTGTGAAGGAACAGCTGCTGCTGGAACCAGAGCGGATGTTTCTGTCATCAGGTGTGAAACCGAACATGATGTTAAACACACACACACACACACACACACACACACACACACACACACACACACACACTGAACCAACACAGTTAAGTCAGTATTGACACCGTTAACACAAGCAACCAGTCGTTGAGGAGATGAAACGAGTCCGGTCAGGCATGAGAGGACCGAGTTCGACATCTGAGGAGCTCAAACACACAATCAGCTGCTCTTCAACTGGAAAAAGAGATTTAATCTCACACACACACACACACACACACACAGACACACACCTTCCATGGCCACATGCCGTTCTTGTACTTCCACGGTTCCCTCAGGACAGAAGACACCAAGACTCACTGTTACAGTACAGACTCACTGGACAGAATGATTTAAGTATAGATATTTTGTGTAATGTCAGTTGTCGACAGTATAAAGTATAATGAGCTTGTCACTGAGCGGCAGCCGTCCTCTGACTGTCAGCCGCTAACGCTAGCAGCTCTCCATTAGCTGCAGTGAATCTCTGCTGTAAATATCAGGTTTGACATCCGGCTGCTGGGCGAGCTGACGCCTCTGTAAGGTGCTGATCTCTGAAGTAGTACTGTAAATGTCAGGCTGCTCATCTCACCAGGAGTCACACACACACACACACACACATGTTCACATAATAATGTGCACATGACACAGTCGGAGGTCGCAGAGGGACATGTGCAGTGGAGACTGGAGTAATTTAATGATGTCAGAGCAGAACGACAGACCTGAGATCTGAGGTGGAAACCTGCAGGATTCATTCTCACACGATCTCCATATTGTTAATCAAACAGAAAGCGCTGGACAGCGACGTCTGTCTGATTTTCAGTTGATGATGTTGAAGGCTGCACTTGTTAACCACAGAGCTTTATAAACCAGGAGGTTAGAAGGTTTCCTGTGCACCATGAGGAACGGCTCGATCGGACGGGTAACCAACCGGTAACCAACCGATCCGTCCTTCACCTTACCGGGAAATAAACTCACAGACCTGTCGCTTTTACTTTGGCCATCTAGGACAAGTTAATATATAACCACCTGGTGATAATAAACAACATCTCCATATAAAATATCTTTTCTGTCTGAACTCTAGTCACCCAGCACGCACAAGCAGAAATAAAAAATCAAACCAAAACAAATTTAAAGAAGTAGTTCAGCTCTAATTTATCTGTGGTTTTGCAGAAACGTACTTAGTTATGTTACATTTATTCTGGTGAAAAAACAACACCAGGCTTCTTCCACCTTTGGTTCAGACATGATACTTAACAGTCGTGTGAACCACCAACGAACGCTGCCATTATTCTGTCTCAACTGTCTGATGCAAACCAGAAACATCAAACGCGTCTCCTTCAGTGTTTCTGGACGATGAGAGTTTAGTGCAGCCAACAGAAAAGCTTCAAGACTTGTATATAAACTGAGCCCCTCCGGGAGAAAGAAATGCATTTATATGGAAATGATTTGGGTTATTCCTTTAAAGGGCTCCGTGTGTAACAATGGACAAGGGAAATGTAAATGCGTGTTGTACTGTGAACAGAGGATACATTCATATGCAAAACCTCAAAAGAAAACATCCGACGCTGTACAAAGTTCAGGATAAAAGAAAGAAAAAAGTAAAAACCTGCCGCACGCTGAAAATGTCAAACAAAATGGGACAAAATGAGTTCTCCTGAAAATGCCAGCTGACGCAGGCGGAGCAGAGCGTCATGTTTTAAACATGCAGCTCCCCCAAATCCCCTCTGTTGTTTTTTTTTATTTATATATATTTTTGGGTGGCTGGTTAGACTTCATTGTGCGAGAACAACAAGGCCATAACTCAAGCCAATCCCTGCCTGTTGCCATGACGACAGGGCCTCACCATCCTCTAAACTAAGACCGAGGCGAGGAAAGATTAGAGGAAGCTGCCGGGGCAACCCCCCAGACAGACAGACAGGCAGCCAGAGGAGGGAGAGACTGGCATCGAACACGAAACACGAGCATCTGCTACCTTCATCAGCTCCGTCTACATCTGATCAGAAACACAACAGATGGAACTGAAGGTGAGAAAATAACAATACACCAGTGAGTTGAGTTGTCATGACACACATTTACTGATAAAACCCCCCAAAAATCTGATGGTATTTGAATCACTGTGACACAGAAGAGTGACATAAAGGCTCCACCAGAGAAATGACACCGTTCATCATTTATCCAAACTATTCTATGACTTTCCTTGATTTAATATCATAATATATAATCGCTCTAAGGGCAAATATCACATCACTGAGACAAACAGACTCTGTGTTTTTACACAAAGAAAGAAAAATGTTCATGTAGAACATTTGCCGAATTAACGAGAAGGCCTAAATGCTGATACATTTACCAGAGACAGAGTTTCACAAAGTTTAAAAAGATTCTTTTAAGTCAACAACTCACAAAACGGCACAATTTTTCAAGGGAGTCTGGTGACTTTCTTCATGGGCGAAAGGTAAGTAGCCTACACTGGTCACAGCTCACCGTTTGTTTTCTGCTTCAGAACAGTTTACAGAAGCAACACGCTCACGCTGACCTTTACGTGACTATGACATCTCTCTGAAATTCAATTTTGAGTTGTGTCGACAACATTTAAGAAATGTTGTGACACGAGACAATCAAACGCACCTGCAGGCTCAGGTACGCTCACAGTACAATCAGTGTTAGCTGCCAGAGAGGAGAGAGGTGGTCTGAGTGTTCCTGACTCACCTCACTCATTAAGATGGAAGCACACACACACACACACACACACACACACACACACACACACACACACACACACACACAGAACTAAGAAGAAAAGGCTGCATGTGCGTCTTGTGTCTATGACAACAATATCTTCACAACCGCACCGCTGTGTGTTTTTATTTGACATCAGGACATCAGAGTGATGACGTGATGCAGAGGAGACAAAAACATGGTGATTATTATCGCCGAGGCCATGAGGAAGAAGAAGAGGAAGAGGAAGAAGAAGAAGAGCCACGCTGTCACCAGAGCCTTTCTGAGGAGTCGAGAGATTTTTAACTTGAAGCGCCCGGAGCGGGCACACAAAGATCTGTCTGTTTTGTCCAAAATATCTGTACATGACAGCACATTAACACTGTTAATTATACACAAAACATGTATTGAGTCACTCTGTGTGTGTGTGTGTGTGTGTGTGTGTGTGTGTGTGTGTGTGTGTGTGTGTGTGTGTGATAAAGCAGAGCGTTGTGATGGAAGCTGTCAAATCAGCACACAGAGCCTCATTACGCCTTTCTAGATGTAATGACAGAGAGTGAAATGAGCTTTCTATCAGATTATTCTCTGCTGTCATATTTTCAGAGAGACTTTGCGAGAACAATTTGTATCAGGAAGCAGCTGAAGGAGAATCAATATTTAGAAACGTGGGAAAGAGTTAATGACTGTCAGACACAGATATTTAAAAACCAGGACAAATAAAACCAAACCGAACTGAATCAAAATCTCCAGGATCAAGAGCGAAACCCGCTGAACAAAAGGAAGAAACACACACACACTTCCTGCATGACGAGCATCAACTGCTGAACATGAGTCATCCTCAGTGGCAGCTGACACACGTTAATGTGACTCATTCCGCCTGATTTGGCTCCATCCAGCTGTTTGTGGAAGGTGGAGGTGGACACGGAACAGAAGTGGTGACAGCAATAACAAAAGAGCAGGAGACGGTCCGAACAGCTGCTCCGTCAGCTGCAGCCGGAGACGGAACAACTCACAGCTGAACCTGCGTCTCATTCTGTTTTCATGCAGCCGTGAAGAAAAAGTTCTTCTACCAAACAAATAGAAATAAACCACACGCACACGCTGACAACAAACGAGAGTCTTACCTTCATGAGAACAGACTCGCTGAGTTTTTCTCTGTTGACAATCTTTATGGCGACTTTCTGACACGTGACGCAGTGGATGCCGAGCTTCACCAGACCTGAAACACAGACAGGAAGAACATCAACATCAGATGATTCATTCAAAGTCTTTCTGATTCACTCTGCAGGGTTAAGGAACGTTCAAAATCCTCTGATGTGATCAGAAACTCTTAATTTGACCTTGATTCTCACGGCAGGAGGAGGCGATCAGAAGTAGAGCTATGGATCTGAATTAATGACAACACGTGCAAGGTTTCCTGACTTCCTCCGGGACAACGGATACAAAGAAAAAATATTCTGTTGCCATGATTAAACCTCATCATCCTCATCCTCAAACTTCATCAGTGAGCAGAGCGGCTCAGTGTCATCACGACATTTTTTTCTTGGGTACAAAAATAGTTCTTCACTCAGTTTCACACATGAAAAATGGGAAACTAGTCATGAACACAGGAGAGGAAATCATTTCGATCAGACACACGGCTGATTAATCCAACAAAAATCAAGACTAAATATTTTAAAACACAAAGAATATTTCTGAAAATAAAATATTCTTCTGTAGTTCTGATAACATTAAAGGAAGCTGCTTTCCTTCGCTGTAACTCTCCCGGCTGCATGTTGTTCGTCAGCTGATGGAGCATAAAACATGAAGATGAAAATACCATCGACTTGCATTCTGCGACTCTCGACTCTTTTTTTATTGTGTACTTTGGAGAACTCACCCGACGCGACTCGAGCGCCGCAACAAAAATGTCAACACGCGACACCTTTATCTTATTACAGCCACAATGGCTCCATCCGTCTCTATCAAAGCTCTGACACCAGGGAGTGCATTTTACTTTGTACTGAAGGTCTGCAGACGCCGATGGAAATGCCACTGCGCATATGCACCTCTTCATTACCTGGAGCTGCATATATATTTCACAGGAGATGAGCGTGTCACTATTTGAAAGGTGATTTCCCCGCGGGGTCTCGCACAGAAACAAGCAGAGCCGGCAGCAGTGGGGGTGTTCGGGGCCAATATGGCAGCCTGGGGGCTCTTTTATGTCTCCAGTTAGAAGGGAAATGGCATCCTGGGCGACATCCACTCGGCCTCATTGATCTTGTTGTCAGAGCAGCTCGAGGACGACTACAGCTGCTTACCACGACGGAGAAAGCTGTGAAGACGGCTCTGTGTGCAGGTGTGTCTGAGGTACACACACACACACACACACACACCTCTGTGAGTTATGAGAAGCAGCGTACAGGTGTGAAGGAAGACCAGTGAAGCTGAATCCACCTCTGAGAAAACCCACCGAGCAGAAACACACAGAGGAGGTTCAGTTAGAACCTGAGAGGGAAATAAAAGAGGCCGGAGATCTGCTCAGTGACGCTTTTTAATGTTTAGTTCCCATATCAATACCAATCAATCTATAAGAAATAAGGCACTTATGGAAACACTTCATTGTACAAGTCTGCAGATTTCATGGTTAGAAGGTGGTAATCATTAACTTTTCCTCAGCAGCCCACTAAGGAAATTGCTCCATGGGTTGGCTTCAAAAGAGTAAAACACTATTAACATTATTCATTTTATTTCTTCTTGTTATTTCTTCACAATCAATTCTTTGGCTTTGAGGCCGGTTCTAATATTTTCAGACCACGAAAAAAAAACTAAATTAAAATGAAATGCAGTCAGCCCACGACACCAAAACACATTCAATTCAATAGTTAAATTAATAAACAGAAAGTGAAAATCCTGCTGGACTTTATGACCTCAGTATTTCTAAAATCAAAGCTTGTGCAGGTTGTAACACTTTGTGAAGGAGTGAAGTAGTTTTTGTTGTGACTGTTGACAAGTTCGAAAATACTTTGGCCACAGAAGACGAACCGCAGCAGAGGCCGACTGTGATGTGACTGATGTTATATTATATTCATGTTCCTCCACAAAGCTCCTCTGAGGAACAAAAGCTATTTAAAGTGTATGTTGCAGCTACATGAGCCCAGCGAGGGCCGTAAAAATGACGCATCTCCACTAAAAACACATTTGTGCTCCTATAATCTTTGCTGTAGTTTTTCCCCTCTCGTAATTACTCCTCCGACACCTTAAATGTGAGCGCTTGTGTCTGAACAAACCGCTATATGTTTTTAATCCAACCCAGCAGGAGAATCATAAAGGCTCTTTATGTCTGACATTTTTCTCTGTGCTTCTCGGTTATTAGAATCATTATGTAGCTGAAAACTAGACCCGCAGTAATAATCTGTGACATTTTCACATCTAGAACCGTCCAGTTTGTTTCTCTCCGCCTCGTCTCACTGAATAACTCGTCAGTAATGAGTTCATGAAAGCTTTAACATATGAAACACCTTCGTCAGGGCGCGTTCTTGTCTGGTCATTGGTAAAATATATAAATAAGACATAAAAAAATAAAAAGAATAGAAGAAGAAATAAAACCAACACAGAGTGGAAGCTACAACAGCTCATTGATTTCTCCCCTCAATCATTCTGCTCATCACCGCTCGATCAGATCAATAACCTCCAGACTCGTCCTCCTCAAACCTGCCACGTTCACAGCTGAGCTTCTTCAGTGACTAAGCTGCACATTTACCACCCACAGAGAAGACAAAAAGTCAAGTATAATGTAAATCAACTACAAATCCCAGAGAGCATTGCTGTACGAGACGTCCAATCACTGAGCAGCTCTGTCAGACCGGTGGGATGAATCTAAAACATGAATTTTGGTTAATTAAAGCAGCTTCGGGGCTTCTTGTTGTGGTTCTGATTTAGATGTTTTAGCTGCTCTGAATATTAAACCTCTCTGAGTGGAGTTATCTCCATAGCAACACCAGATGAGGCTCATGGGTAATGTAGTATTGAGTGTTTTTCTCATTTCCAATTGAAAAAGAAACAGCTGCCAGGAGGAGGCCATGAGCTATAAGGAGGAAGAAAGAAGAAGTTTAATCCATCAGCAGCTTCCTGTTGTGAGGAGGCCTGACGAGTCGATTACCGAGTGCAGTGGAGTTCTGCAGCTCAAGGATGGAAATGTTTGATTATTACTCCATGGTAATGCAATCAAAGTTCATATGTGTCTTACCTACCAGTTTATAACAGTTATTATTGAGAGCAGACGGGGAAATGAATGAACTGAGCATTTCTAACTGCGCTCAGTAATCGACTCGCAGGGCTTCCCCACAACGAGCACGCTGCTGCAGGAGAGTGGTGAGCTGTGTTCTCTTGTCAGTAGAAATCTGGCAGAGCTAGCAGATGTTTGATGCCTCAGACTATGTGCTGGGACTCTATTTGTACTGTTGCTGAAGTTTGGTGCTGTTTGTGGCTCTGAGTGGCGTTTTGATGGCGGTTTCTTTGTTGGAAACATAGACTGCAGTGTATTGTTATCGTGCGGTCTTTACTGAGGTTGCTAAAACTACATAAGCTAGTCTGCAAACTTGATCTCTCGGGGGGGGGGCCAGTGTGTTAGACCATGGATTAAAGTTACACCGGAATATCCCTTTAACAAACCGCCTAATTTTCAGAGTTGAGTGACAAGAAACTGCGACAAATTCTAAATCACATTCAGCCTTCTTGTAAATTCAGTATTAAATCAAAACAGGAAGTTGTTTGTTTCCTTGTTGGCAAAGCGTCAGAACATGGAAAACTTGCTCTACCACCTGAGCTACTGGGCCGGCCCGCAGAACACCAGAACTATGATATTCTTCTTCTTTGTTGCTGTGAAGAACATCACCCTTATAGGCTGCTTCATTCAGTGAGTCACTGAGTTAGTAGAAACTTTATAAACCTTCGTGTAAATTCAGCAAATGTTCTACATGAACTTCTTTCTTTGTGCAGAAAAAAACATCCGTGTCCGTTTATCCGGTCAAGGTTAAAGCACCTTCAGACGACACAACAACCCTGTGAAATAACACTTTATCATTAAATCCTGCTCTGTTTCTGTGTGAGTGACAGAAATACCTCGTTTGTGTCTAACTTGAGTGTTTTGGACTTATTTTGTTCTCTTGATTAACTGGAACACATACGCTGATAATTATGTTGAAGGACTGACCGCAGGTGCTTCAGTTTCCTGAACAGAACCAGCTGGAAGGCACAAACAGGCAAAATAAACACTGCGTATGAATGAAACCACTCCACAGGAACCTGCTATTTGCAAATTAAATAAATGCTGCTGAATGAAAAGGACTTCAGCTTCTTCACCAGAGAAACAACATTCACACATTCACACCTGAAGGTAATTTAGAGTTTCTATATCTCACCAAACTTGCAAGAAACTGCAGCTTTCACGAGAAATCCACACTGACTCTGGGAGGAGAAACATGCAAATTCCACAAAGAAAAGACTTTTAAAGGAAGCGCCCAAATCGGATTGGCTGTCAAAGGCTCATTTCCATAAAAAAAAAGCTCCAACAGAAGCAAACTTCCCCCGTCTGTCACGCTGGTTGGCTTCACACACACCGACTGAGTCTCTCAGCTCTGCAGGACGTGACGTCCAGCGTCTGTTGAACGTTTTGTTCACTTCATGAACACGTTCAGAGCCGGAGGACGACGATGCTTCTGGTCCAGCAGGAGTAAAAAACTGAAGTACCTTGACAATGTGTAGTCTGTTATTAAAGAAGGAGACAGCTGCTTCACTCCAGTTTCTTAGACATGACACATCAGCGACTGATTCTGACGGGAGCACTGGGCTGGAAGTTTCCAGAAACATTCCCTGAAAACTTTCTCCAGTGATGTGACAAGTGTCTGGAGAAGGACGATGAACGTGTCATTGACTGTCAGTGTTTGTTTCCTGTGTGAACGTCACAACACGACTTAAAGACAATACTGAGCAGATCGTGCAGAGCGAGGATACGGGACACAGACAGTCAGCGGTAATTAATGTTGACAGGTCAGCTGTTGTTTGGCGACCTTCAGTATTCACACACTCCCACCGCCGCCCACCAAATGTGACAAACACGGTTCTTTATGTCACGTTTGCTTCCAATTGACGCATTTCACACATCGCTCAGAGACGATCTGATGTATGTGGTGTCACATACATCACAGGCGGTGGTGATATGTGATGTCAAAATGTTACATGCAAACATTAGATCATGCAGCTTTCAATGCACATATAAACTGAGATTTATTTCTATTCCAGATTCATGTGACACGACTTTGGGAACTCAGTCAGCTTCTCAGCTGAGCTTTTTATGCAGCTTTGCAGCCGACCTCAATCCTCAGAATAAAGGTTGGCAATGTACATTTCTGCAAACCACTATTGTGTTGCAACTTAATGTTTTAAAGTTTTTCTTGTCGCAGTGCTCTTGTTTATGTTGTTTAGTGCTTGGAAAAGATGAGGTGAAGAGAAAAACAAAACACTGAACACGTTTTTCTAATTAAATTTCCCGGTGCACGGCACGCCATTTTGTCACCTTCAAAATACCCCTCAAAAGTAACAGAAGCACAAACTCATTGTAGTTCTTTATTTCCTTATTCACACTAGCTCTGTGCACATAAACTAATCAGAGAAGTGCTTAGGTGGAAACAAGAAGAACATAAAACTACATGTATGTTGGCTGTTGTAGAATCCAGGGTGAGCACAGAAGCTCATATCTGGTCAAATATGGTGTCAATCACTGAATAATGAGGCTATCGATCGATATCTATCCAAGGGAGAAGACTGTTTCTGCTGTAGTTTGTTGCGTTACTGAAAGAAAAGATGCTTCATGTTTGTACCTGACTGATGTGGTTTCATCTTTAAAGGGTTTGCATGAATGGATTAACAAGAATCTGAGCTTTCCAACAATATGTGGGACGGGTACCTGACGACACCGAGGAGTTGTGTTCGTAGCCTCGCTGTGGTCACATTGTCCAGTGGTGTCACACTTGAAAACATTGTCTTGAACACTGGTCTCTGGCTTGGCAGTCTTTTCACCTCACTTCACCTTCAGTAAAGATCTTGTTAAAGTATATTTGGTGTCTTTTAAGTGGTCTGACAGAGAAAGAAACAACTGAGGGATCAGGCAATAAACACAGTAGGGATGGTGTAAAATGAATAAAGATGTTCAGTCGAACGAAAGAAAACAAAGAGTCTAAAATCCAAACTAATTGGTTAAAGCCCGGCTGAACACATCGGAGACACCGTGCTGGGTTTTTTATCTTCTTCTCTCTGTTGGTTCAGTTTGTTGGCACACGGAAATGTTTTCAATCATGCAGCGCTCGGGGCCACACACACACACACACACACACACACACACACACACACACACACACACACACACACACACACACACTCACACTGTGGTGAAAACGACCAGTGAAGCCAGGAGTCAAGAGGCTGCTGGTCTCTGCATCACTTCAGGCAGAGATTTCTGACAGCAGAGTGAACACAGGCGAAGGGCATCCCTCCTCTACATATGGCTGATAACAAGCAGGCTGCAGCTGTGTGAAGCGCTTCAGGCTGAGAAGAAGGAGAGTTGGAAGGAGACAGAAAACTGAGAGGGAAACTGGAGCTAGACGGGAGGCAGAGCCGTAAACTTCCAGCTAATTGAGCTAAAAATAGAAGCGTGGTCGAGCACTGCAGCTGAAACATTTTTAGATCTCATCTCTTCTCACTTCACAGCGGAGGGGATTGTATAACGTTTAAACAGGAAGCTGTTAGCATGAACAACAACAACAGTAACGACGGTTTTGTTGATCAAGGATTTCCAAGTCGTCTGATCCACTACAGCAGCCGAGGAATCCTCCGACAAACTCAACAGGCCTCCAAACGTGACTGTTTGAGCAGCTGACTACCACATGATGGTGAAGACACAGACAGACGAGAGGAAAAAGAAAAAGAAGAAACTCCAGAAAGCCAGCTTGTGTGTGACACTTGAAACCAAACCAAAGTTCAAGTGCAGTTCAGCCGGAGAACGTGTGCCCCGAGTCTGAACCCACCGCTGCAGTTCTGCAAACACCACCAAATGTCTCACTGCACCCGAGGGTACGAGGTTCAAAAGTTGACGTTCGTTTTCTCACAGACGAAGTTAGATAACAGACTGTTGGAGCATTTCAAGACTTCAATGGACATGAAACGTCTCTGATTGCACCATCGGTACAAACTGGGGATGAGACGACAAAAGTTAAAAACACTCACGATGAGTTGGTCGTGGGGAATTTTCACTCTCGGGATGTGTAGCTCGCTGACACACAGTCGAATATCAGTTTACTGATTTAATCTGACTTGTCTGAGCTTCATCCAGCAGCTGGAGGCGACATCAAAGAATATGAAACACCACACTTCACAATTTTCTTTGAACAAAGGGCAGTAAAAGAGGGCATGTGGCTTCAGGTCGTCTGCAGAGAAGATGAAAATGGTAAAATGTGAGACCCGGCCAGTCAATACATGTCCGTCTGTGTCATACACTTCATCACAGCTTTGGTTTAACAGTTCGTCCACATGAGCTCAGTGGAGCAGAGGGTATTCTTATGTTAATGACTCACCCGTCTTCTAAGGCCGTGCTCACACGTACCAAAGACCGAGCATGTGCATAAAGCTTGTGTGCTGTAAACAGACAGTAGGAGGAGAAACCGAACTCAACAAGAAGAGATGAAGATGGCTAGTCGGTGTCCATCATCCTTTATTGCTCAGTGTAGCAGCAGAGGAGCAGAATATTTTGTCCTAGTAACCCTGATAGGCTCAATATCTTCTGCAGCACCAGCACAAGCATGTAGTCCGCCACTGTTGCTGTTGTTATGAGACGTCGTGGGGTTCAGAGATCGAAGGTGGAGGTGGACGGGCGATGATGGCGTCATCGATACACAAAGTATGCAGATTCACTGTCCACACGAGAACAAAAGGGCTAAAGAGTTTTAGACTTTTTCAACTTTGAAACCAGGTTTCAAAAAAGTGTGTTTACAGGATCCATGAGGACGAGCGACCAAAGCGTCTCCATGTGGATGGTCTCTAACAGTGAAGCTAGTAAAGTAATGTGGGGAGTGGAGCTAACACCGACCTGTTGTCACTCATCAGCTCGCGGTTGAATGTTGAGCGATAAACACAAAGAGAGTCGGAGGTTTCGCTTCCCCACAGCGAAGTTACGAGTTTACAGTAATAAACCAAAAGTACTAAAAGACAAAATAAAGTTCTCTAATGTAACGAGACGACGGAGACACAGAGCAGTCGTAGAAGAATCTGGATTTGGACATTTTCTAAACTAATGGTCACAACATAAACCTGTAGTATCGTTAGATGATCCAGGAGACTCTTTTTTAATGTTGGAGAACATTTCAACACATTCACACTTCAGCACTGAGAGAGGAGAGGAGCTGTGTGGAGCTCTGCGGGGCTCTGATGGAGTTTCCCGGCTGTCAGCGAGCCATCTGTAGCTTGATGAGCCCGCTGCTGCTCACATTCGAATCAGACCTGCCAGCCTCCAGAACTGAGCTCTGGCCTATTTACATCTTATTACAGAGACACCAAACACAGTATACAGCAAACACAGAGGGCCGAGCAGAAGACTCAAACTCTAAACTAATGTTGACGCTCACAGTCGATACGTGTTCATCTTCCTCCCCTCATATTAACCAAGAAGATATCGATCAGTCTTCACTTCTGCCTTGTAATTGCACACCTTGCTGTCAGTCATTTGAAGCCACGCTCCTTTGTTCCAACCAATCATGTGAGCCGAGTCGCCCCGTCGCTCTGTAGCATCGATTAACCGCCGCCGCCGGTTTACAACGCAGCTGAGAGGAACACGGAGATGCTCTCAACGTGGCTGCTGCCCGCTGAGGCTAATGAGATCACACAGACTGAAACGAGCCTCAACATTGATTTCATACCATGAATTAAGCATCGCGGGCCGCTCGGCCGTCCTGCTCGCGGTTCCAGATCAGTGAAGAAATATTGGATTTTTCTTTTTTAATAATCCTTTTCAAGGCGTCTCTTTTCATTGATATGTGCAGTAAATGAGCAGGAAGGTCCGAGGTGAGGAAAAACAACGCGTGGTTTGTGGCCAGAGGCACGTTCGAATAATCAGAGCTGTTTCTGCTCCAAATACAACATGTGAGAGAAAAAGCTTCAACCAACACAAACCCACCGTGCACACTGCTACCAACCAGAGGGGGTTAAAGTGGAATCATGATGGAGCTGGTTTACAGTTCTTGGTGTCCTGTCAACAGATTTACAGACGTTTCTGTGGAGAAAATGCTTTTTGTGCCACGGGGGAATATTTCACTGCCATACTGTGAGTGGCCACCGGTGACTGGAACTCAGATAAACACAAGTTTTGAGGATTTACACTCAGGGAGCGAAGTGCATGTACAACTTTTACCAAAAGGTTTTTATGCTTCGGGAAAGAAAAACGTCATCTATCACAAACTTTGAGCAACATTTTTAATTTTTAATTTTACTTACTAACTGTAGAACATAATTTCTTAATACTCTTATTAGTGTTATTCAGTGATTCTTCTTCATGTGGGGAGAGGTTGGGCAGCAGCATATCGCCCTCCACTGACCAGCATGAATAAAGGTGATCACACCTGATCCTAAACTGTGTCGACCCAAACAGACACAGAACAGCACCAGGACACTCTGGGACTCTTGAGCCTCAAACTTTAACACGAACATGAAGCTGCAGTTCACTAAACACTCCAACATCCTCCCTGTCACTGATCAGCTGAGTGGACAGACCTGATGATTGTTACTGCTGATCGTATGAGAAACTGAAGTTGCTTATTGCAGACGAACAGCCACAGAAGACTTCGAATGTGCTTACCTGTTTTCAGATCAGCACGTTGGGGACAGGAGGCGGCCGTCCAATCAGCGGAGAGCATGAGGAGAGAGCAGAGAAGAGGAGACCAATGGTTAGCTCTCAGAGCAGAAATCTACCAGGCAACAGATGATGGAGACACTCGGCTCTGGCATCCAATCACCTCCTGACTGTTTGTGTTTCAGCTACTGTAAACTCACTCTGTGTTTGCTGTGAACACACTGTACATCCAGAGAAACGGAGGAGATCTGTGTCAAGGTTAGCCTCCCCTCCTCCACCGTCTCCCTCCCCCTCCTCCTCCCTCCTCCCTCCTCCTCCTCCTCCCTCCTCCCTCCTCCTCCCCCTCCTGCTCCCCTGACGATATGATTCCCGTCAAATATATTGAAAGTGATTCCCCCCCTCCGTCTCTTTCCACATCCTAACAAAGCTCTCTTTTTCCATTAATGAGGTAATCAGCTCCTCCTTATTTTCCCCTCCGTCAGCGTGGAGAGAGAGGGGGAGGAGAGGAAGACGAGGGAGGCCAAGAAAGCGGGTCAAGCCTCGAGAGGGAGAGGAAGAGCGAGAGTGAAAAGGCTTCGTGAGGCGCTCGGCTCGGATCAGGGGAGGCAGCGATGCTGGATGATATCGACAATCAACACAAACTGCAGCACAAAGACACATCGTGAAAATATCACAGATTATTTTCTCTCTCGCCGCCTGAGTCGACACGCTTCATCCATTTGTAACATGTGAGGCGACAGAAAACATCCCGCGTGTCCTACTTACTGTAAAACAACCAGCGAGAAGCGCTGGAAGTCTTCACAAAACTATCTTCAAGAAGATATAAGTTTCTTTAAATCTGGCTCTGTAAAGTCCCCTGAGTGTAAAACTAAATCACTGACATGTTACTTTTAAGTGTAAGTCAATAAGTACCAGCAGTGAAAAGTTCTGAAGGCTGCAAACTGAACGTACAGATGAGATTCATGAAAATCCACTTTGGTAAATCTCACGGTCGTGCAGAACTTTCTGGGTCGTGCGGAGTTCAAATGAATATGTGAAAAAAAGTAGTATGAAGTTACCCACAATGCAACCTAGTCACCTCACTGTGGACTCACCTACGTGTTCAAGTGTTGTCCGAATGATCATGTCAGCGTTTATCCAACTGGGACATTTAATAACTCTGAACGTCGGAGAAAATTCTGGTACGCGAGTTGCCGAGTTGACGTCATGTGATGGCGGACGGCGTGAAGTGTTCTGGTGTTTGTCACACAGTGTTGGATGCTGTGAGACCAAACTGATCAGTTTTTCTCTCATTTTGACCTCAACATCAGCTGAAACACAGGATTTCATTAGCCAGACGCATCTTTTCCCTTCATGAATGCCCTGCAGCGGCGTGCATACGTTAATGACACCCCAAGAAAATGTGTGCTTGGTGTGAAAAGGCTTTAATCCTGTAATGTAACACACCGGTCCTGCAGTGAGCGTCCACATCCAGAGAGGAAACAGTCTGAGCTGCACTCTGTGTGCTGCCGGTCTGATCTGTCCAGTCTGTTTAAACTCTTTCACAGAAGTTAGCTGCCGTCTGCAGCCTCACTGTTCTCATCCAAATGACTGGGAGGAACCGTGTTTTCACCACAACACATGATTCTGACTGAAGTGTCACATCAGTGTCTTGCTCAAAGACACTTCGACATGCAGCTCAGCTCAGTCTGGAGCTGGGATTTGAACCAGCAACCTTCCGTCCTGCTCTACCCGCTGAACTACAGCTGCGGCTGAGGTGATGAATCACAATCGTTCAGTCCGACTCCAGAGAGAGAACTACTTCTGCCTCATCAGCCTTAATCACTTAAACATGAAGGCACTTAACTGTTAATTCAGACCGTCAGTCCATCAGACATACATTCACTCTATATACTCCCCGATAGCCAATCACGGCCGACTGCTCATCCCAGCTCGCCACACACAGACTTCAGTGGAGGACGCCGCCGTGACAGCGAGCTCTGTAAAGTCTTTCGACAGCTCTCAGGCCAGTTTAACGAGTCTGCCGCGCTGCCAACGTGCCATCAGAAGGAAATCTTGTCATGATAAGAGAATGGCAAAACTTTCAGCTCTTCACTTTAATGAGTTCAGCTTTATGTAACTCGCAGGATTGAGGGGGAAGCAGCAACACAGTAATTAACCCACTGGAGAGAGAGAGAGAGAGGGAGAGAGAGGAGGGGAAAGATCCAAATCTGAGTAGGATGAGAAGAAGAAGAAAAAAAATGAGGAAAAAGGGAGATTCATGATGAAAGGAGAGGAAAGAAGAGGAGGAGGAGGAGGAGGAGGAGGAGGAGGAGAGATGCTTCTGACAATACTGAAAAGTGGTGTTGATGCCAAGAGGTAGAGCCAAACTCCCAATCCGATGACGCAACCCGCTCCAAACTTATTACAGCAGAACCTACTCGTCTTGTGCTTTTTACTCTGAGGATGAGTCGACTTACATCTCACAGAGAAACACTGAAGAACGAGGCTGTAAAATCTGAGGAAGGCTTTCATCTGCTCGCTGTTCACATGGAGGAGGAACACGGATCTCAGAGGTCGAGCGCCTCGCTCAGCGTCCAGCTGTCCAACACGGATCTCAGGTGGTCTGCGTATTGTTACCAGCCGTCAGTAAATTAATTCTAGACGGCGTGTTAACAACATCTGGCTGCTCAATTCACATCCAGTTTGGAGGAAGCACTCGAACACGCTGCAGCAGTTATTAAGCCTTTTCTCCAAGTCCCTCCGCCAGCTGCTGGTTTAAAAATCTACTTCAACATTTTCTTCTAAGATTGAAACAAATGAAAAGCAGCTGTTTCCCGAATTTCTGTAAATTAGCTGAAACGTGTGAAAAAAATAACCTGCTATGTTTTTTAAAAGACTCAGATTTTGTTGTCTCGATCTGTTGCAGGATGTTCGACGTGCAAAATGTAGCTCGAGCACAAGATGTGTGGAGGGTCGGGGGGATCAGACCTCCACTGTCGGGGGTTCATGCTGCGTGGAGCTGACGGGGAAACGATCTTTATCATCCTCTGTGACGTGACGCTCATGAGCTAAACATCACACGAGTAATGCAAATAAACTAAACACCCTGTCTGATAAACTGTCAGACAACTTATTACGACACTGGGAGCTGATCTGAAGCTTCTCTGTCCTTCAGATATTTATGAGTTTATGGATAAAACAATGTGTGGCCTTCACCTGGTGCTCCGACAGTGTGATGAGGAACAAAGATTACTGCTAACACCAGACTGGTTAATGAAAAAGAAGACGTGGGGGGAGAAACTGGCCTGGCTGCCTGTTTGAATCGCGGGTGGAAGCCTTCCCTCCACAGTCAGGTGGACTCCTCCTCTGCTCAGCATGGCGCCTCTTTGAATTCAGCAGCACTAATGAGTTGGTGATTTTCAATTTCAGTCTTTCAAACCTCCCTCGGCGGAGTTCGTTTGCTGACGCTGGACCGGCCGTTTCTCCATACGTTTGAATTCTCGTTTTCATTACAGCTCCGACGTGAATCTCTGGGAATAATTCTCCGTCCAGTTTGGACCAGCGGGCTTTATTATTTCCAGCGCCAACTCCACCGCACTGACAGCCAATTACATTTCAATTACCACTGATGATAATCCTCTGCTGCAATAATAACTGCCACAGTGAAATTCAGTTTTGTCTCTTTTTTCTGTCCTGATGCTTCTGTGCTCCGGTCAACGACCACGGACCTGAGACGAGTGAAGAGGAGGAGGAGGGCTGAGCTTCCTCTACGGGACGTTTCAAGATTAGCCAACTAATTATAAAACTATACGCCTGTGAATCTTACATCTTACGTCTTCCTCTCACTGATTGCTTCGTGGTACCTGCATGATCCTCAGTCGAGAAGTGACACTCGGTTCTGACTGTGTACAGTTTGGTTTGTTATCTATTACATTTTCAGTGATAAGAAATGTTCTGCCATCTCACATCCTGTTTGTTTTTATCTCCACAATATCATCCTCCCAGATGATCTTTGTGAACTACTCACTCATCGCTAGTCTTTTATATTTATATTGAATTACTTTCCGTTAAAAGGAAAATCCTCAGTGAGAAGAAACGCAGCTGAAACCTCACAAATATCTGCGACTGGCTGTCGCACCCCAACACTCACACCGCTTCTGTCGATTCACTTTCAAGTTAAATTGAGTTCTTGACCCTGGAAACGTCGCCCCGGGATCCAGTATCAAGTCTCTGTTTCTATTAGTGTCACAGGTCCAGCTGAAAACAAACAATAACCGTCTGAAGAGAAAGATTTCAGAACTGCAGCACCAACGAGATCAGTTGCTCCTCCACCTCCGGGGAGTCTGTCCACCAGATATCAGAGGTGCTCAGACTGACAGAGACGAGGTAATAACTGCACCGGAGATCAGATGAGAGGCAGAACGGTTCACTTCATAATAACGCTGAGCAGAACAACTTCTACGTGCACATTTGAACTTATTAAACATGAATCCATGCCATCAGCTCACATGTAGCTCCAGTGTCTGCAGAAACATTCTCCCCTGCAGCAAAACTTTCACCGCCTGCAGCCGAGCTTCATAATTAGCGTCTGACTTCTTTGTCACCTTCTCCTGAGAGCTCTGCTTCCTCTCTCTCTCTCTCTCTCTCTCTGCTGCTCTCTCTATCACACACCGGTAACTCAACACTTCCTCCACAAATTAATTTCCAACATGACTCCGACCTGACTCGACTCGCCTGTCAGCCGCGCCCGTTAATGAGCCCTGAAAAGTGCAGCGATTACTAATGTAGCTGCGACACAGGAGCGACCTCCACCTCCCTGAACGCTTCGTTAGAAAGTGTAGTTTAAATAAGTACAAATGTGCGTTATTGGTTATTGCAGAGTATGTTTTAAATGTACTGATTTGAATATAAATATAGCTATGATTTTTTGTGTTTTATCCATAAACTTTCAGGAGGTTTGCTGTGAAATCCATCTCAGGTGAAGCTTCAGGTCTCACTGTGTTCACTCAGAGAGGATCAGTTCTGTTATCCTGGACCTGCGGTGTCGGTCAGGTGCACAGTGATGGAATATATAATATATATTTTTGAAATCTTTTTTAAGTAGATTTAGATTTTTCTGCCTCTTCACCTGATGAGAGTCAAAGCAGCACATTTTTTTAAATTAATGTATATTATCGAATTAAAAAGCAAAGATAATTCAGCAGGTTAAACTCTCCTCGCTCTCGTCTTGTTTTCAGGACTGGATGAACTTTTTTCTGTTGAGTATAATGAATTTTAAGGACAAACATTATAATTAACAGTCAGACTCAGTGTGGAAGTTTTGTGTGTGTAACCTCGACTGTGTCCAGAACACTAAACAGCTGCTGACTGTTATTAGGTGAACAAAGTTTTTGGGTTTATGCTCATTTTCATCTGAACCAGCTCAGACGGCACATTCAGCCCTCCAAGTGTCTCGAGCCTTCTTTTTTTCTGATTGTTGGTGGAGAATTTGTTTTTATGTTCCTCTGGCTCTCTGATGGATCTGAGGGACTGACAGGATTCTTTAAGGTTCAGCTCCCGCCGTCGTCTTTCTTCATCACCACACGTCGGAGGAAAACCTCCCAGTTTCCTCGCAGCGTGTGGACGTGTTTGACTCAATGAGCAGTTTGGTGCCAGCGTCTCCACGAGCCGCTGTGTGGCTCAGTTAGCTGAGTTGGCATCCTGCTGTTGTGACCCAAATACAAGACGACTGCCTGTCTGCCAGCCGCCGCGCTCTGATTGGCTGTGAGGTGACATGAGAGTGAAGGAGGAGGAGGAGGGATCCATACTTTCATCTTAAAGAATTTGGAAATTCTCCCCGTGTGTGTTCAGCTGATGTGAATGAATTAAAAGCGACACACACCTGAAGCACGACGCCTCCACGTATGTTTGTGTATTTATAGATGTGTACGACTGTAACGTTGTGCGTTTACTCCACATAATCCCTCAATGCACCAGCGCGAGAGCTTCCCCTTAATGTCGCAGGCGTGCAGCAGCAGAGAGAGACTCCCAGCTGGTGTCAGCGCTCAGACTTCTTTTGAATTCTGCAGGACTGTATTAACAAAATGTATTTAAAATGAGACGCACGCCTGAACCTCAACCCGTAACAGATGAGAAATTCAGCCTGAGAAAGCAGCTCCATCCAGCCACACCTCTGCTCTTCGGTCGGAGGATTTCCAACAATAAGCTTTCAATGTGTCTGCCACAGTCCCTGAAGTAATTTGACGTTTTCCTGAAGGTATCAGCGGCTGGCAGGCGGTCTCAGCGCTCTCTGAAACTCACAGATGATTTATTAAAGGCAGTGAAACGGTGCTGAAACATTACAGGCACAGAAAGCTGCAATCTAGGTTTACTGTGAAGGTTTCACCGAAGACGTGATGAAGCCAACGTTCAAAAATCATCTACGACACTGAAAACACTCGAACCCAGCACAGCAGCTGTTTAGCAGGTAAATGAGATTCTCCACTGTAATGATTTAAAGTACAAAGGCACATTTCAGAGAGATCCTGCACATACAGACACCTTTAACTTTTCACCAGCTTCACGATTCATTAATGATCCGAATACTCAGCTGTCTGTGATGAATGTCAACAGTTCTGCTTTATTAGAACACAGCTACTTTATTACATCAGGCAGAATCTAAATTCCATTTTTATTTAGTAAGTCCTTAAAAAAAAAAAACTACTCAATACTTTGGTACAATATCAACATTCAACAGCATCAGAAGTACTGAAGCTACAAAACAACAGATCTACGATCAGATCTTCCAACTGTGGCTGCACAGATATTAACATTATTACAAATATGTTGGTGTGTGTTCAGTCACTGTTCTGTTCCAGCAATGTGTGTGTGTGTGTGTGTGTGTGTGTGTGTGTGTGTGTGTGTGTGTGTGTGTGTGTGTGTGTGTTTACACTCTGCAGCTCCCCAAGGACACAGACCTGTTTAGTCCAACAGCTGCTCGAGTGTCACTGCACCCAACATGGTGTCAATGACAATGAACTGACTATCAACAGCCCTCTGTCTCTATACACACACACACACACACACACACACACACACACACACGCACACACTCAACCACGCTGGCGGCACCACAACGTGTTCAGTCGACACCTAAAAATCTCACAGCGCTGACAAAGAAGTGTCAATCGATATGAACTCACTTAAGCATGCATGTACACACACACACACACACACACACACACACACACACACACACACACACACACACACACACACACACACACACACACACACACACACACACACACACCCAGCAGCAGTAATGGAGCTCAGGGAGACTCTGGCCCGGTGCCGGCACAGCGGATCAGACCTGCTCTGAGGCTCTGAGGGAGGATGAGGAGAGTATTCAGACCTGAACTGACCCTGAGTCAGCTTCATGCTTCACGCCTCATGTACAGGAGCTGCACAGATCTGTGACACAGTGGACGACCCGAGAGAGGCAAAGACCAATCCATCAATCGATTAGTTGTCAACTGTTAAACTCAATATCAACCATTTCTATCATCAATTAATCAGCCTGAATACTGTTTTTCTATTGTTTCTGTTTTTCTACACTGATCAACATTTCTTCAACACAATCACCACAACGATGGACAGTTTCTGCAAACGTCTTCTTTCTTTAGGTGCAATTTCCTGTTTCTCTCTCGTCACAACGCCTTGTTATGCTCCTGTCCTGTTGGTTGCATGTTTCGCCTGAGAACACCTGGTTTTATCATCACGAATCAGCTGAACGTATCAGGCAGCTCATTAACAACACCTGGTTCAGTTGTGACAAACAGCTGTTAATGATCCCGAGATCAAAAATATCCGGTGGTGTCACGTCGGGTCGAGCAGCACGGCCCTGAAATAATATCAGCTGTTTATATCCCGATATATCAAAGTATCCTGAGAAGCATCAAATACAACAAGATTTATTACTGTGCAATATCAAATATTAATAGAATAACAAAACAATACTGTACAGATACTTTGGAGGCAGAACACACACACACACACACACACACACACACACACACACTCTGCCGGAGGCTGCAGAGGTGATTCCTCTGCTCCCTGCGTGATGCCTTCAGAGACACTCGACTATTTTTAGCTCCTTCTTTCACACACTCTCCCTTCTCCTGACGGATCGCCCTTTCAAACGCCCGACCAGTGCTCACAGTCTTTCATACAGATCCGCTCCATCATCACGTTTTCCCTCCACCTCTTTTGTCTTCGTTCCTTAAAGCGTTTTCTTCTGGTCGCCTTGATGAGTTCTTTCATCGTTTGCTCAACGGGACAGTGACGCACAGAGGAAGTCTGAACAGAGCGAACGTGTCCAGGTCGACAACACGGAGCTCAAACGTTTGTGCATCCAACATAAAGTTCATGAATCTACTAAAAACTCATCGGCTCCCTGCAGTACGACACTACTGCTAGTAGAAATACAAACAAAATATATTAATATGTTTCCAACTTGAAGCAGTTTCTCTGCTGGTGATTCTTGATGATTCACTTTCTCTATACAGCACTGGAAAAACACTGAAACGTGTTGTGAATAAATTCAGCAAATCTAAATGAAATGTAAAGAGCTTGTAAAGAAAACCGTCCGTCAGCAGGACGGATCTGAACCTCATCAGAAAGTGTTTGCTGAGGAAAAGACTGAAACTCGTCCAGCGTGTTAGAAACGTTTCAGTTTCCAGGTTTGACTTTCTGCCGACAGCACACAGTCTGCAAGGACCGAGCTGAAGATAAGAAGTGTTTGTTGCTTCTTTGTTCTAATAAATGACTTCAGCAGACTCTGCTTCACATCGGAGGTCAGAGCATCTGCTGGGATTTAATATCTCGCCTGAGGAAGCTTCACTAACAAGAGGAGCTCCGACCAAAGACACTGAAGACGCTCTCAGCCGCTGAGGTCAGCAGGTTTCAGTTTGCGAGAGGGGAAGGCGGAGAGAGGAGCGTTATCTCTGACGGGCTGTTGTCTCCATGGTTTCTGTCTGCTGTGTTGTGAGGAATGTGCGGTTTGAGTCAGTGTGTAGGCGTCGACACGGCCACCTCCACCCCCCGACATACTGCAGCTCACAATGACACCACTGTCAGCACCACATAAACAGCCCGGCAGCAGAAACACCAACATTACTTTCACGACGCCGGACAGTAAACTGTGGTGCGTGTTGGGGGGCAGATCAGAGCACAAACACAAGCCGCGGCTAGTCGTTAGCGAGCATTAAAACACTTCCTGCCGACAGCGCTTTCTCTCAGGGAGGTTCACAGTCGGTCTGCAGTGAGGGTTGACTGAGAAGTTTACAGGGAAAAAAGATTCAAAATTGAATAAAAAAACATGTATAAATTGCTGTTTATGCTGTTTATCCTTTGAAATATAGGATTCCTAGTTACTAATTATAGAAGTCGGTCCATTAATTAGTCCCACACAGGCAGATGAGTCAGCGCTGGAGGTGTGGCTGCTTCAGGTACAGTGGGAAAAATTAAATATGTGTATTTAAACAGATCACATTCATCTTGAGCAGCGTTGAACTGGTGAAGTGATGGTTCTCCTGCAGCACAGTGTCAGGGGAACTTGATCGGGGAGGCCTCGCTTTAAAATGACTCAGTCCAAGAAAAAAGATGTCTGTGGTGTTAGCAACCAGGTTGTGTTAGCGTAACCTGGCTAGCTTTCAGGTAGCTGGTAGCAGCAAGTCAGGCTAACACAACACAACACGACACAACACGACACAACACAGTTTTATCCCTCGAAGGGAAAAAAATCCTGGGCACTGAGTCACTGTCACATTTTAGACGTTGGTTGTTTTTAACATTAGATTTGAACCAGATGAAGGATTTTGTCATCAGACATCTGGATCTTAATTAGTCAGAGAAACAAGGAGAACGTGAGCTCATCATTCTCATCAGCAGTCCATCTCCACCATCGTCAGGAGGTGATCGAGACGAAGTAGAAACAAAAGTGAAGTTGTAACAAAAAGACGCGTTCAGCTTGAACTCGTCTGTGGTTTTGCAGAAATGAACTCTGCTAACGTTGACTCTGGTGACTGGGTTGTATCTGAAGTGACAGAACATCAGGACTGCACTCAGATCAGCGTTTGCAGCAGAAGCATCATTAACTGTGCTGTATGCACAGGAGGAAACACTGCGTGTGATGTCAGCAGAGAGAGGAGGACTCCCCTCAACTCGTCCTCGTTAAGAAATGCACGACGAACACAGAACATCTAAAAATACTTCCCACCGTGTCTGGAAGCAGCAGCAGATCTCTCTGTGCACCATGTGACCAGGCAGCAGCCTTCATCACATGCACAGACTGTAACGCTGAGTGGAAACGATGTCTCATCTGCTAATTATGACTCTGCGGTCTCTGCAGCTCCGTGTCCAGAGGCCAGAGAGCCGCACTCTTAATTGGTCAGCTTTACGTAACCGAGCTGAAAGGACTCTGACAGGCCGAAGACGAACCAGGAAATGACTGGTGAGATTTAACTTCCACTCTGTGAGCATCAGGAGGTCTGAGAGGAGGAGGAACGGCAGGGAATAAATGTGAAGACGGGAGGACGAGGACAGCCGAGATGAGGACTTTTCTCCACTCGCTCATCTCGGAGGATGTCCGATCGATGGTAATCTGATCGGTGGAGCTCTTCCCACAGCCGAGGATGAGGAGAGGAGAGACACACCGTCACTTTAACTGAATAACACCACATAACAGAGACAGATAGAGGAGGAGGAGGAGGAGGAGGAGGAGGAGGAGGAGCAGGACACAGCGAGGGAAGCTCTGACAGTTTGTTAGGTTCAGACCTGAGACGTCGTGCTGATGTCACAGTTAGTTATGTTTCTGATTGGACAGAAAAAAAGGAGGATACAGAGAGGGAGGAGCTACAGAGCTATGACTCATACAGAGAGGAGAGGAGAGGAGAGGAAAGGAAAGGAAAGGAAAGGAAAGGAAAGGAAAGGAAAGGAAAGGAGAGGAGAGGAGAGGAGAGGAGAGGAGAGGAGAGGAGAGGAGAGGAGAGGAGAGGAGAGGAAAGGAAAGGAAAGGAAAGGAAAGGAAAGGAAAGGAAAGGAAAGGAAAAAGTCACTTTCTGTCTTTACTGTGAACAAAAAACATCACATTTTGATTGGTGTTACTTCAGGTGAGCTCCTCCTCTCTCAGACAGAGTAGGATGTTAAATTAGGGCTTTAAATGAGTCAGACTGAAACTTCAGGCTCTCCTGGATCAGATGATGTGCAGCACCTGATGCTGACTCTCAGAGCAGGTAAACAGAATAAAAACAGGAGAGTCAGACTCTCAGAAATCATTCTCATGTTTGAGGCTCGTTAAATGTGAATATTCGTCCTCGTACATCCAGTTCTGACCAGATAATCAATGTTCGGACAGGAAGATGTTGTTGCTGCTGTTGAAGATCAAGTGATGATTCAGAAGCAGAATATGAGAGAAGATCAGTTTCCAACATCTATTCAAACATGAGTGATGTGACAGAGAGAGAGAGGAGACGGCAGGCAGACACGAGTCCACCATGATCCTCTTCTCTACATGAAAACACGGAGCGACACAACATAAAAGAGTGAAAGAAAAGAAGCTTAACTTGCCTCCTACACACACACACACACAGACACACACACACACACACACACACACACACACACACCTCCCTCTTCCTCTCTCACCACTGAATGCAGATTAATTACCTCACCCCCCCCTCTCATTTCCTCTCTGCTCCCCGAGGAGAGCAGAATAAGATGAGAGCGATAGAAAGAAAAGGATAAAGACTGAGAGTCGGAGCAGAGAGGAGGGCGAGACGCGATGACAACCACGAAGACGACGGCGCTGTGAGGAGGAGGAGGATAGTCCTCTTTCTTATTTAATCCCATACAAGTGTTCATAATAATAAAAGCCTGATGAGTCAAAGGGATCATCCCGTCTGAACCGAACAGACAATAAGACACGAAGAAAAAAGGACAAAGAGGAAGTGAAGAGGAGGAAGTGAAGAGGAGGAAGTGAAGAGGAGGAAGTGAAGAGGAGGGGATCCTGAACCGCTCTGGATGGATGTGAAGAAATGTCACCGCAAAGTATTTAATCAGTTCTTGTCAAAGTCTCACGTGTCTGTGTCAGATCTGATCACTTTAATTTTCTTTTTTTTTCACGTGCAGAATCCAGAAAAGCAACTTCTGCAAGAACAAACATCGTTATTATTCATTAATCGAACTGTTCGCTCCTTCATGGAAACTCCGGCTGGAAACAACCAGCGACAGTTGACACAACATGGATCACTGAGCCACACTGCAGTCTGCATGGACCCGCTCACACCGTCCTGCTGCCACAAACACTCACTGAAGCACCAAATGTTGATTAATCCGCCACTGAAAATAGTCCTCCATAAACACACTGTTTCCTCACAGCTGATTGAGGAAACGATCGAACTTCTTAATATTGATGAGAAAAGAAGCCAGACAGGATTAAAACATGTGGTTGTTTTTCTGTCTTTTTGTTTTGGACATTAAATCTGTGCAGATTTACTCTCTAATGCTCAAACATGCTCACAACTCTCAGGCCAAACATCTCAGCAGCTGCCTCGCTGGTGGTGAAAGCAGTCAAGATGTCATCGCGTCATCACTTTGTCTTCTGCCGTGATGAAGATTACAGCTGCTCGGCGGCCGGCAGCACGCCTGCAGGCTGCACGTCTGCTTTCATTTTGTCTTCACCAGATAAAGCAGCTCAATCTAACGGAGGTTTGACTAAACAAAACGTCAGAGAGAAGGTGAACACACACAAAGATGTAATGAAGATGTAAACCAGGAGCAGACAGAAGTCCTCCGGCTGCAGCGCTGAATGACATCAGGATTTTTCTTTTAAAGTGACAATTCTGCCACCAGCAGAGCAACAAAGCATCCTGCCTGACATCCTGCAGCAGCTATGAGCTCATCCCCCTCTCCTCCTCCCCCTGCACCTTTATTATCTGCTCCTAAAAAAAGAAATCCCTCCTCCTCCTCCTCCTCCTCCCCCACCTCCTTACAAATATGCCCATTAACAGTGTGCAGGACAGTGTGCAGCCTGGCAGGAGGCTCGCTGCTTTGAAGAGGGACAAATTATCACATTTTGGTCCGACGGCTGGATTTTATTGTCTGCCGCCGAGTCAGAGCAGAAACCAGAAGAGACTCGTCCTCGGAGCCGCGATCAGTCACGTTAAAGCAACGCAAAATCAGAATCAGCAGGAAATAATCTCAGTTAAACATTGTGTCCAGCTGTGGGCCGTGATTACACACAGGACATGATGAGAAATAACTCGTCATCATGAGGAATTCTTAAAACTCGTTTTGTCGAGCATGAATTTGATAGAACGGCCTGTGAAAAGGGATTTAATGCACAGCGAATGTGTGAACAGCTTCTTCTGTTACATGTTCTGGTGCCCCGTGTCGTCAGCACCATTAATTGCCCATCGCTGCATAAATTAAAGGAGCAGTCTGTAGTTTTGGTGAAGAAATGTTAATGAGCAGAGAAAGATCTTGATTGGCTGATTTATTTTCTGCCAAAACAAACTAAATAATCAAACTCTCTTTGTCTTCACGACTGAATGAACAAACTGACCTTAAAGGACGACACAATTTATGCTGTTTTATGTTGGAGAGGAGTCAGAATCAGTTTGAACTAAATGTTTTTGCTCAGCCAAAAATAATGCAGGTCTGAAGGGGTTAACTGTGTATTTTATGTGGCAGAACAAATTAAGTAAATATGTTAAGCCTGTTTTACGCATTTCGTTAAAGGTGAAATAATTCTCCAGTTTTGCTCCATTTTCCATTTAAGGACTCAAACAGACTGTCAGGACGCGTTCAGGAAGATTTTCTATCTTCTTCTGCAGGACTGACTGTGATGAATGAACACCTGCTGATATTTAACCTGTAAGACGTTCGTGTTAGCAGATGTGATCTTATCTCGGACACCAATCAAACCTTCCAGTTTACAGATGGAACGACACTCAGAGAGACGACATTAAGAGATAGACATCGCTACGTATTGATTATGTGTTCCTGTGTGCTTAAACGTTTGTGTGTTTGTCTGCTGAAAACACTTCTGTTCTGCGGGGGGACGAAAGCTCTGGAAAGGTCAGAGAGCTATTTTTCCTTTCTGCTAAATGTCTCAATCAAATTTAATCTCAAGACGGTGCAGAGAGCCTGACATTTAAGGCCGGCGCAGAGCCAGAAATAAGTGAAACGCCGCAGCTCTCATCTGACCGGTTTATTGGATACTGTGGATGTAATAAATGGAGACAGTGAGGGCAGGAGGACGGTGTGAACGATATCTGACTCTGGAAACACAACATGTTTGTTGGGATTCAGGTTGTTGTGAGGAAACAGCAGCTCGCTCCAAATCCTGGTCCAATTACAGCTCAGACCGTGACAATACAGTATGAAGGCCAGATGGGAGACTGGCAGAGTAAAACCCCATCCCCCAAAACACCAGCACACACACACACACACACACACACACACAGCTCAGTATGTGGACACACAGCAGTCACTATCCCTGCACTGATTGGCTTTAAACTCAGAGGCAGTTAATGGTGCTTGTGTCAGGACGGCTCCACAACATTCATCTTAACCTACTTTCCAGCAATAATCTACATAAACACTCCCCGATCTCCGAGGAGAGGGACGGCAGAAGACAAATTACAGCCCCAAGGCGAAAGTCAGGCGTGTGTGTCAGTGTGTGTGTGTGTGTGTTTGTGTGTTGCTGATGTGGAGCTGAATGCTCCTGAGGCTCGCAGTAGATCAAAGAAGTCCGAGCTGCATGTTGTAGTTAAATGCAGATGATTCTCCGGGTCGTCGTTTGGACTCACAGCGCGTCGATACAAGTCGAAGTCGAAGTCGAAGTCGAAGTCGAAGAAGTCGAAGAAGTCGAAGAAGAAGAAGAAGAAGAAGAAGAAGAAGAAGAAGAAGAAGAAGAAGAAGAAGAAGAAGAAGAAGAAGAAGAAGAAGAAGAAGCTCTGCAGGCTGAGCTGCTTCAGCACCGGACAGCTCCGACTGCGCACACACACACACACACACACACACACACTATCAAACTAGAGTCAGTGCAGGATCAGAGGTGTACAGGTGTATCCTCTGGTGACCTGGTGGTGTGTGAGTTGTACATTAGATGTATTTCATGTTATTCCAGTCTGGACTGAAGTGGAGGATCCACGAGCTGCTGCTGTGTGTGACCGGCTCTCATAGACGGAAACCAGCAGAAATAAATAGAGTTTCAATGAATAAATCATAGAGAACATCACTCTGCTCTCCCTGGACTCTCTCTCCTGTTTCTTATCTGACTAAAAGCTACCGAGGATGAGTTTTATCCGGCTAACCTATCTTTGTGTCTCAGTGTGTGATATGTGCTGCTGCTGAGCGAGCTGAAGAGCTGAGCCGAGTCTCTGCGGGCCGCGACCAGGCCTCCACACGGCGCCCAGCTGCAATCAAAGACCTCCGCACGCCGCCGCTCACCGGCCGCCTGAGTGACGGCGAGGAGCCCGCTGACGGCAGACCGCTGCCATCCAGCCTGAACACACACACACACACACACACACACACACACACACACACACAGCAGCAGCTACAGCTGAGCATCACTTCAGGTATTTCAGCAGTCAGTTGCACCGATCATCAGTCCTTCCACTGACACAACTAGGCTTCTCCTGACAAATGTGACGTTCAACTGAAGAAATCTAGGACACGGCCCTGTCCTCTGATAATCCCCATTTAGTTTGTGCTAAAACTGGTGCTTTCATTATCATCAATATGGTTTATAGAGGAAAATAACCTGAAGTCTCTCCTCTGGTCATCAGGGAACAACATGATGTGATGTGAGCCTCCCAAATACAAAATACATGACACTTTTATGTCTTTGTCTCTTCGTCGTGTTTGTCATGTTCTGGAGGATGAATCCCGATCCGTGTTTCCATCCACTGCACGTCCACAACAGACACAAAGGGATTCCCCAAAGTCTGCGAAGGAAAGTGGAGCACGAGTTCATCTGCAGAGTGATGAGGGGGTTTATGAGAAAGGGGGTTTAGGGGGTTTTGAAGCTGCTGCAGCCGTGCAGGCGTGTGTGTGTGTGTGTGTGTGTGTGTGTGGAGGTGGTGGTGGAGGTAGTGGGGGGTTGGGGGTTAAGCTGTCATTGCTCTATATCCCACCACAACTGGAGCTGCGGGTGGATGTGAGGGGAGCGGGGGCTTCATCCCGCTCCAATCCCTTCTGCACAAAGGTGGAAACCAAAGCAAATCCCACAAATAAACAAAAGATCCTCCACTCTGCTCCGCACGCCACGTTTGCTGCCCCACCCCACCTCCTCCACCTCCTCCCCCACCATATACTGTACAAGGCTGCTGTCACCATATACGCCCCCCCGAGCTGAGAGCTTGTCCTCGGTAATCCGAGGAAAGCCGACGCTGGAGAAACGAGCCTGAGACTGATCCGTCTGTCTGAGGCTGCTTCTGTCTGCAGGTATCACACAGACGACTTTCACCTCGACACAGAAGTCACGAGAGGTTCGCTCATCAAGTCAGCAAGTCAGGGAGATATTTAAAAAGATCTAAATTAAATCAATGGACGAGTGTGATGAGCAGCTACATGTATGTGAACATGTAATAAAGGCAGAGGTGGAAAAAGTCCCCACAGTGTTTCATCCAGTGGAAGTTCGGATACACGTGTGATTCAGGTTAAAGTACAAGAATTGATTTAAACGTCTTAACTCAGGAAAGTTCAGATATTTGTGTTCAGATTTAGGGAGGGAAAGTAAAGTACACAAGTAACGTACAGATACCTGAAACATGTAGTGATGTACAGTAACTGATAGTGATTCTTTATTATTCCTTCCTTAGCGAAGCATTTGAAGCATTAAATGCATCTTGATGTTTGACGTGAGTGATCTCCTGTGATCCGATCTCATTTCCCTGCTCTTCATCTACATCACTGGAACTAACAGATACAACATTTTTTATGCAAAATAAGAAATATCGTCATGTTGAAATGTCAGTTGAAATAATCAGAATGTGTTGAAAACAGTTTCACAATGTTTATTAAGTGTCTCCTGATGCAGCAACTCTCAAAATTAAGCGTTTTTCTAAGGGAGTCTGGTGACTTTCTTGCGACAGTCTGGATGTTTGAATCTCCGGCCTCAGTGATCTAACACAGTTGGAGGAGACGGGAGGAGCTGGAGAAAGGAAGCCCAACCCTTCCTGTGTGCTTATAAAAAAGTCCATGACTCGTGAACTTGCACAGTTTCTGCAAATTTTCCCTGCAATCTAACACAAAGAGAGGTTTGTCAGATTGTTAGCTCCTGCGTGAATCAGTATGAACGGTGCAGCCTCCACTGCACACCTCCCTGTGTCTGCTAGCTGTCGGGTGGAGCCGGGTGGAGCGTGGCTGCAGGCTGTTGGCTCTCGCAGCAGGGGGAGGACTGCAGCAGTCTGTGTGAGGAGGAGGCCATGTAGCTCCCAGCCAGCGCTCACCCCTTGATCGTCCCCCCCGGAGAGTTAAAAAAGAGCTAAACAGGAACACCAGCGCTGCTGCATCTTCCTGCCTCCCACTGCACTCTAATCTTTTTTTAAGTATTTTGGAGGGATGGGACGCTGACGTCACGTTTTGACGTCAGCGATGAGTTTGCTGTGCCGAGACGTCGTCAGGTGAGTGAGCAGAAGCTCTGGAGCTGTCGGTGGACGTCAGACCAGCAGACAGCGTACAGACTCGTTAATAGTCGAGTCTGGATGAGTCTGACTGTCCCTGCAGTCACCCGACAGCGTGAAGGAGGCGCAGTGACTCAGCTCCTCACTGCTCTTAAAGGAACATCAGGTACATCTCGAGTCTCAGACCGACGTATTTATAGTCAGTTATCATTTTCAGCACCAACAGCATCCCGTCATGTTCAGTTTCTATGAGAAGCTGCACAGAAAATATCAGACGGAGAGACGAGACTGTTTCCTTTCAGGTGAATGACACAACCTTCAGTTCTCAGCTTCATCACGTTCAGTGGACGAGCTGCTGACGAGATGCAGGCTGAGCTGTGCTGGACACTTACGTAACTGCGAGACCAGGTCGCGCTGACGAACCGCCGACATGGATTATAATTATTACTAATGGTCAGAAACAGAACAGGCAGGGAGGCTGAAGACACGACAGACGTTAACGCTCACAGGACTCTTTGTTTAGTTTTATCAATTCTTTGCTCTGTGTCATTTCACTGCTGTATTATCTCAGTTTCAACAGACAACAACCGTTAAAAAGAGGCAAAGATACAAATACTGTGGGGTCAAAATACAACAATACCCTTTAACCTTAATATCAAACCATATTATTGCAGTTTCATTCGGAGGAACCCCGACTGCTGTTTGTCGTACTAAACAGGATGTTGGTGAAATATTTTGGATGCAGCCAGAGTTTAATGCTAGTAAACATGTGAAGATACAAAGACGAGTGAAAAAGTGCAGCTCTCTCCAACAACAACTTCTGCTGAGATTTCACTTCATGATCCATTTAAAGTTGAACTCCTAAACATTTCTTGCACAGTGATTAAGTCGTCCTCAGGTCGAGAGTCTTCCTCCCAGCCTCACCTGGACGCAGACGTCATCCTCTGGAAAGAAAGACTCACTCATCCGTATTTTACAAAATCATTAAAATAACATTCAAATCCCTCTCTGGTAACTACACTCGCAGTTCAATCTAGCCGTAATGAAAGGGTCATTTATTGTTCTCATTTAAAAGCGAGCTATGATATCATTTTATTGAACATCTCGGGCAGAAAATCTCTTTTATTGCTGCCTGAAGCGCTCGCGTCTCACAGAACCCCAATATCAGCCAGCGAACCGCCGGCGATGGAGGCGTAACGAGTATCTTTCTGCTAATATTTCGACCAGTTGGAAAACTACATCTGTGCACATACGGAGATTAAAGGACAGTCGTATAAACTGGTTTTACAGCAGCGTCGGGCTTTAAATCAGGAGCACGTGCAGCAGCAGCAGCAGCAGCAGCTCCAGGGAAACCGTATTCTCAGAAAATATGTTATCATTTATTCATTACAGATGTGTGACTGCTGCCTGGCCCAGAGGGCGGCTATGATAATGACGAGGGCTGGAACAGAACAGTCAGATAACAAAGTGAGATGAGATGAAACAAAGGATTTCCAGCGAAACACTGAAGAATGCTGACATTTTAGTTAAAATATGATGGTTTCAAGAATTTGATGAGAAGACTGATGCTGATTTAATTTCTGAGCTTTTGCTTCAAAGATGCAACAATAAAGTACGTGGACACACAAACATCAGGCACATAAATGATCGCTGAGGATTGTTACGCTCAACCTGGATACTGGGACTAAATTCCATGAAGTGATGGATTATCAAAAATATAAATAACTGTCAGAAGCAACATGAATAATAAACAGTAGGAGGAGCTGCAGCGTGTCCGTCTGATCCAGAGAAGAAGAACAACTGGCATTGTTGTCACTACAGTTATATTTGGTTTCAGCCTCTCTCTACTGAACAGCTGTGGCTAACGCTGGTAAAAGTGCAAAGATACTGATAGACAGATACGTAGAACCAAGACGAGTGATAAAGCCCAGTTATCTCCAACAACAAATTCTCCAACCAGCTCATTAATTACATAAAGATGTTGATGCCTCGTCGTTCGTGTTGGAGGGTTCAATTCTCCCTGAACGATCGCTGCGCCGGCTGCAGGCGTGCTAACGTTAGCTGGATCAAACTATGATGACCTCTCAGCTTTTACATCATCTGATGTTTGACCAGGTGTTTCCTCAGGTGACACGAGTTGTCCTGGTCAGGTGTGTGTGTAATCATGTCTTCATGGAGCTGCTTGGTGCACTGAGACTCTGACATGTTGGAACAGGAAATGGAAAAAAACAAAAAAACTCTTGACGGGAGTGAGATTTCCCTTCAGCTGAACTCAGAGTCTGAGACTGAACGAGGACAAACAGCCCAGAACAGAAATACTTTTCACAATGTCGACAAGGTTCCACACATGTGAGAGATTAATGCCTCACAGCACGGAGACTGAAATAAGATGCGCCAGAGAGACCTTTACATTTGTAATAACTCACACATCCTCATCTCCACCTCTCATCCAATCAGCTGATCTCTTTATGGAGCCAGATGAGCCTCAGATTCATTTCCAGCATCTGAACGAGCATGTGAGCAGAAACACTGTCAGCCGTACAGTATGTATTGACATATTAGCCATGAGAGCATCCAGCTGTGAGGAGATGAGGAAACTCACCAGGGAGGTAAACTCATCTCAGCAGAAGCCTGCAGGCGGCTAACCGCCAATTAGACTCTTCCTACTTCCTCTCGCTCCGTCAGCAATTTCCTGTTGGCTGAAACATCGCTGAGCGCAGCTGACCTTCACCACAGCACGTCTCCGGTCATCAGCTCGCCAAGTGGACGACTTCACGTCACTCACAAAGGTGTAAAAACAATCAGACGTCTGTGTTCAGTGATGACATGAGGACGCTGACATCCACATCAGTCTGACAGGACTGCAGACAGGAACACTAACACCACACTGCTCCGACCAATCATGGAACTGAAGGAGTGAACTGAGTCATAATAGAAGACTAAAACTCAGACGATGTGTAAAAGAGATCAGCGGTCACAGATTCAACATCTCTGCTGTTTAAAAGCAGTAAACAGCTTCTCAGTCGTCCTTTTGTTCCGTGCTGTTGCTAGAAAAGGTCGACAGTTTGATACGGAGGCTGTCGCAGGTGTTTCCCAGCGTGGCGACCTGCTGAACCGACCGCTCCGCCCGCTGACGGAGGCGTCTGATCGATGGCTTAATGAAACTTTTATCACTCCAGTTTGTCGGACGGATTAACGTCGCTTCGCCTCTAATGGCCGCTCCTAAATCACTGCCATCAGAGAGGAGCCACACACACACACACACACACACACACACACACACACAAACAGCTTCTACTCCGACCAAAACATACTGTATCAGTGTCATTACTTCGATTTTGAATTTAAATGGTTAATTAGTTCGATCCAGTCATCATGTGCTCCCTCCGTGCTGATGGGAAGTCAGAAGTACAACAAAACATTTCTGGAGCTTCACAGCAAAACAACAGTCGACTTTAACAGACATCATTTCCACCTTCTCACATCTGAAATCTTCAGTGTAGCTGCTGAGCTAACACTGTTAGCATCCCCGTCTGTCGTGGGTGCACAGATGATATGTTCATTAGCAAAGCAGAATTCATCTGTTTATCTCTATCTAATTTTGAGAAACCCGCAGTCGTTCATTTCTCTCAGAATCTCTCACAAAGTTCAGCCAGGTAGTTTGAGTGAACCAGACGTTACATGAGGAGGTGTTGGAGCAGAACGCTGCGTGGCTTCAGAGACGAACTGTTGCGGCTCCTCGTGAAGCCGGCGTGGACGAGGCGTCATTACACTGTTACCCATCGGTTCTACATACAGCTTACATCAGCTGAGGACCAATAAATCTCTCAGTATCCGCTTGATGTGACAGCTGAGAGGCGCTCCGTCTACACTGCAGGGATTATGAATCTGTTACACTAAAAATAAATGGCTCACAAATGTGTAAGTGTAAACAACGAGACAAATTTTCATCCACTCAGCCTGGTGTGTGTGTGTGTGTGTGTGTGTGTGTGTCGGCCCGGCTGCCAAACACATATCGGCTTACTCTGACAGAGAGTGAATGGCAGACGGAGAGAAGCCCGAGCACACACACAAATCCTATTACGCGTGTGTTTGTGTGTGTGTGTGTGTGTGTGTGTGTGTGTGTGTGTGTGTGTGTGTGTGTGTGTGTGTGTGAGCTGCTGTCAGATGACCCTCTGCAGCTCGCCTCTGTTAGCATGCAGAACATCGGACCCACACATGATCACACACAGCAGACTGAACATGATGACACGACATCGACTGACAAACTAAGTTCTGTTACAGCCACAGAACTCAACTGGAGTTTGAAATAAAAAGGTAACAAATGGATTGAAATACAGAATAAATATCTAAATGTTGGTCGTCCTCTCTGTCTGACATTGTAGACACAACAAACTCACTAACATCTGGCTTCTCTCGTCAGTAAGACACATTTTTACACTAAATCAAGTTAAAGTAAGTGCAGATTTTTGAGTGTGAACAGTAAAAAGCAGCAGATGGTATCCATCACCAGACACATACATCCAGAAGACTTTAAACTCAGACATCTCGCTTCTTTCTCATCTGCGTTATGAGCTGCACTCAGTACCAACCAGGCAGCTGACAAGACACGACTGAAGTCAAAAATATCTGAAGAGTTACCACAGTGACGTTCACAATAATCAGACAATAATCCAACTGAGACCAACAAGGCAACACGAGATCCTGAGGAGGAGATATTCAAACAGAGGACGGGAGTGACGGGGACACGGGACAACCAGTCCACGTCTCAAATCCACTCTGAGGGTGAAAAGGTTTGGAGTTACTGCTTCACATCAGAGGACGACGCTACAAAAAGAGACAGAAGGCAACTAGAGCTGCAACTGTTAGTCAGTCAGTCAGTCAGAAAATGAGCTGCTAAATATTTTGATAATCGTTTCAGTCATTTGTTAAGTAAAAGTGTCAAACACTGTCCGCTTCAAGCTTCTTAAATGTGCTTTTAATCATCAGAAGTCATTTGAAGACGTCACTTTGGGCTTTTTCACTATTTTTTTTTTTTCACATTTTATGGACTAAATGATCAGTTGATTAATTATTAAAGTAAGTATCAGGTTTAAAGAGAATAAAGAGACAACACCGTCCTGTCTTTATAAACTGGTGCCGCAGTGTTCAGGTTCCTCTGTGTTCTGATGTTCTGCTGTTCTGGGTCCTTCAGTCAGACTTTAGACAACAGTGAGCTGTAACTCTGAGTCCTTCGCTCAGTGACCCACACACACTGAGACAGCTGCACAGAGGCATGAAACACTTTCTTCACATTGTTAAAAGTAAGTCCACATACTTCCAGCAAGGTAATGTGTCAAGTCTCTACTTTAATTGGACAAATGTCCGTCTTCTCTGTTTGTTCTTCTGTGAGTTTGGTTCATTTCTCTTTGTTTCGCTGAACACTGCTGTGGGTTTAACTCAGACATCGCCGTTGGTCATGAGCAGGAAGTACTGAATTACACGGCAGGAACACAGAAATCCTCGCTCTCATGCAGTATTTGTCGAGCCTCGACGCCTGCAAGCCAACCATTTTCTGAAATATCTCAGAAGGAGAAGACGGAGAGGGCGGCAAGCAGCCATCCCAATCTAATCCTATTTTAAAGGGCTGCGGGCGAGTCTGAGCTGAGGAAGTGCAGGTTAGTTACTTCCCAAATGGCCCTCTGCACTTCATATTTCCAACATGGTGACAAATCTATAGGTTGTGACAGCGTTACCCTCCTCAGCCTGCTGCCGGCTGAGCTGGACTGAATCTTTCATCGGGCCTGACGGAGACGACTGAGGCAGAGCGATGACGAAGCCGGCAGCTCTCATCGCTCACACACAGTCTCGGCTTCACCCTCGCATCCATCGCCTCCCGTCCAGACCCCACCCTGACAAACAGATGAGTCCTGAGAAACTTCTCCATCTTTAACCTGCCGTCTGTCTTCATCAATCCGCAGTGTTCGCTGTCTGCAGATCCCTCACCCCTCAATCTCTTCCACATCCATCCATCTCTCTGCTGCTGCATCTTCCTTCAGCTCGAAGCCACACAGTGTGGAAGACGTGATGATCGTGCAGAGACACGAGCCTCAGCAGCGGCTCGGAGAAGTTTTTAATACGTTTCAAGACAAAGTCGGCTCTCTGGACGCTGATACTTCATTCAAAAAGCTGAAGGAAAAGGCGGCATCCATTATTCTAATATCTGACTCTCCTACACCGTCTGCATCACTCGGTCTCAAGTCCAGAGGTTCCTATGAAGATGTGAATCTTTAAAGATGTTTCACAACTAAATGGTTACTGAAGTTTGGGGTTAGTGGCTGAGGAATTCTTAATGTCAAAACAGTATCAAGAGGTTTTGAGCAGAAGACAGAAACAGTTCTGTAGTTTGTAGTTTCCGTGTCCTCCTGGCTGCTGTTGGCTGAGCTGCAGAGATCATCACGGCTCTGAATCGAGGCCACTTGAGGCGGCTGAGTAGTTTAGAGAGTCTCCCTTTTGTGTAAATTCAAACCAAACAGCCGCAACTTAATCACAGCTCGGCTTTCACCCTCAAAGGTCCATATTGTGTGACAGATAGGACGCCGGCCAATTAGTCCTGACCTCCCATCGAGGAGCATCAATGGGCCACAAGGAGCCGTCTCTTCTGGCCGCCAGTAATTGTGGCTGGACTGAATGCAGACGGCAGCTGGCAGCGAGCGAGCGGGCCGGAGACAGATGGGCAGCACCCACACAGATAAACAGTTGTTCAAGAACAACACGACCGCTGAGGATATCTCTAAATATTGTGATCAGTTATTAAGCTTCATTAATTTTACTCAGCTGACAAAGACAGCGACAGGAAGTGAAGCAGCAGCAGCAGCAGACTGTGGGCTGTTGGAGGAGGTTCTGTCGGAGCGCTGAGACCGGGACGAGCGCAGCAGGACTGCAGACGAGATGTTCACGGGACGATAACGATCATGTTTTTCTGATTGGTTGGTTTGTCAGCAGGATTACAAAGAACGGTTTCTGTCAAACTGTGGTTGTTTGAGATGGATCTCAGCCCAGAAGAGACTCTGCTGGTGCAGATCCAGATGAAGGGACGGATCCTGGTGTGTTTCCTCCACTTTCTCACTTCAGATTTCATTTCTAAGGGATCAATGTAAGGATCTGCATTTAAAAAAATCAGGAGTTTTCAGTTGGCCGGTGTCTTGGAGTGAGAACAGTTGATGATCATTAGTTTTCACAGCACGATATAACGCTGCGAACAGGCTCTGCAATCGTCGCCGTGGCGTCGCAACACAGACCAATGATCCTCCGCCTTTTTGGCTTCACCTCTCCACAGCGTGCACCCACCGCAGAGCTCTCAGCCTCTCAGACTGAGTCAGACGAGGAGAGCTACGACTGTGGTGCTTCCTGTCTGACCGCTGCTCTGCTTCACCTCCAGCTGTGACCTGTGCTGCTGTTTGAAGCCGGTCCTGCTGACACGCAGCACGCCAGGCACGCCGTCACCGTCGCAGCCCGCCGTCTAACTGGCTGCGCCGCGCTGCCAATCAAGCCTTAATGAATAATTGGGACCAATTACAAATGATTACATCATCGGCTAGATCGGCTTTCAGACTTGGACGACAGCCAAGGCGTCATCACAAAGCTCCTGTCTGTTTCCTCTGCTTCATCTTCACCTTCTGTTTATCTCTATCTGTCCATCACTTTATTCACATCTTCCCCTCTTTTATTCTTCTCTTTATTCTTCATAACTCATATTATTCTTTTTTCTTTTTTGCAGGCTGTTCCCTCCCCCGTCCTTCCATCCCCTCCCCCCTTGGCTTTTATTCATGGCTGCCCCTCCCCCTCTCACTCTCTCTTTCACTCCATCCTCCTCTCAGCTCCGCCCACCTGCCTCTCCAGCCCCAGTTTTGCTTGCGGCGGCGTCTTTGTCTGCCCGGCCCGTGTGTGCGTGTGTGTGTGTGTGTGTGTGAGATGAGCACTGTTGGCGGGCGTCCAGAGCTGAAGAAGGCTGTATGACTCTCTGAGATGCTGGGTTGTATTTTTAGCTCAGGCTCTCCTCTCCTCTCCTGCTTCCTCCTCAGAGAGTCCAGAGGAGCTGACCTGCTCCGGCTAACCCCGCCCCCAACGCCCCCAACGCCTCCACCGCCTCCACCGCCAGCACTGCCATTGGTCTGACGACACGCCACGTTACAGACGCTGTGGAGCGATGCTGACTCTGTTCAAATTACATCCAGTGACGCAAAGAGTGAATGAGCGATACTCACAGGACTGAACTGCAAACATAACACATTCGTATTCTTGGTAGTAGTTTATAATGATATCAGTGTTATATTATAAATATATGTATATTGTACATATATTTTATAACATAAACAACTGAATAAACATGAAGAAGGTATCTGTTTCCCTGTGGGGGAATATTTCACAGATCAATATTCCCTCTCTTCCTCTGAAACCTTCGAATATTTCTATGACTCGTGTTGATTCAGGGCATCAAATGTGATTTCAGGCTTGTTAACATCGACCATCACATGACTGGTGAGCTGCAGAGAGACGGCCCAGTTCAGAGCTCCGCTGCTGGTTTTACGTCTGTTAAACCGTTTCCAGATCCTCTCTACTGTCAGCTTTTCTGCTGGTGACATGATAACCAAAGTGAGGAAGGTGGTGGTGAGGGAGGTGATGGTGAGTGAGATGGAGGTGAGGAAGGTGATGGTGATGGTGAGGAAGGTGGTGGTGAGGGAGGTGGTGGTGAGGAAGGTGGAGGTGAGGGAGAACTTTCTGCCATGACTCCATATTCAGCGGTCTGACCACATCCTGCACCTGCATCCTGTTTCAGGTGAAAACATCTCTTCTGGTTTCAGAAGCTTCATCGTCTTTTATGACTTGTGAACTGAACCGTCATGCAGCTCTCTGCAGACGGTCCCCGACATGTGGAGGACAGTGTGTTTTTCATTTGTTGTCCGTGTCCGACTGTGTGTTGAGTCCGGTTCACGTGGTGGACTCAGCAGCCCTGCAGAGCTGCACTCAGTGTCTCAGCACTGTGGGAGTCTGTGGGGGGTTTTAGCCTGAAGGACGCGGGGCTGCATCAGCAGGGTCAGGGGAGGGAACTTGACTTGGTTTGCCCCCCCTCCCCAGCCAGTTACTGAGCCTGAGGACAGAGAGGAATGAAAGAGAGGACGAGGGAGGAGAGGACGGGCAGTGGGGCAGAAGGGGGTTGATGAGATCAGGATGTGTTCAGTGTTCAGGGAGGATGTTTAGAGGATGTTTACTGGACTGCTGGAGGAGAAAGATGCACACAAACACGACTCTGACTGCACAAAAAAAAAAAAATCCTAACTACGTGAATTAAAACATCAACATGCAGCAGAAGCTCGCTGCACCTTCTCCTGCTCCTTACAGCGCTGCACGCCAGAGACATCCATCAACCGCTGACAAATATCGATCCTACAACATTTCATTACAAGCTAATATAAATTACTCTGGAGGATTGTAACTACATCACATCTCTCATGCATCTATAGAACCTGTTTTATTGTCTCTGAACTGTGAGAATAGTTACAAATACCAGAGTCAGAGTTTCGTCTGACCTCAGAACCATGTCGGCAGAATTAAATGCTGGCAGTCAGAACTCATCCTGATTTGTGCAACATCTCTGCAATATGTATTATATCACAATTTCATGTTGAGGCTGCCAAATGAGTGACGGCAGCTTGAGAGCGTCTTTTAAACACTTGTGAAAAAACTTTCACAGCGTTTGTGGACTCAAATCATGATCTTTCTTTGACGCTGAGTGTTAATGTTTCCTAACCAGACTATAAGCACAGCACTGCCACAATATAACACTGAACATTGTGAAAACATGTAGAAATGTTGAAGTTTTAACAGATCTGAGGTTTGAGGGAACAAACAGTTTTCCTGGCTTTTGGGTCGAATTTACAAAAATGTCAAACAGATTCTGAAATCCTCATATCGTAAAATACTTTGTGCCTTATAAATAATTTAAACGGTTCATCTCTTAAACCAAACCTGCTGTTGATCAACTTTCTTTCGACTGATTTTACGCAGCGATGTGAACTGAGCAATCAAAATTTAGCGTATAAAAATAAAAAATCTGGAAAATCTCCCCCTGCTTTCCCTTTTCCTTGTGTGTTCATCCATGATAACACACACACACACACACACACACACACACACACACACACAGCGTGGTGTTGGGCCATCTGGCAGGTGGTGTAATGAGGGTCACGACCTCCTGTCACCCCTCCTCCTCCTCCATTACCAGGCTAATATTTTCATAACAACAGATCTCTCTCTCCGGTCGAGGCGCAGAGCAAACACACAGTTTCTGGATTTCACTTCACATTTTCATTTTACACAAACAAGGTGAGATTTTCTGTTAACTCATTTCATAAACAACATTCAGTGAAGCTGTTACTGGATGTGAGGATGCTCGAGCGTCTCACAGTAAACGGCTTCTCGTTCCATTTGTTTTTCACACCCGATGGTCAGATTAGCGGCAGATTAAGGCCAACAGGGTGCTGCTGCTGCTGCTGCTGCTGCTGCTGGGACACGACCGTCACCCATCATCCTCCACCCACTCTCTCATTGTCTTCACACAGAGGATCCAGCAGGACGCTCATCATGGCAGCAGTGTGTCAGAGATAACATTGATCTTCATTTTAAACGTGGAATCGCTGCACAAGATCTCCAATACAGACAAAATCACATTTTACCAGCCTACAGATCACTGGTGAAGTCTGATCACTTCTTTGTGTGATTTGATATTTTAAGTCCACGTTTCTGACAAAGAAGAAAGGCAGGATATCCAAAACCTGCTTGTGAAGTCGCCACATCAGCGACTTGTAGCCATCGTGTCCATGACTTGTTCTCTACCTACCTGAGAAAAACTAGACTGCTCTTATTTACATTTATTATCAGAACGCTCAGCGACGAAACTACAATAAAATAGATGTGAGAGGTGTCACTCCTTCTGCAACAGCTCTGGGTTGAGCTAATCTTATTGTGTGGAATGCCCCTTTAAAATATTAACATGCTACTCAGATTTAAAAATGTAAACATGTGATTACATATTAAAGCCGTCGTGTCTGACGCCCCAGAGGTCCAATCACTGCAGCAGCTTTCATTCATATTATGTTGTCAGAATAAATGAAACATTAATGTGACCACGTAGAAATTCTTACCCGAGTTTACAGCTGAGCGAAAGTTCAGAGGTCACCAGAACCATCAGGGTTCATCCTCTGACATCACGGACACGTCGCCGCGGGCCGCTAAATGTTTATCATCAAATACTTCAGCATGACATCATTAATTCATCTACTCATCTGTAACCTGTGGGCATCTCCATGTAAGTCATTCACACCTGCTCGGTCTGACACACATACACACATGCTCACACACACACACACACACACACACACACACAGGTAACCATAGCTACAGTGTGTAACGCAGAAACAGTTTCACAAATAATATATTACAGCCGAGGCCCCTTTTCTCCCTCCAGTAACACTAGCAACACCGGTGTGTGTGTGTGTGTGTGTGTGTGTGTGTGTGTGTGTGTGTGTGTGATTACTGCAGAGAGGCTGCAGCCCGTCGCTGCTGTAATGCAGCACTGCAGCTTCACTACTGTACTCACGCCACACTGCAGGTCACAGAAACAGAACGCTCCCTGAAAATACTGCAACGTACCGCACACACACACACACACACACACACACAAACACACGCACACACACTCAAACGCACGCACACGCGCGCGCACGCACACACACAAACACACGCACACACACACACACACACACACACACACACTTTGTCTCCTCCACTGAACCTCACTGACGTAATGGATGGTTCTTACACTAAATGCTAACTCAACCCTCGGTGCTCTGTTAACCTCGGCAGAAAGAGGAGGAGCTTCTCTCTGTAACGTCACCTTCTTTGATTCCAACCTGCATAGAACTTTCTCTAAAGAGACAAATTATCATTATTTTCACTTATTACTATCTCTCTTTACAGTTTTTTGCTGCTGTCTGGTTCAGTTTAGAAAAAGATGAAAAGTGTATTCATTCTTGTTAAGAGCCTGTTGGATACTCAGCTTTGGGGCCGATTCCAATATCAATATGGGACTTCTGATACGGAAATATGACCAAATATACACACACTTATTCTTTCTGTGGTCCTTTTGATGTGGTTATCAAAAGCTGTTTCCACCAGCATGATGCAGAAATGTAATACAGAAATGACAACAATACACATCAGGTCTGCTGTGTTTTCATCCTGGTAAACTTCACAATCAGGATTCTGTGACCAACATATAACATTATATAACATTTCCATCATCACTGCTTCACAGCTGTTGGGTCATCTGAAGACATTTATCATCAGGGTCAGGTGATCCACCACTTGGACCTGAACATCGGCTGAAACTAAAGACTTTCACTGTCCTAAATGACATCAGCATCAATGATATCATTTAATAATAATAATTATAATAACAACTCAGCCCCAGGCATTTCTTTCTGCATAACAATCTCTCTAAAAAAATATGATCTGTTACAATGATGGTTTGGAGCAACATTAATTATGATGTTCCAGGAAACAACACAGTGACATCAGATAACGCTCACTGCAGCGGTTCAGTACTGACAGTGTTCCTCACACACACACACACACACACACACACACACACACACACACACTCGCCTGGGAGCGTTTGTACCTGCCGTCACCACCAGTAAAGTGAGTATAATGGTGTTTCTCACGGCCCGCCCCCCCGCCCCTTAATCTGATTATGCCACATGATTGGATGTCTGAGTGCGGCCGCGGGCAGCGCAGCTCGTCTGCACGTGCCGCCGCTAACGGGCCCATCTGTGAGGACTGGATGGTTATTCTGAGGCAGGACGGGTTCTTCCAGAGCAGAGACCATCTGTGTGAGAGTGAAAGGACACAAAGCGAGCGAAGGGCGGACCAAGCGCCGTGCCGCAGCGTGTCTGTCCCTGGTGCTCATGGGTAATGATAATGAGCAAAAAAAAAAACTAATTAAGATTCTGTAGCTAACTAACTGGACTCTGCATCCATGACCACGTCCTCCTCGCCGTGAAATCTCTTGTTGCCAGAAGCACTCGGCCGTCCCATCAAGCACCAGTCGGGGGTTTTAGTGGACGGAGGGAGGCGGGTTTATTTATCTATTATGAGATACCAGAAACTCCATATTCCTACAAAATGAAGGTCGAGCGTGGGCACAGCGCCGGATCAGAGCGAGGGAAGTAAAGCAGCTCTTCAAATGGTAATTTCCCCTGCTTCAGTCCTGGACGCTGGAAGTGCTGACTCAGGGGGAAAGTCCAGATTGCTTTTGGAAAAGGATGAAAGTGAGTTTTTGAGCGGGAGAGAGAAGAGGGATTTATGCTCAATTTCATTAAGTTTTTGGCTGCGGGAGGAGGGCTGCGGGACCATAAGGGGCTTATCTGGAGCCATAACCCATTCCTGTTTGATTACCAGCTATTGATTGAGCCTTTAAATTGGTCTCTGTTGAATGTGGCAGCATGTGAAGACGTGCCGGTCGGGCTATCAGACCTGACAGGAAGTGGGACTGGATTAGAGAGGAGATGGGCGACGGGCAGCCGAGCAGGTCCTGGTGGCCCTCAGTCACACTGACTGAGCAGCTTGTGTTTCAAACGACCTCTGGCTCATTAAGGCCGGCAGGACAGCTGTCAATTAACTCAGATCAGACAACAGGACTCAGAACTATTCACAGTGTCGCAATTCTCAAAATCCACGATTTGGTTTGTCTTCAGATTTCAGAGTTATGAGCAAATACATTTTCTAATTTACACACTTTTTTTTCAGCATTGACGGCTCTGGACTTGATAGATTAAGATCAAAAGATCATCGCTTAAATGTTGATGATCATATTTCAACTTAAAAACAAGATCAGAATCCTGTGTGAGGTTGGCACTTCCTGCCTCCTGGATGAGAAGTGAAACGCTTTCAAGGTACTGAAACAAGTCCAGTTGCCTACGATACAGCACTGAGAACTACCCTGACCCGGATGATGGAGAACCTTCATCAATATAACTGCTGAACCATCATTTAAAGCTCACTAGATCTCTGACCTGCACACTCACTCACAGACACCAGCCTCGTAAATACGCCTCCATGCATCACTCCCAGAGTAACAACTGAATATGTGGAAAAACTCCTGAAATGTCAGAGACAGTCAGATGATTCCTGGATCCTTCTATTCATCTGGATCCACTCCAGGAGTTAATGAAGTCTGTTCTGGGCTGAGACTCATCCTCCATCCAAGTTACGTGCAAATCTGTTCAGTAGCTTTTGTGTCATCCTGCTAACAAACCAATCAACCAGCGCACACAGGTGGAAACACAACATCCTGGCTGGAGGTAATAAAAACAGCTTCTGTCCTCTTCAGTACTGCCGGTGCAGCAGTAAATCAGTGGTAAGTAGCTGGACTTCTGCACTGACAGCACCTCTGCTACACCTCTGCTCCTGCAGCAGGCTGAGTGCCTTCAGCACCTCCATCTTAACAGGTGTTGCAATCAGGCTGATAACTGTGATGATTGGGCCTGATAGAGCCCGGCGCCGCTGCTGCTGCTGCAGCCCAGCAGGAACTCTAAACCTCATTTCCCTCTGGCTGATCCATACAGACGTCATCAGCGCTGAATCACACACACTGAACAGCCGATACTGAATGGAGGCGGAGCCTCACAGCAGGCGGCAACACGGTCACAAACGTGCACATGAACATATCGACTTCGCTGGTCCACACATGTTCTGCGTCTTTACCGCTAACCGCAAAACAATCAGCGGCACTCAGATGACAATCATCAAGCTGTGCATGCTCGCTGCAGGAGTTGATTAAAGCGCTACCTACCACATAATAAACATAATTGACTGGGGATAAATTCAGGACACGAGCCTGTAGGTATATCAGAGGTAATGGAGCTGGAGAGCAGAGCAGAGGAGCCTCCAGAGACCAGAGGAATCAGTCGTCTGCTGACAGATGTGAAGACCAGGAGACAGAGAGGAGGAGGGCTGTACGCAACCCAGGCAACCTCAGACAGGTTAATACTCTCCATCGCTCTGGTTAGGTTTAAAAACACTTGGTTAGTGTCAGGAAAAAAATCATGTTTTGGTACTTAAATCTCCTGTATTTTGTCACACAAAAACGGCTGGAGATTTCCTGACTTCCTGTCAAAAATATCTGGGTTTTGTCGCCACAGATGTGATATCATGATTAAAAATGTTCAAACTCTGGCCCCTCGTCAAAACTCTCCGGTGGCGTCACACTTACAAATGTTGATACATGTGAAGTGAACGTGACACGTACAGATGTGAACGTATCTGTGGTTCGCAGAAGCTTTGAGCTTGTTCGTCTTCTTGCTCCTCAGGTTGAATGTCTGAGCGTCACTGTGTGGAATGAAGTCTGTGCACAGTTTGACACGACAAGTCTGTTTTCACATTCATTCTGAAAAAGTGAAAATTTAAGCTTAATGAAAACCTGATTTAAGAGGCAAACAGCTGAGGAGACATCAAGTCCAGTGGTTCAACGTGAGAAATGAAAGAGATTTGAATATTCACATATTCTGGAAGTTTTTATGGGGGAAGAAGGAGGAAGTGCCTTTTCTAGGATTTTACTGTGTGATTATCAACACAGTGGAGGTCTTTAACGACTCAGGATCAAAGATCAAAAGTCGTCATCTGTTGGACTTTTCTAATAATAAATTTGATGAAGTGACACACACACACACACACACACACACACACACAGATGCAGCCCTGCACACTTCACTCTACCTGAATATTTCAGCAGCAGCCTGCTGACTTGTTAATGACTGACAGCCACAGGCGAGACGACAGCAATCTAAACTAACCCAACACTTGTGTCTGTGAGCTCGAGGCGACCCGGAACAAACGAGTACCTGCATCCCTGTGTGTGTGTGTGCGTGTGTGTGTGTGTGTGTGAGTTAATTGAATCACTCCACCAGCGTCTCTCGGTCGCGCTCCAGACGCGATAAACAGACTTTGTTCTTCCTGTTCCCACACTATCAAAGATTTTTTTTTTTTTATCTGATGTGAAAATTGTTTTCCTTTTCTTTTCTTGCATCATTAATTCACTTAGCACTTCTAAGAGCAGCGTCTATTAGAGTCTGCCTTCATCCTCGCTGTGGCTACTCTTACATACATGCCTCCCTGCGCTTCAGTGTGGAAACAAACATTTTTTAATAGAAGGAGAAGTCGAGGAACGCTATTGTCAGAGGTTTGTCTACAGTTTCTACCATCTCTGGATTCTTCCGGCTGAGTACTGAAGCATCTGTGCGGACCGTCTCTGGCTGAATGTGTCCTGTGAGGAGAAGCTGTGGATAATCTGGCAGACAGAGAGACATTAGCTGCGGCTCGGAAAATGAAAATCGTGCGCCTCCCAGTAATGACTCATTCAGGCGGCGGGGATTCAGAGGTAGTCCTGAGCTTTAGCCTGACAACCTCACAGAGCGCGGCGGGGAGGAGGGGGCGGAGTCAGCGAGCGACGGAAGGAGAACGTGAGAGCGACAGAGATGTAGAGGGAGAGAGAGAGAGAGATGGGGGGTAGTTTCTCAGTCATTGTTTAATGGCTCAGGCGAACACCCCCCCTCAGGCTGAGCAGAGGGGCCGTGGAGATCTAGAGCGAGAGCATACCTCAACCAGCCACAGAGGAGAGCATTCCTCCGGTTGCCATGGTAACCGAGCCCTCAGCTGGGAAGGCAGGCGAGCGAGCGAGCGAGCCAAAGGGATGTACTGTATAGAAAGAGGGGAGGGGGGAGGAAGAGGAGGGAGGGGGGGGCGTTTGACACTAGCCATAATTTTGATGATCCCCCTCCTGTCTGCCTCCCTGCAGACGTCCCCAGCAGGGCTTCCTCCCCCACTTCCTCCACGATTTGGGAGCGCGCTCATTGCAGCTTCTCAGTTTATGAATATGGTTTGAGAAGATGCAGCGGCGGGCAGGTGGAGAGAAACTCCGACAGAAGAAATGCTGCCTTCAGCCTTTTCCTGCTGTTCAGACTCAGACGCACCGAGTGACATCAGGCTGTAGCCTCACGTCTCCGGTGACCGCTGCACTTGAACACATCGTAAAGTCGTCAGCAGCTGTCTTGTTCATTCTACAGCTGCATGACAGGACATACGGTTTCTACAAACTAGAGATAAATAAACTGCCTTTAAAAAAGTGGCTTTAAAGTTCTTCCAGCTGATATTAAAAGTATGGGAGGAGTTTAATGTTACAATTAATGGAGATGAATCTTCCAAAGTTATCATGATGAGACTCAGCAGAGAAACAAGGAGTTTAATTATTAGAAATTACTGCAATTTAAACTATTATCACAATATGTTGGAAACATCACAGTATCTTGGTTAGCTCCTCCGTCATTAGTCTGATGTTGTTCCATATTATCATATTACGGTTTAATGGTAAACTCCACATTTATTATCATCACGATCGGTGAGAACGACTCCTGAAGCCACGATAGAGTTTCTTTGGTTGAACGAACTCTTTGTCAGGAAGCAATATCAAGTAAAATTTTAACAAACAGGAGACTTGAGTTACATTTGAAATATGATTTTCTAATAACTCAAATATTCTTGAATAAAATACTGAAGGTAAGCAAATGAAAAATCTGATAATTCTGAGAAAAAGACAGATTGAAGAACATTAGATGAAAAACGACATGTTATTTCTGCAGAGCGACGACGAGTCCTGATCTCTTTGTGTGCAAATGAGGTGCATGAATATTTTGTGTTGTTTTATATTTAATGTAGTATAATGAAGCAAAGCCAGCAAGTTCAATAAAACAAGCTGAAAATAATGTTCACGGTAAATCCTCGTCCACACACACACACACACACACACACACACACACACACACACACACACACACACAGTAGTGTATATATACATATGCACACACACACCGTGGGAGTCATGGGAGTGTAACCACCTGCAACCTGCTGATAATGAAGCTGTATTTCAGCCACCTAAAGGCAGCCATCTGCGCTGGGGCTCTCCCTGCTGCCCACACCACCCCCACCACACACACACACACACACACACACACACACACACACACACACACACACACACACACACACACACACACACACACACACACACACACACACTGCAGCAGCAGAGCCGAGGGACTGCGGTCTTTAGGTTGTTCCACGTCAATAACATGACACTTCCATTATAATACAAGTGGGAAACACACACACACACATTCACACACACACTCATATACAAACACACACACATTGTCATTACTGGCTGCAGACAAATAAAAATGAACGATGTCGTTACCAGCGGACGTTTTATCATCAGCAGGTTGTCAAATATTGATATTGGTGTAAGTGGACGGTTGTCACGTGAACACACTCATGACTTCATAGTAAAACCAGCTTTCTGAACTTATTTGAATTCTCTGATCTTCTTCGTCACACAAACAGTAAAAAGTTCGTTACAAAGCAGATCTGAGAGTCTAACGAGCAGGAGCAGAGAGGAGGGAACGACTCGCAGCGATCACCACGGAGAGAAAGAGCGGCCATTGTCACTGGAGGAGAGATGAAACCATGACAACCGTCCCCACTGTTGGCCAACACTTGGAAAATGAGCGCGGTATGGAGCCTGGGAAGCCAGCGTAAAAAAAGAGCACTTCACCCCCCCACACACTCTCACACACATGAAGACACACTGACTAATTGTTCAGAGTCAGCACAGCCTCTCGTCATTCAGCGTCCACCAGCAGACGCACCATGAAGGCTTTGTTCCAACTGTCGACTCAGAGCCGGAGCACAGAAACAAACAGCCGGGATTTGAAAAATGACCACAGAGGCGAAACTACAGGCGACGTTCAGGTGCTAAACGCTAACAGCCACAAGTTTTAGCTGAAAACCTGCTTAATGCATTATTGTGTCGTCTGTGTAGGAATATTGTGTGTTTTATCCAGTGTGTTGTGCCTCATATGATGAATTCTCTGATCATAATCCAGGAAATCGCTTTGAGCCTTAAACTACAGCCAGCTAGCTTAGCAGCTACATGAGCGTGGTCAGACAGTTAGTAGACTGAAAAAGCAAACTCGGATGAACACTAATTATTATTTCTAATTATCAGTTACTTTATTAAAAGCTGCTGTTGGTGAGAAAGTTGATGTTTTCATCTCATTCTCAGCTCGTACATCAGTGACACTTTGGGACTGTAGGTCGAGTCGGTCGCCATCCGAGAGCGTCAGAGTGTGACGAGTCAGGAAAGAGATTAAAAAAATATACTTTCTCATCAACAGGAGCTTTAATTACTTCTTTATAACATAATTAAGATGTTAAAAGTGATGACACATCAACAGCCTGTGTTGGAACAAAAAAATGTCTTTATTTGATGGTACAGAAAGTACCAGAGCTCCAGTACAGTAACAGAGTTCAGGCTCTGACATGGACTCAGAGTATCAGAGTAAAAAGTCTCCCTCTGAAGTACATTTGTGCTCAAAGCTAACTGAAGCTCAAGTCATATTAATAGAATTCAAAGACTATTAAAGTTAAAGGTAGAATCAGTAGGATTTGTCCCAGCTGTTCCTGAACGCACCACAGAGACAGTTGATGGTGTTGTGATTGAAACATCAACTGAAGTCCAGTAACAAAGTGTCTGTTTCCTCTCTTCACCTCTGTCCGAATCGATACAGATATCACCGTTTTTACTTCACTCTTTCTTCTTCCTATTCAAGACGTTGAGCCTACATTACCCACAATGCAACTTAGTCACTGAGTGACATCACTGGAGGCAGTTTATCAGATTACATGCAGCTTCTTCTGGAGCCACTGAAGGCTTTATATTAATTATTTAGTCCCTTGGACCTGTTACCACACGTTAATGTGAGGAAATGGTGGAGTTACCCTTTAATATTCACACATTCAAGTCATTTGTTCCGTGATGGAGTCACAACTGGTTCTGATTTATAAAGTACGGTAATAATAAATTCATTGCATCGGCTTATTTGCATTAATATGATTTAGACTTTATGCAGGACTCGCTTGTGTTTTAATGAACTGAATCAAAATCAGCAAATCTGTTTCATGTCCAACATCCCAAGAACAAGAACCGTCAGTCCATCCCCCTCAGAGATCCCCTGACACACACACACACACACACACACACACACACACACACACACACGTAACAAAGAGTGTGGGCTCCACTTGTGAAGGAGGTTTAATGATATACAGACTTCCCCGTCTGCCAGCTCAGCAGCAGAGTCTTCGATTCAGACAAACAGCATCAACAAGCAGAGAATCACTCGTCTTCTACGGTCACCACACACACACACACACACACACACACACACACACACACACACACACACACACACACACACACACACAGCTCTGCACATGATTTCCACATGTATGGAGATGCAGAAGACAACAGAGGAGACGCTGCAGGCACGAGTCCGACTGCTTCATCATCAGTTTTCCTCAAAGTGGAACTGTAATTTACAAAATGAACGTCGTGTTGGATTGAAGAAGACTTGAAACTAGAATGAACTCATTATGAATCTGTTCACTGAGCTCAGACATACAGTCAGAACTAGGAACTCATCTCATCAGCTTGAACACAGTATGACTTATCTTTTTAAACCAGCCAAAAAGAACGGCACTTCTGCACAGGCTTCACTTTTCAGACCCTCAAGCAACGTCTCTATCTTTATACAATCACTGTTCTGGAGACAGAGTTTGAAGTTTGCTGTATGTTGATGGCTTCCAGTAGTTCTGCAGTCGTGCACACTGACGGCTGTTTGAGTCTGAGACATCTTTCTTTCAGCTCGCTGCTTTAACGCGCTGTTTAATTACACTTTCTCAGGAGGAAACTGGAAAACTAGACTTTGAAACATCTCTAGACGACAGAGAGACATCGATCGGAGCGAGGACGGAGGAGACGGGTCACACAGTCGCTGCTGTGAGAAGCAGTGGAAGAGAAAAAGGACAGGAAGTTGTTTAACAGGCCAATCAGAGTGTTGGATGTGTGGACGTGGACCTTCACTCCTCCTCTGACTCCGTTACTGTAATTAATCCTGTTGAGGAACAAAGCAAATGATCTGTGTGTCTTTGTGCCATTAAATGCAAACTGCTGCAGCTTTATTCCATCTGCTAAATAGAAGCATTGTGTAATTAATACAGCAGCTGTTACAATCCAACTCTACCAAACAGCTAATTGGCTGGTTATGAATTATTCACCCGCCGAGGGAGCAGAGCAGCGTCGGAGCCTCCACCTACAGGAACTGGAGGGAGACACCTTGATCACTCCTGGCTGTCTGTGTCCGCAGATGGCGAGGGATCCGAAACGGAGACCCGGGCCTGAGCCTCGATACCGCCAACCAGACAGACGACGCCACGGCGACAAGTCACCGACACGAGAGCTACAGCAAGCGTCTGCAGCTCAGCGGTTAACCAACAGACATCAACATGTGTAGATTGGTTTTACTGGGGTGGATTAGCTGTTGGACATTCTCCCCTGCAGGAACTTTAAACATTTATAATCAGCACTTTATGAGAACAATGTGTTATAATGTGAAAACACAACACGTTCTCATCTGAGGTCATTAAATACTGACATCGTCCCTCAGCGTCTCATACGTTTAGGCACAAAAACGACTTGGTTGAGTTCAGAAAGATCCCTGATGTTTGGTTTCACAACCGACATCAATCTTCAAACTCCAACCCCGCAGACCAAACGGAGATACACATTCAACCTCCGACCCGGTGGAGTCCACGTTATCGTGGATCTGTGACCACTGGAGTTCATCTGATGGAGTCAGTGAAGGAAACCTCACGCATCTATATGACACACGGAGCAACGTGACAGAACGACATGACATTTTCAGCCTGCTCTGTGGCGCGACGCTTCAAACGCCTTCTACAAACACTTGACGAAGCGCTGCTGCACTGTAGTCGTAGAAAGAGCAAGAAGACTCAGAGTCGAGGTTTGGACGGGTCGTACGTTAGACTCTCACCAAAAACGTTTTACGGATCATCACTGGAAGTCAGAATTTACAACTTTTCAACTCAGGGCACATTTATCTCGTCTGACTTAACGAGGGAGCAGCAGTCTGACGTCACACGATATTCACCATGACGTCTGTCACCTTGTGTGTTGTTAACTTTCTCTACTTTGTAAACTGTGTGCACACGCAAAGACACATCATTTGTTTTTCTTCACCTTGAGTTTGAAAGTTGGATATTTCAGCCCAGAAATTCTGATCTATGTTGTAGCATGCACGAGTATAGCATCATAGTTTGAAGCGACAGACGGAGCTGGTGCACTTTGACACAGTTACAGACGAGCTGGTGAACACAGCGAAGCATTCAGCTGCTAAAGACGCAGATATATTGACTTTCAGGAGCTGGTGGAGACCAAACACAGAGCTGGAAGAGAGTGAATCCTGATCTGAGGTTGATCAGGAGACACAAGCTGGACTCCAGGTGATGATCGTGTTGCTCTCTCACATCTGGACGTGTAAATAAGCAACTTATACCGACCTGCAGTCCATCATTTGACCATCAACGAGACAACTTGGTGCAGATTTTCATACAATTGATGCACAACAGCCTCCAAAATGGCCATGAAGTTGACTCAACACCTCTGAAAACAGCCTCGACACAAACTGAACAGATTTCTCACCAAATCTGACACCCTGCTCTGATTTCTCTTAACAAGCAGCCGGTGATGAACATCAGCCTGACGTGTCCCAAACATGAACACACACATTGTGACGTACAGTGTGTTGAAGCCGGGCCTGTCAGAATCATGAAACATCAGCCAGTCTGCCATCTTAACCTGCAGAGAGAGGCTGCAAACACGAGGCTGCACCGCCGATACAAACATGTAGGAATGTGTGGATGATGCAGCTGCAAAAGTGTGTGTGTGTGTGTGTGTGTGTGTGTGTGTGTGTGTGTGTGTGTGTGTGTGCAGGGGCCGGACAGTGCAGCATCACTGCTCGGCCTCTCCTGCAGCGGGTGACAGATGGATGCTATAACAGAATTAGAGACCAGAAGAATCGCACGGCCCTTCATCAGCAGCCTCTCTGCCTGACAACAAGGATTAAAGGCGCACTAACACCATCAGCACCACCACCACCACCGTCATCATCATGGAAGCAGCAGCAGCAGCAGCTCTGCCTGCAGTCAGCACAGCCGCATCCACCACAAACATCCGCACTTCTCAGGCATTTCCCCGCAGCCGCCCCGCAGCAGCCCCGCACGTCCCGCCAGCATCTTCTCCCCAGCAGAGCAGGACTCTCACTAACCTGTCTGTCCTTTGCCCAGCGTCTTCTCCAGGCGGTACGGTCCCACATAGTTGGCGTAATGCCCGCTGTTGGCGTCCTTGCCCGACGATGACATGTTGTTGCGTGAAACGACTCGCGGGGAGTTGCTCTTCTCCTGCGGGGTGTCCGTGCGGGGACGCGTTTCTGGAGCGAAAAGCGCAAAATCCGCGGCGCAGTGGAGTTCTCCTCGGCCGGCTTCGGTTCCTGTCGCTGCGTGTTTGGCTGCGGGTCGCTGCGATGTTCGCCTGTCCGTGCGTGCGTGCGAGCAAGCGTGCGTGTGTGTGTGTGCGGGTATGTGTCCACGCAGTCCTCCGCCGGGTTGGTCCTCAGTGCGGCTCAGATTGCGGGTTTGAATCTGGGTGTCATGGTGTTGGTGCGGGAGGAGCGGTGCGCTGCAGCCCCGTTGGGTGTGATCTGATGATGGGACAGCATCTACCGCCGCTGCCGCTCCGCTCCTGCGTCAGCGCGCAACGGTGAGGACGGACACTTCCGGCCGGCCCTTTCGGAATAAAAGCCATTCCTCTCACTGACATGAAGTGCAGAAATCTTAATCATCCATCCATCCACTCTTTGTTTTTACAGTGTATAAGTAAACACAAAATATTTAACACTTTTAATTTGTTAATCACCTAATAATTCATCAATTATCAATCATACAAATTGTAGTAACTATTTGTCTCAGCCACAGATATATAATAATGTTTCCAAGGAACAGTTCACCCAAACAGATAAACTCAGTGATAAACTCCTGATGATATAAAGTCCTCCTCTCCTCCTCCTGAGGATATAAAGTCCTCCTGTCCTCCTCCTGAGGATATAAAGTCCTCCTCTCCTCCTCCTGATGATATAACGTCAGGTGAAGTGTCGTAGTCCACAGAACATTTCCAGAGCTTCACAGTAAAAGAGAATTAAAGTACCTGGAGATGATTTAAACAAAACAGAGAAACAACCATTAAAAAAAAAACATCAACTGTCTCAGTGCAACTTGTCTGTTGTCTCCAGAAGTTATTTACATAGTTTTCTTTAAAGGTGCATTATGTAGTTTTGGGGGAGGATTGTTAAAACAAGAGTCATTGATGACTGATGATCATAATGAAAAAAACAAACGATGTCATACTGTTTTACTTGTTTATATTTTGAGGATCCTTCATCTTTCTCACTTTAAACTGTGTTCTGGGGAACTTATTCTCCTGAAGGACGGCTTGTTTATATGGAAATATATCAAACTGTAATTATTTGAGTCTGATTTTATCATTTTTTAAAATCAATTTGGGTTCTTTGGGTTTCTGGACACTGGTTTCTTGGATGACTTCCGACAGTTTCTACAACGTATATTATGTGTGCATTAATGTGAATTAACCACCTGAGCACATTTCTGTTTCCCCAGATAAAACAAGTTTCAGACGGTTGGAGGAAACCTGTCGTCCACCTGCAGGTCACATGTCTGTGAAAGGGGATGCAGGTGCAGATTTTAACATTTAACCAGAAAACTATCACTGATGTCTGAAAAACAAAAACAGGTCATAGATGCACAAAGCTGCTCCAGACTGTCATGAGTGTTAGTGTTGTGGGTTGAAGCTCAAAAATCCACGTCTGTGCAGTTTAAACTCTCTGGTTTTATTTTGAAGGTCAATCCGCCTAACTTCCGCTGACACTCCGGCTTGACGCAGCTGCTTTAATTAGGGAACACACATGCGCAGCTGTGTTCCATCGCAGGGGTTGGTGATTGAATTCGGGTCGAGGTGACGGTGGGAGATGAGAGGCTGCTCTGCTCAGAACTGCTCTTTTTAAATCTATAAATATCCCAAACAGAGAGCAAAATAAAGACATTACAGGCAGCAGAGAGACGGAAATTTCCCAGGATGCACCGAGGTGGCACCCTGCACTGCCTGTGATGTCACACAGACAGAAAAATCCTGATACATTTATAATGTTCATGCACATTAATGATGTACTGTTGACTGATTTCTACATTACTGCTCATTTATTCATTCAGTTATTACTGTGTGTGTGTGGTTGTGTGTGTGTGTGTGTGTGTGTGTGTGTGTGGTTGTGTGTGTGTGTGTTGGGGGATGAACATGTTCCACGCTGGGACACTTTCACTTGATTAAACCAGCGGTCGGTGACAACGACCATCTATCTGCCTCATCACTCCTCCACAACAAAAGCCTTTTGACCCAGCACGCTCAGCGGCAGATGGGCCCCCCACCTCCTGCTCCTCTCCCCTGCTCCTCTCCCCCATCCACCCCCACCCACTCATCCAACCAACCGCCCCCCTTTAAATCCATGTGCCTAACAAAGACAGGGGGGTCTCCATCTTAACCACGTAAGACCTGCTCACCACGGGACAGCTTTCCCCCAAATTACTTCCTGTTAATTAACACAGCTCCTCCACCCGCCCGCCCAGCCTCCATCAGTGATGCAGGAGGAGGTTGTGACCCCTGTCCACAGATCAATGATGAGTTTTCAGATTTATGCCTCGGTGCGTGCTCTCCAGCCTGATCTCTGCCGTCTGATCCCCTGGTGGCTGTAACGCCGTTTGACAGCTGCAGACGGCAGCGCGGCTGTAAAACCACACCGTCCTAATCACCTCCATGTGCAATGATCTGCCATCATCAGCCGGGTGTCTGAGGAGAGGGCGCGCCACCGGGGTCGCTGTCAAAGTGTCTGTCAGTGGCTAATGGTTCAGAACCAGGACTGGTTGATCACTGAGGGGATAAAGTGACAGAACATTTTAAATGATGATCATAATCATATACAAAGTTCCCTGTGAAGACTGTAACCCAACGTCAGCTGGGATCAGCTCCAACTGACCCTGAGAAGGGTAAACTGTTAGAGACAATGGGTGGATGGATGGATGGACGGATGGATGGATGGATGGATGGACGGATGGATGGATGGATGGATGGGTGGATGGATGGATGGATGGATGATGGATGGATGGATGGACGGACGGATGAATGGATGGATGATGGATGGATGGATGGATGGGTGGATGGATGATGGACACATGGATGGATGGATGGATGATGGATGGATGGATGGATGGATGGATGGATGGATGGATGGATGGATGATGGACACATGGATGGATGGATGGATGATGGATGGATGGATGGATGATGGATGGACGGATGGATGGGTGGATGGATGGATGATGGATGGATGGGTGGGTGGATGGATGAACGGATGGATGGATGGATGGATGGATGGGTGGATGGATGGATGGATGGATGGATGGATGGATGGATGATGGACACATGGATGGATGGTGGATGGATGGATGGATGGGTGGGTGGATGATGGATGGATGGATGGACGGATGGATGGATGGATGGGTGGATGGATGATGGACACATGGATGGATGGATGGATGGATGGATGGATGGATGAATGGATGATGGACACATGGATGGATGGATGGATGGATGGATGGATGGATGGATGGACACATGGATGGATGGATGGATGGATGGATGGATGGACACATGGATGGATGGTGGATGGATGGATGGATGGATGGAAAAAAAAGGAAATCAAACTTCCAAAAGCTTGCAGGAAGAGAAAAGTTTTGAGTGGTGATTTGAAAAAGACGAGGGATGTAACGTTAGCAGTTAATGTTTCAGCAAACTTCTGATATGTCCAAGTGCCAAATGTGTCACATCACACTCACATTATTCGCTGCTTTGCCACCTTTCACATCAGGAGGTGGATGGATGGACGGACGGACAGTCTGAGTCACACCAGTGGATATTTTTAAGGACAGATGTTTTTGTGGTGATACAGGAAGTCAGACCATCTCCATCTGTGACTGTGGCAACAAAAACATGTATTTAAAGCCGAATCATGGTGTTTTCTACCTCTAACCACGTGGTTTGGGCCAAACCTCACCACAGCATTCACACAGTGAGTTGTGACAAGAGACAGAAAATTCAACATAAAGAAACTTTGAATGTAAATGTGGTTTTGCAGGAACGTACTAAGCTACATTTATTCTGGAGACTGGGCATAAAATGTGTGACTCTCATGATTAGAGAGTAACATTATGGAAATCATCATATTGTATCATATGTTGGAATATTCAGGCAGTAATAACTCTGGATTATTTGGTTTTTAGGTTGAGGATGAGAAAGTGTGTTAGTGTCGCTCCACAGTTGTGCAAAACTGTGATTGTGATTTTATTTTATTTGCAGTATATGAGCAGAGGAACCAGTAAGGGCTGTTAACTGGAGCTGCAGTGAGCTGGTTTGTTCAGTTAGCCGTGCAGCCACTGCTACAGCTGGTAATGATCAATAAATATGATGACGTGATCTTTCTTTACCCGGTTGAAAGAATGAGAAAGTGGGATGGAGGGAGAGGAAGTAAAACAGAGTGTCTTCTCTTCATGTCTGTGACAGATTCAACACATACAGACATTAAACTGTAGAGGAACACTGGTATGATGTCGACTTGATGTCTACAGGTCGTTTTCAGCTTCATGACCGCTCGCATGTCGTGGTGTAAAATAGGCGAGACTTCAAATCTCTAGATGACGCTCAGCTGCAGCCTCGCTGTACATGAGAAGCACGACACACAGCCAGCCTGTTATTCTTTTTATAAAATAGGAGACCAACACTGCAGGTGAGACAGTCGCTACCTCAGTCCTGAACTAAAGGGTCCCGTCAGAACTACTGTCGGTTTAAGATAAATTAAAAGAAAGGTATCCACTGGCACAGTATGACTCCTGCACTGGTTGTGAACCAAACTGTGACCTCTGTGCACCGTTTCACCCCTAGAATCTACTGATCACTGCAATTCTGTTCAAATGAACAATGATTTAGATACAAACTGGTATAAATGCAGGTCTGATGGAGCCTCCAGACTTTCTGTCTGTCTCCTTTTCTGTCCGTCTTGAATCTTCAACCTCCCTCAACCAACATAATGAGCTGTGTCTGACGAGGCCATTAGCACCAGAGACAAACAGCCCACGTGTGTGTGTGTGTGTGTGTGTGTGTGTGTGTGTGTGTGTGTGCACTATAACCGGTGACGTATGTGTGTTTCTGTAGCAGAGGCAGATACAGATGTAGAAGGAACAGGCCACAGGATGCACTCTTCACTTTTTGAGACATTTCTGGAAAAAGAAGCTTAGCCTGCAGTCTATTTCTGCATTAGTCAGCTCTATTGTGGCTGTGTTGCCAACGGAGCAGGATAATGCAGGCGCACACTCACACACACACACACACACACACACACACACACACACACACACACATTTCAAGCCAAATGAGAGAGCATCTCTTCTGACAGAGAAACAGTGAATCACTCAGATGAATCGAGGACAGAAGATTCAGTCCAAACTTCACCAGAGTTCACCTGCAGCTTTTAAATAAAGTCCTTTACATGTTTATCAGAAACAGAACAGAACGTTAATCAACTAAATGCACGAACACTGCTCGGCTGATTGGAATATTTTCCATCAGTGAGCTGATGAGGTCGTCATCAGAGTTAAAATGGAGTCTGACTCTGTGGCTCGTTTTCTGTTCGGCTACATGTGCAGAGGTGTTTGTCTAATTAACACTCAGTGGCTCATTTCCAGCAAAATTACATCACGTTTGAAAATTCTTTGTCACTTTCATTTCAGTGCCGAGTCAATTTGGGACATAAATGAACAAAGAGCTGTGAAACGGCTGCAGTGTTGAGACGATTCACATTTACAGGTTCAGATAAAAAACTCCATCTTCAGTTTCATTAGATTTCTTTTCCACCAGATTCCAAAACTGATCAGCTTGTTCTGAGAATATGTTCAACCCATCAGATTTTCTCTTCTGGTTAACATACGAGGACAGCACATAGGAACGCTGATATATTTTATTTTGAAAGGTCTGTTGTTCACTGGAGGGTAAAATCTTGTCATACTTTCTTCTTCTTTTGTACCATTTTGTTCTTGATGACATCACACATGCTACTTATTTCCCCGAACAGATTCAAATGATGTTTTTGTTCTTTAGTTCCAACAAAGCATCACATATGTGGGCAGTCATGTGACCCACTGATTGGACTGGTTTCTTTACTGATTATGAGCACGACTGGTCAAGTTTTCAACAGGATGGATTCTTAATGTGGAACAGGTAAACCAGCTCTGTAATATTCCTGACATGATCATTTACATCCAGCAGAAGTTCAGGAGGAAACGTGTCCTTCATGCAGCAGAGCATCAGTTCAGCAGTGTGCAGGTCAGGGTGGTGAGTCCTGCAGGAGACAACCACTCATGTTTGGATTTTTCTCTGCCTGATCTTTTCTTTCTTGTTTTTCCTCAAAGGTTCAATCATCTCCTGACTTATTCTTTAAATAACATTCACCTTTCCTCTTTCCCTCTCTGTCTCTCATGTTTCCACTACAGCAGGCAGATTTTTAACTATTTAACTTGGAGTATCGTGTCACAGCCACCAGGTGGCAGAATATCAAAGCTCTGTCCTCACTTAATTTAATCATTACCTTCTTATATCTTTGTCATTTTGAGGTATGGTTTCATAAATTCAGTACAGGAAGAGGAGATGTCATAAAACAAAAGATGAATGAATAAACCACGTGTACATCTTTCATGTACATTTGTTTCTGAAGTCCACTTCACATTAAGCACCAAAGGTGACATTCTGACTATAACGATCCTGTACTTTGCAGGTTTTATTCAAAATTCTAGTATAATTTACAATTACACAAAACAGCAGTAGTAAACCTTCTTCAGATTGTGTCTAAATATTAGTCCAATATGTTGAAAACATCCTTTAACATCTGTTCACTGGAGCAGACGGGTGTATTTTCAGTCACATAAGAAAGATGGAAGAGAAAAATATGTGGATACAGTTCGTCTAACATCTTATTCAGTCGTCTGGTTTTGTGAAAATGAAATGATTTAATAGTTACTCCTTCACTTTTGTTCATGCATGGTGTTCAAAATAACTCATTTAAAATAACATACATTGGGAACAGTAAGCTACATGTTCACTTGTTTAAGACTAAAAATATTTTTAAAAAATATGATTTGAGACCCTTTATTAAAGATGATTCAAGTTGCTTAACAGCTGACTGTACAAGTGTTATCAATAACAACTTGAGACAGATGCAGGTGAGAATTAGAGAAAGAAAAAAAGAAAAATCAAAGTGATAAAAGACAATAACAAATCAGATAAGAATCAAACTGCACAGTGACGCTCCAACATCTAAATAATGTAACAAACAAAGCACATTTTTGACTGGAGGAGGACTTTTATTCTCTCAGCATCGTCCTCTCAGTTTATTTTCACTTCCACACTGATATTAACAGGGAAAGACCGTCAGTCAGTTGGACAGACGGACAAACAATCAGAGCAACGAAACGTCCAACGAAGCACCAGTTACAGGAAGCTGACAGCAGAACAACTCAGAGCGCAGATGAAATATAAAGCTTGTCAGCTCGCACTGAATTGTATCAGCTGCTCTGTTTGTATCAGCCTTGTTATAATATCATAAAAGCTGTTTGTGGCCAGAAAACCAGGTATTTTGAGCCAAAACTTTGTTTCCTAAAATTAACCAAGTTTTTACGCATCAGTAACCTGAAATTGAACATAAAGTTTCAACATCTCTGTGTTTTGCTGAAACACAAATCGTCAATGATTTGCATCCCTTCCCCTGTTATCACGTGTTTATAATGCCGAAATCTTTCTGTCCATGTTGCTGTTGTTTGGATTTACTTTTTTTTTTTTTACATCTGAATTGAATTGGAAGTCTGTTGTTGTGCTCACTTCTTGTTAGACTGCAGCTTGACAATAGCTCTTCCAGAGACAAATTGTTAGTAATTAAGTGGGGGATGCAGCGAGACGCGTGCAGTTCACTGGTAATTATCAAACTGCTAATTTAGAGTGTTGCTCTGTAAACCCATTTAGATTACAGCACTGCAATTAAATTGGCAAAAAAGACTATAATTACTAACACCACTCACAATACGCAACCTCACATTCCATCTAGTTCTCCTATTTATCTGTCAGAGCCAGTCTGGACCGCTTCTCATTAAATCCTGCAGATATTAAAAGTATCAGAGCTTCATGATAGAAAAGGAGAGTTTGGTTGTAAATGGCTGCCATGTTGAAGAAAATTAAACGGGTGGAACGACTCGTCTCACCTGCCTCCCTCTGAGGGGGAACATTTTAAAGGTTTTTCTGAACAGACTCACACAGGAACAATTCAGCACATTTCAAACTTTCACACACCTTCAGCTCTTTGTAACTGTGTTTATCAGGTGGACATGTTTGTCCGTTCACGAGGAGAATATTGATTCTATAACCATTAATACCTCAACAATTTGTGCCAGACAAGCAGGAGGCATGAGGGAGATTTCAGCCTCATGTTGTACAAATAAAAACAATTTAGTGTTTCATGTCACTGAAGGTGATCTGACCCTGAATCTTTAAATCAACCACATTCAAATATAAATTTCACACATGATGTTGTTAAATCAGTTTGAGATTGAATATGACAAATTACAGTCAGTGCAGAAACTGAGAGGAAACTCTGACCTACAGATCATCTCATACACACACATATTGTATGTGAGACGCTGACATCTAGTGGTTCCACTGAAGAACTGCAACCAAGTCAAGTCCAGTTACTTCTGCTGCTGGAGAGCTGAAGGTTTCTCTGTGTGTGTGTGTGTGTGTGTGTGTGTGTGTGCAAAATCAACAGAGCAGTTAATCATTAGCAAGGCAAAACATCATCTCCCTTTCTCTTCTCTCTCTCTCTCTCTCTCTCACACACACACGTGTGTTTGTACCTTTTTTAATACCAACACGATATTAATTCGGCTTCCTCAGCACACTGATTAACAGCCTCCTGCCTTCTAAATGCAGCTAACACTGGAGTATTTTCATTGGTGTACAGGTCACGGCATATTTTATCCCTTAGACTAGCACTGTGTTGGACCAGTGTGTTACGTTTTAACTGGAATGGCAGCATAACCTGCAGATTTCGTGTTTCCCACATGTTGCGGGTATCGACTGCAAAATCTGCAGTTCATGGATTGTCTCTCTGAGACTTTAACCAGTCCAAGTTTCGCACTCATTCTTCATGTAAATATTATTTTCTGCCCTTTTTCGCCACAGTCCTGTCTTCCTCTGAGTTAGGATTTGACTGGCACATTTCTAGGTTTATCAGGGAGAAAATAACCCAGAGATTCCATCAGATACTGTATATGTCCGGTGCGTTACTGCTCCAATTTAGTTTTGTTTTCATTTTGTTTTAGTATGTGTTGTAAAAACAACAACACAAACTGTTCCTGATCGAAGGATCACCAGAAGAGCGCCTGTGTTGTACCTGTGTTGGATTACAGGGATGCTCAGTGTCTTCATGTGGGTGATGAAGCTTATAATGCTTCATTAAGTAAAACAAAGTTTAAAGACTCCACTCATGTACGTAGAGAGACAATGAATAGAACCATGAAGTGACAAATACCATATTGTAGTATATTAACTATTTGGTTCTTTAGACTTCACACCTCTTTACAAACCACGTCAGCTACTTCAAATGCCAAAAGCAATAATAAAACAGGTCACTTTGGTCTAAACTGATGCAGCAACATTCAAGGTTAAAGATATTTTTATGGATACATGAAACAAATTTAACTTTCAGTTTTAACATCCAAATCTGATAAAAGGAATAAGCTATAAAGATGACAACAATAAAATGACCACATCATAAAATGTTTAATCTTTAATGATCCCAGACTGGGAAATTATTAAAGTACATGTGGTCTGTAAACTTACATCAACTTTACATCAATATTTGAAGTTGATATTTCCCTAATCATAATTTATGCACGTAACAGTGATGGATTAATTAGAAATGATGCCCAACATTAATAAACATCACCCTCTTAAGTGTATTTTAGAGTATCTCTAATTGTAGCTTCACTTGGATGTTTGTGCTTCCCTGAGCAGAATGAGTAAAGTTTGTCATTAGGAAGATGTTTCTACAGTGATTTGCTGAAGAGGAAACATTTCTGTGCTCACCTTAACCTTAAAGCTGGAAGCTGGTCATAGTCCAATAAGCATTAGGGGGGATTCATAAATACATGTAGTTGAACTACATATCTTAACTACAATTTGATGTAACTTGCTGGTAGTTAAACTACTGATATTTTTTGTCGGTCAAGTATTTCACTTTTTGGGTCTTTTTTTGCAGTTTAGCTACTCAATTTACAAACTACAATTTGGGCATTTTTTTTTTTGTTAAAAAGATCTATATGAGTTGCATGTTATTTTTCTTTGAAAAAAGGCATGAAACATGTCATGACATGCTAAGCCAATGCTGCCTCTGATTGGCTTGCTCTGGCAGCACTTAAATACTTCATAGAGTGGGTGGGTCTTTGTGCCAAGGAAGGCAGAGCTCATATGGCAAAGCACGTCATGGACGACCCTCCTGCTAACACCGATGCACCCCCGAACGCACCAGCCCAACCACGGCCATATTTGAGCATGTACATGTTGGATATAGATGCATCTACAGACACAACCTACATGTTCACATTAGCACCTGTGATGTTGACCAAAAATGACAGCTTTTGTTCTTTAAAAAATAAAACTTGACTTGAGAGGCATATTTCTGCTGGCATGTGATTTTTTTGTGAATTATATTCATATACATTCATATACACAATATGATGATTTATTTAACACAGAGTTAAATGAGTATAATGATTATAAGTAGTTGCTAAAGCTATACTTTTTTAGCAGTAGTTTTACAAATTACATTTCTCCAGGGGTAGAAATTTAATTTGTTCAAACTACTGCAGGCTGAACTACATGTAGTTTTACAAGCTATGTAAAGTAGCTTCCCCAACACTGCCAATAAGCAATGAAGTATGGGACATAGTTGTGTTTTTTATCAATACAACTGATTGTAAAGATGGTTTAGCCCACTTTTGGTCTTGCTCACTGGATCTACTTCAGCTATAAGTTTCCAAAAAAGTTCTCAACTGCAGTCTTTTAGGGTGGCTGATCAGGAATCAGGTCAATCTTTGCTCTTTCAGTAAGTCTTAAGGTCACAGGCTATACAGAGACAGGATGATAAGATTAAACTGTGAGTGAGTCTTTATGTATTTATGGTGGGTGGTTATTAAATAAACTTAAACTGATAAAAAAAAAAGTCAGCATCTCCACCCTGTTTATTCCTGGAGTAGGTGGAGCAATACAAGGAGAAGATGCTGGAAGCTGTAAATGTTTATGAGCGTCCGTCTTCAGGAGGATGTTACCTATCGGGAACTGTGGCATCATCAAAGTATAAATAAAGGTGAGATCACTGCCTGCCACCAGATCCAAAGAGGCAGCTCAGATGAACAGAGAGATGCTTCAGCCTCCTGTTGCCTGATGTCTGGTAAGTCATAACAGCTGTTATAGTTGGTGTGTGTGTGTGTGTGTGTGTGTGTGTGTGTGTGTGTGTGTGTGTGTGTGTGTGATGTATTGCCAGGTAATAGAAGATGGTTAGCTGCATGCAGAGACCCTGTGACTGTGAAGCATCATTTGACGTGGAATTAGGTGTCTAGGAAATCAAACTACCAATAACTGACCTGAGGTCACAATAACACCAGAACATTGAACAAACACATACATTGAACACATGTACTTTACATCAACCAGAGTTTAAGTCCTGTGTTTAGCTGTGCTATGCTACGTAAGCCCAGTTCAATGTTACCAGTCTTTGAAGAAAAGGTGCAGGAGAAGGTTGGAACTCCAGTGTTGAACAAGCTGTTCTTCCTGTGAAGGTCTGATGAAAGTCAGCAGAGGAGGAAACAGTTCACTCCTTTCCTTTGCAGGATAGCAGCTCGGTGCTAACCTGCTTGGTGTTCCTCAAATGTGAAGTTGGCTGGTCAGCTTTGTGTCGCAGCTACTGGTGCTCACTGATCTGGAATACTGGCAGGACCTCGTGTCGCTGCAGTGAGGAGAAGTTCTTTGGGCCTGTTGCAAATGCAGCTTGCAGCTCTCAACAGCTGTCAGACCAGAAGAAGAGATCACGAGAGCAGGCAGCCCCGTGGGGGAGGTGGAGAAGAGAGCTTGAGGATAAGAAGTAGTTCAGGGCGTGGAGCGAGAGAGGAAGAATAAGCAAAGCAATGGAGCAATTTTAACTGTCTAGTCTGTCACTCTGACCAATAGCGGCTCAAAGCTGAATTTTGCACCTAGGTGTGAAGACTTGATGGTGAATTCTGGGACACTGAGTTTAGTTCAGAGTCCATTTTGAAATCCACAATGAATGACTTCATCTGTGGGTCCCAACAGAATGGATTCAGAAGTACAACTTTTATTCATTACTGCTTTATTAAACAAAAAATGTGTAAATTTCCTTTAGGTTCATGAAGAGGAGCCGAGGAACATCAGACCACAAATGATGGACGTAGAAGACGACAGCTCAGGTACACACACAGTTAACACTGTTATAGTCCAAAAGTATTTTAAATGGAATTACGTGTCAAAAGAAATATCCAGTTTAGCTGGGAAAAGATGTGCATTATGGTAAATAAATTGCAACAGAGCAACTGGTCAATCTGAGTCAAACCACAGAAAGAACAGTAGTGTTGGGCAATGACACCAATATCTCACTACAGTGGGCCAGTGGCAAGTCTGACACACAGTTTATGCTGAACAGACACACATTTTCCTGAACTGTGTGCAAACTATCCATCTTTTCATTCATCTGGATGCCTAGAACACATTATATCCTTATCAGGGCTTCTCAACTTTTAAAAACTCTGTCTATGGAGCAATGAATGGAATATTGTTATTATATTAATTATTAAAAGTGCTCTATATAAAGAACAACACAGTTATCCCATATGTGAGCATACGGTGGCTTATTTCAACAAGGTAAAATAGTAGTCCCATTTAGACTACTTCATAGTACTACTCATACACACTACTCTTTCATGAATTAGATGTTTTATTTGTGTGTGTATTTTCTAAAAAAAAAACAAAAGATGTACACTTAGTATCAAAAAGTGACAGCTGACGCTCTGAGAAGCCTTCAGTGCTGCATTAAAGTCCTGCACAAAGTTGTTGAAAACGCGCACTAAAGTGCACTGGACACCACCAAACATAAACATTAGGGCTGTAACGATACACGAATCGAAACTCAGATCCACAAACCTGTCTCGCAGTGTGAGAAGGCAGAATCGCGACACAACATCCAGTCCAGATCCAGCACTATGAGTAATAATAAGTAGCCTTTTTCACACAGCGATGCCACATTAACACCAGAGCAGTGGTTCTCTAATTCTCTGCTGTTGGCCGACGCTGCGGCTCCTAAAGAGACGTGACAGTACACGTCATGACGATGACGTCGGTGTGTTTTCCAAGTGTTTCCCAGGTGCCCTCCAGTCAATCTAAACCCGCGGACAGTGTATAATCATATGGATGCTGTTATAATGTGTAGTCATTGAGATCCTGACCCACCAAACATCCTGGAAAGTGATGAAATTATGTTTATTGCTCTAAATTACATAATCTCATAATTGCCATCAGTAAACAGGTTGCTGTCTATGTCACTTGCGAGGTCTGTTTTTTTTAATGGGGAAAAGTTCACTGAAGTCTCGGTCGGGAGGGCTGACAGTCGCAGATATTTTTTTGTCCTTAAAAACACTCGGTGAGTTAAAGGTTTTTGCCGGTAACAGACGCTGTTTTTCGGGCAGAAAGGTGTCGAGGAGTCGGTAGGATAAACGGAAGGACAGTCGCTTCTCCACGTACAGCTATGGTATTTGTTTCCTCCTTGCCAAAGACAGTTACAGTTACTACGTTACCTTTGTTTGGTTCTGTAACGCTGCTTTGTGGGACATTCCTCTTTATTAAGTTGAGTAAGAGACCTGTGTAGTTAACAGACCATCCGATAGACACGCCCTCCATATGCGCATCCATTCACGCTGCTTCAGTGGTTTATGATATCCCTCTGATACGATCAGAGGGATATGAAATGTTACATAAATAAGATGTTTAATCAAAAAAATAAATAAAATCGATGTTTGTATTGAACCATGGGTCAAAAATCCAAACTCCAAACCGAATCGTGAGTTTGGTGTATCATTACAGCCCTAATAAACATGGATGATTTATCTAACAAGTAAAGAATCGGTCATCAAACTTTTCCAGGGACAGATCTTGACTTTATTGCTGTTTTGTCATGAGGAACATAAAGTGCAGCATTAGAGACGCCCTGTGAGGTTACTGACCAAGAGAAGTGCAAACCTCAAGCATATGCAGAACATGTTACAGTAACACTGACTCGAAAGATGAATTTTGTTTGTTTAAAATAAACACCTTAGAGTAAATTAACACAAAGGCTCACCTCCTTTTAAAACTATAACCAAGAAAAAACACATTCAAATGTAGAAGAATGAGTAAACAAGTAAAGAATCTCAAGTAACAAATTAGAGAAACTCACCCTGTGCCAAGCCATGATGCAAACACAGATCCAATAGGGTCTCAGTTCATAAGGACTTGTTTACCATGATGACATACTGGAGGTGTTCTGGTTCTGTTAGGCTGTGTAAAGCTTTTTGTCCAGTGAGCGCAGCGTAGCTGTTTCTTCATTCAACATTCTTTCCTGCACAATTTAAAACTGATAAAAATATGATTCTGAAAGCATCCACGTTATTCACATTTGCAAACAAAAGCAGTACAGGCGATCAAACTCCTCCAATTACAAATATATTAACATGGTAGATGCAGCACTGATGATGCACCAGGGGTGAAAACTGAGAAATTATCTTTTAGCCAAATTGAGCAATTAACTTGTAAGTCCAAAGAAGAATAGGTTTAACACATTTAACATGGACAGCTGTAGAGAAATTGATTGTGCGATGGCAGTCTAATATTTTTCTTACTATTCAAGTTAGCTGACTAAGTAGGCAGAACTTTCTACTGTGCATGCTGTATAGGCCCCACAAAAAAGAAGTTCTGGGTACTTTAATAACTGGAAAGTCGACTTCTTTTAGCTTCATGTGTTACTGAGCAGCTTTCATTAAAACAAACCAGGCTCCTCTAAAATGTTTTATCCATATTTTGATTGTTATAACCATGCATAAACTATGCCAGTGTTTTTAGCTTCAAGTTAGCTGCACTTCAAATGCAAATATGACCACAAGAATTGCTTCAAAACCAAAAACTTCACCACCACACATGTCAGAGAAGGAATATAATCCATCATACTACCTCAGTTGCAGCAGAGCACTGATATTGCAGTTTTGTAACAGTCTAACTGCAGGGCACTAATCAAAGTTACAAACAGTTGCCAAGCAAATTAATTCCTGAAGTTTGTCCCTTTTGACCCTTTGTTCATTCATACACAGTTATATCATTGTCTTTCAGGCATTTATGTTAAGTACATTTACAGACAGTAGCAGCACATGCAAACATACAACATGACAAAAACCTTTGACCAGGTGGCAATATGCTTAGCATTAAGATTGAGAGCAGGGTGAACCATGCACATATGCAAATCGCACATCCAGTTGTAAGTGATTGTCTTTTTCTGTTTGACAGTCCTTTCCAGCTTTCTCTCCAAACTTGGGCTGGAGGATTTTTATCCCAACAAGCTCACTCTTCGGTCCTTTTTGGAGATCAACAAAAACAGCCTCTCTGAAGGGGTTGTTTCATCAGTGAAGGAAATACCTTGGTGTTTTCTCAGAAAACTGTTTAAAATCAATGCAGAATGTAGAAGCTGTACACAGTTATCAAACAATGATGATGACGAGGATGATGAAAATGATCCCCTAAGCCTGGATTGTTACACTGCAGGTGACTCTGCAGATGATAATATCAACCCTCTGGACCTCACAGTAGCACTCTTCCTTTGTGCTGACAGCTGTCTGCAACAGGAAATGGCCCTCAAGATGTCAATGTGCCAGTTTTCTGTCCCACTGCTGTTGCCGAATGGCCAAAACACTCACAGTACACTGATGCTGTGGGCTCTGAGAGACATTGTCAAAGAGTGGCGTCCACATGATTTGGCTGAATCAAGAGGGTTTGTTGAAAACAACATTGTCCAAGCAGATATACCAGTCTTTTCCTTTGTGAGGCTGAAGAACTGCAGTTTATCCAAGTCTCAAGTTTTGAATCACATTGTCAGTCGTGGCCAGCAGAACCATACAATGTTCATACACAGAGAAATGGAGGGAGGAGCACATGCAAGAAAAATTGCCAATGGTTTGGTAGAGGTTTGCTGGTTCCTTCCCGATGGTAACAGTAATCTTGACAGATTTCCAAAACCAGTTGCCTTCGCCAATCTGAGAGGAGACATTGGTCAGTCAATTACACAATTCAGTTTCCTTTATGAAGTGTCAACTGCTACTTTTGTATTTCTTGACAAAGTTGAAGAAAATGAGCACAAGATTCTGACTTCTCTTCAAGATGTGAAATCCAAACTGTTCTTGGTTGTTAACCACAAGGCAGAGAATGCAAAAGAGGACATGAAATCTGTTGAGGCAACAATGGAAGAGTTAGAGCTACCAAACAGAAATGTGAAAGTCAAAAAATCAAGAATAAATGTAGCAGAGTTTTCAAAGAAACTTTGCGAACTCATCAAGCCACGCCTATCTGATGCAAAATCCATAATAAGGATTGAAAATATGCCTGACAAAGCAGTTGATCTTGGTCTGTCTGTGGACGAAAGCAAAACTGACAAACAAAGGAAATCAGCTGAGGAGGTCATTAACAGCATTGGGAAGCAAAGTATACCAGTCTACAAGATCCAACAACTTGCTTTGCAAGGAGATAACTGGAAAAAGTTATCAAAGTTAGAATGTAATGAATGTAGAATGAAAGACGCTGGTGACTCCAACCTCGAAGATTATAAATCTCAGCTGCAGGCAGAAAAACAAAGAATCAGGAAGGAGCAAAGTCAACTAAAACCATCCACAGCAATGAGGAGTTTCATTGAAACTTTATCGACAAGTGACAAAGAGAGAAGAGATTTTTTCCTTAAGTGGATGAAATTCAAGTTAAACACAGATTCTCGGGACAAACTTACTGAACTCCGTAACAGATTTAAAGAGCAATGTCAGAAAAAAGATGTAAAACTCATAGCAGAGTTGGATCGGGCTTTGGTGGATAGCTCTTTGGGAATAGAGCATTACATGAGAGAGATGGGACTGATCTATGAGTTCTCCTCACAGTCATCAAGCCCTGCTGATAAAGTGTCTCATCTCCCTGGTTTGGCTGCTGAAATGCTCCTGGATGGACATCCTTTAGAGCTCTTGGATGGAGATGCTTCCAACATTCCAGAGAGATGGGTGACAGATGTGCTCATGGAGCTTCACAGGAAGGTTGGACAGAGGAGCAAACTGTTGGTAGTGACTGTGTTGGGTGTTCAAAGCTCAGGGAAGTCAACACTCCTCAACACCATGTTTGGAGTACAGTTTACTGTCAGCAGTGGAAGATGCACAAGAGGAGCCTACATGCTCTTCCTCAGAGTGGGTGAGGATATGCGAGAAGAGCTGAACTATGACTTCATTGTCCTCATTGACACAGAAGGTCTGAAATCTCCTCAGTTGGCTCAACTAGAGGACAGTTATGAGCATGACAACCAACTGGCAACTTTTGTCATTGGTTTAAGTGACATCACCATTATCAATGTTGCAATGGAGAACTCAACAGAAATGAAAGATGTTCTGCAAATCGCAGCTCATGCATTCTTGAGAATGAAGGAAATTGGTAAAAAGCCAGTTTGTCACTTTGTTCACCAGAATGTTGCTGGAGTTTCTGCTCATGAAAAGACGATGACGGAAAGAAAATATCTCTTGGACCAACTAAATGAAATGACACAAATTGCTGCCGAAATGGAGAACCAGTCGTCTATAAAGGCATTCACAGATGTTCTGGATTATGACATACATAAAAACAACTGGAACATCCCAGGACTCTGGCTTGGGACCCCACCAATGGCACCAGTCAACACAGGCTACAGTGAAGCTGTAGCAGATTTCAAGAAAAATCTCTTGGAGACAGTGAAAGGTGACAGAAGTGATAAACTTTCACGGATCCCAGAGTTTCTAGAATGGATGAGAAGTCTCTGGAAAGCAGTCAAATATGAAAACTTCATCTTCAGTTTCAGAAACACTCTTGCAGCTCATGCCTACGACAACCTTTGCAAAGAGTTCAATCAGTGGGAATGGGAGTTCAGAAAAGAGATCTTCTCTTGGCAAAAAGAAGCCGAGTTGGAAATCTTAAACGCTGACAAATCTGAACTCCATTATGTGAATGAATTTGCTGAAACAAAAAAAAAACAGGCATTGGAAAAAATAGTGCAACAACAAAAAATAATGAAGCAGAAACTCGAGGAATACTATAAAAGGAAAGACAGACATGTGCACCTGATTGAAAAATACAAAACTGAATTTTTCAACAACATCACAGGTCTTGAAAATGAAATCCAACATTCAGTGAAAAATACATTGGATTGTGCAATTGAGCTAAAACAAAGTTTAAAACAGGTTCAGGACATCCAAAGAAAACACAGAGAACTGATTGAAGACCAAGTAATGAAATTATTAAATAACTGCAAACACCACACACTGTCTGATGAGGAACTGACACATGAGTTTGAAAAGATGTGGACTCAAGTCACAGCCAATGTGTCCGGCCTGAAAGAACAAGATATATCTGCGAGAATCCTCAACCAGTTGAGCAAAAACTTCCTTAATCATAATGTCAATGAGGAATTACAGAACATTAAAGACCTAAAACGTTTTGGGAAGGGTGAATTTGAGGTCAAAGCAGAACACGTAAAAAGGGGAAAAGTTAATGCTGTCATGAACTTTATTGGCAAGCATGTGTGGTGGAGTACAGAGACAACGAGAGAACTGCAGATCTTTGCCAACAATGTCATTGACTCTTGCACAAGGTTTGTAGAAGATATTGCAAAAACAGATGCAGATTACAATGATTGTTTTACAAATGAGCTTCTGGAAAAAGTAAGTGAATTCCTAAAAAAACGCAGCAATCTGTTTAATCCCAAGTTTGAGTTTGACCTGAAACTTCACATGTGTGGCATTGCCTCAAGGGAGTTCCTTCGCATGCACAGAAAATTCTCGGCAAAAATGGACCCCAAAGTTCAGCTGGAGAGTTTCAAGCCTCAGTACTTGTTAGACTTCCTTGATCTATTCAAACAGAGGGATGACTGTCAACGCAAAGCCCCTAATTTTGTCAAACTTTGTATCAGACCAGCTGTTGAACAGTACATCAGTACATCTCTGGGATTAGACATTGTGGATGAAATTTTGACAGGTTCCCATTCAGCAGAGTACAGCACCCGCTCCCTTTTTCAGTACAACATTCAGAAAGAGTTGCTGCTAAAGGAGGACTTCGAGAGTTTTGTCAAGTACATCCGTAAATATGAAATATACGTCAAGGACTGGATATTTCAGCACATCGTGCAAAAAATGTCAGAAGACAAAACTCTGAGCAAACTGAAGAACAAGACTCTGCAGGTCATAGTTCAGAAAATAACAGAAGCAACAAAAAAGGCCTCAAAAGGAGAGGATGGTGTTCAGCTGCCAGATAACCAGGAAAACATCACAGTGCTCATTAATAACATGCGCAAATATTTAATCAAAGATATCTCAATTTCAGAGGAAGCTGAAAAAACCACCCTGTTTAAAATCCAGAGCACATGCCACCCATTTACAAAGTGCCTCATTAAATCATTGAGTGACCTGAATGAACAGCTGCAGAAGGAATTCTCAAACTCTGACAACATCACTGAGACTCTGAACAAACTTCCACTTAAACCACAAGATGAGCTTTTCAAGCGGGTGTTTGGCTGTGGACTACAATGTCCATTTTGTAAAGTTCCTTGTGAGGCTGGAGGCAAAGAACACACGAAACATCATGCAGCTGTTCATCGGCCACAAGGTCTAGGTATGTATAGCAATGAAGACACTGAGAAGCTGGTTGAAACACTGTGTACAACAGATGTGCACAGTGAACAAAAATTCAAAAACACAGACACTAAATGGGAGTGGCATCCTTACAAGGAGTACACCACGTATTATCCAGACTGGCACATTCCTCCTGACTCCTCCATAGAGGCATCTGACTACTGGAAGTACGTCCTGGTTAAATACAATGACAGATTTGCTCAAGAGTACAAAGCCAAGCCAGCAGATGTTCCAGAGGCCTGGAGGAGAATCACAAAGGAGCAAGCACTGAAAGGACTAAAAGATGCTTTCAACATAAAGTGAACAGTGTAGAAGGCAGACTGAGACCTTCAAACAAATGTTTAACCGTTCAAATACTTAAATGTACTTTGGAGAAGAGCAAAAAAGTTATGAGGACTGAAAATGTGGCTAAGAATCACATTAAAGACCGAACAATAATGTTTAAAAAACAACTCAACTCTGCTGAACCATCATTTTTACTTCAGAAATCATATATTTTCTGATTCAGAGTAATGACAAAAGACTGAAATATTTTGGAACCAAGATTTTATGTTTTATTTTGTGCAAGTTGCAGAATTTGAGAACTTGGTCACTGATTTTAATATAATTCTGAATATTTTCTACATTGTACTGTTTAGTTTTTTGTGAAAATTACAATTGTTCTGTTTTCACTGAACAATTTCATAAAGGTCGTCCTGCATGAGGTCTGATGTGGACAAAAATGATGTTGACAACAATCATGAAAAATAAAATACTGATGTTCTACATAGATGATTTTTAATTTTTTTTTAAAAGTTTTTTCTTTGGGAAGTGCTAAGATTTTAACTAGTGCGCACAATTATGATGCTGAAAATGAAAATGATAATGATGCACTTCAAAGATCACATGGAACAAGACGTCATGTTATATTTATCATCATTTTGGTTTTCTGTTTTTATTTTTCTTTGTTGAGATTTTATATAACTGCATAAATAATTGGTGTGCACGATGATGATGATGATGATGATTCACTACAAAGACCATGTGGAATGAGATGTTTTGTTAGGGATATGTCAGCATGATTGATTCACAGACTTTTAATGTCATTCAGATTTCTGCTGTTTACTTGCAACGAAAGAGAAATATTTCCTTTACATTTTATACCAGTCAGTAGTACGAGTGCATACAGTATTACTTTTGGCATTGACTTTCTTGTTTTTTACTTTTAAATACTTACCTTTTTGTTCTTGTTTTATCATTTTGAAATATTTTTCAAATGAATATCCTGACTAGTGTGCACATTCCTCAACGTGTTTTGTAAAGCAGAACCTGAAAACGTAAATAAAAAGTAAACAAACCAGCAGTAGAGATTTATCCATGTTGATGCCAATTACTTTTTGTTTCATGTGCATTTTGTATGGCATCCTTATTGTAAATGATTAACTGATGATTTTCATCATATTAGAGGGATGATGATGATGATGATGATGTGTTGTACAAGTAACAAAGAAGTTAAAAGCTGGAAATATTTTTGTTTTGTTTTAATGTGTTTTTATTATTTTTCATTGTGTTTTCTTGTTTTGATGATTACAACATGTTTTCAGTTCTGTGCATTATGGCTAAAAATAATGGTGATGATGATGATGATGATGATGATGATGATGATGATGAAGTACAAAGGCCATGTGAAACAGATGTTTTTGGTTATATCATGACTATTCTTTCATATTTTTACTTTTATTTTTACTAGTTAAAAGCAAAATATTTGGACGTCCTGATGTGTGTTTGATATATAAATGTTGATGTAACTGCTCATGTTTAAATACGGTCTAAACAAGCCGACAGCAGGAGATGCTGTGGAATCCTTTCATCAGTTGATCGTGCTGAATTTCTGACTTGCAGCGACAAGCAGCGAGGATGTTGAAAAGCTTTTAGCTATTTCATATTTGTTAATATGTTATTTCATTTTTTTTATTATTGGTGAGAAATGTTTATTTTTCCCTATTTTCAAGTTGATTAACAGTTCAGTCATGTGAACACTGGAGAGGGATAATTGTGGTATGTATTAAAAGATGGTGTGACAAAGTTTTGAAATAAATATAGTACAAAGGCAAATTATGTTTAAAGTCTCTTCTGTTGAATTCAAATTTGATGTTTCAGAATAATGGATGTAAACATTATTTTCTACACATTTATTGTTTAGTATTTGAAGCTGTAACTAACATCTGTACTTATTTTCCAGTCATTCCTTAATTTCTATTGGGCTCTGCATTATGGGACAATGGTGTATCTATAATTACAAAACGAACAATCTAAAAATGCTGTTTACAATTACGACACAATATATTATTCACAGAGAAGTATATTATAGAGGGGGGTATTTTTATATGTAAGAATACTGCATGTCTCTGAAATACAGTGGAGGTGAATGGATGTTATATGTGGTGCTCACATCATTGAAAAAGTGCATTAAATGAAAGTTCCCAGTTAGTGTGGACCCCACAGAAGTGCTTGAAAAGCAAACAGTGAACACAAGAAAGAAGTCCAGTGATACAACTGTGTGCAGTTCAGTCTCCTGCCACTAGAGAGCACAAGAAATCAGAGACTGCACAATCACATTACTGAATGGGATATATTTATATTTCTTATACTGTGTGACCATAAAAAGTAACTAAAAGCAACATTTCTACATATTTTCAAACATTTGTTTATAAACTTAAAAGACATAAACATTATCGTGATGGTAGCATTTTAAATGCCAGTGTTTAAATTGATGCTTTGTGATAACATTTATATGATATCTGTGATATCGATGATATATGTTTGTTTAGATTTTTGAGAAACTGAGCTGTAGTTTCAGGAAACATCTACATTTGGGAGAACTGTAATAACTGACACAGAAGAGCATCACTGACAGATACAACTTGTAGTTCTGAGAACCGAAAACATTTACTTGATAAGATGCTGTGTATAGGCTGGATCAAATACTGTTCACAACATCAAGTCTGCACTAACACAGCACTCACTAACCACTTTGAAAACAGTAGTAAAAAGCCAAAGCTAGGCTACAAACAGACAACATCACAGCCACATTACTGAAACGTCTCCACCACCAAGAGTCTTACTACACAATTAAAATCCAGGTTTTCTATAAACTGATCAATGTACAAGTTGTAAAGTCAGAGTTAGAACAGTGTGTAACTAAAGTGGCCTGTAAAGACGGACTAGTGAGTAGATGAGTCTCTGTGTTCGCTGTGAGGACGTTTAATGTCCCTGACAACCTCTGTAGTCTCATTCAGACACTTGTAAGCAACCGTAAACTGCTTGTAACACATGAAGAGCTTCAGGATTAAACTGTGGGACATTTAATTATGCATTTTATGTTGTAGAACAGAACTGGTAAATATCTTCAGCCTGTGGTAACCAGACCATATTTCAGGCATTTAACAGAAGATTAATTAACTGATTTCAGGGTTTTAGGACCACAAACTACACCACTCTACTGTCAGTTTACGAAGATCATCTTTAGTATTTACTTGGAACACCAGCAATTAACCTGCGGCGAGCTTTGCTGTGAAGAAATCTGAATTTATTATGATGAGCAATTCCACACTGAAGAAAATGTTCTTCAGATGAATCAATAATTAAAATGAGCTTTACACCATTTGTTATGTCTGATAGGACGACTCCTCACCCCTATCTGCTCTGCTCCTTTTTATCCTTTTACCCAAAAAACAGATTGTGTATATATATTTATATTGTATAGTTATATTTTCTACTTTTTAAAATAGTTTATATTGTTAATCTGTTATATTTTCTATTCTTTAAATAGTTTATATTGTTAATTTGTTATATTTTCACTTAATAGTTATTTGATGCATGCACCAATATCACCACAACAAATTCCTCGTATGTGTAACATCGTACTTGGCAATAAAGCTTTTTCTGATTCTGATTCTGATTCTGATTCTATGTAAAGTGCATTTCATTCTGCTTTCAGCTGGACTTTGATTTAAAACCTAGATACTAACTACCTAAACTAATAAATGTCAGTATCGAGAGGTGAAAGCTTTGATTTAGAGTTATTTAAATTATCAGACACTACAGTTGAGGTGACAACAAAATGCCAACACAGTGACAACTGCTTGCCAATACCTCGTGTGTGTGTGTTTGTCTTTGTTTGCTGCTGTAATTGAACAGGGCTGAGGAAAACCAGCTGAGCTGAACTGTTAATCCTCAGCACACACACAGACACACACACACACACACACACACACACACACACACACACACACACACACACACACACACACACACAAATACTTGAATGTAGATATAACTTTCAGAGTGGAATGCTGGATATTTGGTGAAAGAGGCTGGTAGAGCCGCTCCTCTGAGTGGGAGGAGCCTGGTGTCAGTGTCACAGTGACATCACTGTTTACACAGACAGAGACAGTAGTGGGAGATGTACAGTACATGAACCTTTCACTAAATCAGAAATGTAGGCGTATCATAGAGGAAGAATATATTACAAGAAAAGATCATTCAAAACTTTTCTTCTATGAGATTAGAGATGTTGGTAAAATGTACTGATAGAGAAGAAGATCCAGTTTTTGGAATTTTTCCCAAAGAAAGGGAACAAGAAACAAAGATGTTAGAAATGAAAGAAAGATGACACTTACGATATTTTATTATCTTACCTCTCTAAATATGAAGTTAATTACCTGGCACCAGTTTCAGAGTGACATCACGTCTCATGCACGACTTCCAGAAAGGCTGCATTCCACAGCTTCACTCCTCCTCCTCCTCCTCCTCCTCTTCCTCCTCCTGCATGGCTGAACTGTGTGTAGGTGAGTGTTTGGGTCAGAGCCGCCCACCAGCCTGAACACACGACAGTGAGAGAGAACAAGACCATCAACGAAACTGAGAGGAGCTTGAACTAACAGGTGAGTGTAAATTTATAATCACTATATTGTACACAGTGACATCAGAGCCTCACTCCTGAATTGTTATAACAATTATTTTTATTAGATTAAAAACGCTCCGTGATTAGCCCAATACAAGCCAGAAACAAACCCAGGAGAAGGCAAAGATAATAACAAGTAAACAAAAAATGTTGACATTTATATAACAACAGTCCTATAATTGTGAGTCCTTGTTTAGAAGTCGTAAATTGAAGAAATTGGACCTATAACAGTGATTTCATTAACTTGAGCTCCAGTGTGTAGAAAATTGTTAATATACAGGACAGACAATAGGCTAAAGTGCAATTCTTAAAAGTTTTCTTCATCATCATTCATCATTTTATACGATACATATATTTTTCAACCAAAAACTAAACTTTCTATCAGCAGATGAGGAGCTGAGAGACCAGTTTCAAGTCTTTCAAAAATTAGTGAAATTCATGTTAATCCACACAAAGAATTTCTTTTTGAGTTTGAGTTTTTTAACAATATATTTGTACTTCCTATAGAATATTTTCTGAATGTTGGTGATGATACAGGAAGTGAATTGAGCGGTGGAGGTTAGTAAACAGTGAGAGGAGGTATGTGTAGGCGGAGTCTTCAGGAATGTCAGTGTGTTCTGCCACATTCCTGCGCTCAGCAAACCTGTCTGTCTTCTTCTGCACACACAGAACAACTGCACAGACAGAAACCTTCACTCGCTTCATCGTCATTTCCTTTGCTTAAAATTTAAACTTGTGTGGTGTGTTCAGCTGATCACTCGGAGGGGTTTTCTAACGTCTGAAGTGAATAAGTCCAGTCAGAGAAATATCTGGTTCAGTGCGATGACATGTTAACTGACGAGCTGATGTAGCTTCACATGTCAGTGTGCTGGCAATCTTAAATGTCACTTGGTAATGCTACTAGTTCTGACCTGTTACCATTTGACCCAGATACAGCAGAACAACATCAAACACACAGATGCATCCAGCTTCTTAAGAGCACAGGAATAAATGTCTGGGTTCTTGCTGCCTATCTAGTTAACAGGTGTGTCGCTTTTACACTTTTGGCTGCCACCTTGGTTGAAAATGTCTGTTTATTGCCTGTTTGGGGTATTACTGTGTTATGGTACTTCATGCTTGATGGCTGTGAACTTTTTTTCTTACCAATTAAAACCACAACCTCTCTCCTTCTAAAATGACTGAACAAAAAAGTCTATTTTGTCAACAGACACTTTTGGGAGCTTTATGGTCCAGGTTTGGCTGATTTATAAGAGAATGGAAATTCAATAGAGGTATTTGCAAATAAAGCACAACATTTTGTTTTATTTTTTACCTCTGCTGTATGTGGATGAAGGCAACAATAAGATCAGGGAAATATTGTGTTGCCTAAGGCTAATCTAAACTTAGAGGTGTTTAAAATGCAGGTTAGCTAACTGGCACTAAAATCTGCACCACACCCTGTGATCGTGATATCAGCACTAACAGCTGAGCGTGACTGCAACTGCTTTACAGAAACATAATCTGACAAAACAGGGCAACACATCATGACGCTTTCTTTACTTACTGCCTTGCTAGTGACAATTTTAGTTACTGAAACACAAAAATAACTTGGCTAGCGTTAGCTAACAGCTAGCTACTAACTTATGACCAAAAGGTGCAAGTCTGCTGACAAAACTCCACCAAAACACAGAAGCCGAACTCTTAGTCACTCATTAAACAATAAACAAAACAGCTACAGGTGTAAAAACGTGTCGTTTTGTCTTTCCCCACTTGTTGATTACGATTACCTGGCTAGGCTAGCTTCCCCAGCTTCTCTCCGGCAGGATGCGTTGCTAACTGGTTCATAACGGTTACCGCCGTTTTCTTAAAGAGACAGTACACACTGATTCATCCTTCAACAAAAAATACGCTTAAATATTTACATATAAATATATAATACTGACGGATATATAGACAAAGCTCAGTATAATGTCATATTGTCTTATTGTTGTAGCTGAGAGTTATGGAGGGCGCTGATACTTGACAAGAAATATAAATTTGCCAACATCTGAGCGTGAGTAGGTTCAACATCTCAACGGCAGCTGAACAGAGAACAGTTCCGGTTTTAGCGTTTCAAAATAAGAGTCCCGGAGACACCAGTATGTACCTCTTCCGGTTTCCCTCATGAGACTTTATTTTATAAAACGTTTGTGTGGTCATGAATGAAGAGAGACAAATAATGTATAGATCATGTTTGAATTGTGTTATTAATCACGGATAAGATGTTTGTCAGTTTAAAAGATGATTTTTATATTAAAATCAAATACTGCTATTTAAACAGCACATGGTCAAATGCATCTAGAGTTACTAGATATCATGCTTATATATGATGGATGTCAAATTTAAATTGTCTGAGGGTTTTTATATTGTGTTATAACATTATATACATGTCCGTCTTCCTCCGTGCAGGTCAGTGGTGGTGAAGCTGAGTGATGGAGCTGAAGGTGTGGGTGGACGGAGTGGTCCGAGTCGTGTGTGGCCTCTCACTGAACACTTCCTGTCAGGATGTTGTCATCGCTCTTGCACAAGCACTTGGTAAATCTCCCAGTTCTTATCCCACAAACTTCATTGACAGCATCAGTCCACCTGTTCTGGACCTTTTATAAGCTTTAACACAACCCCTCAGGTCAAATTGTGTCTCACAAAAAACATGTTTTTTTTTAAATAATTGAATGGCAACATCATCAGTACTTTTTTCATATTGTTCACAGTTTTGTGTTACAGGGTGAATTTATGGCTTCTAATAATTATTGCCATTGTCTGTTGTTCTTTCACCTTTTGCTGTGTTTAACAGATTAATAGTTCAGTCTATAAAATGAGAAAATGGTGTGAAAGTGCTCGTCACAATTCTCCAGAGCTCAGCGTGACATCTTCAGATCACTTCTTTTGTCCAATCAACAGTCCAAAACACAAAAACTCTTCATTTACTGCCAGACATGACAAAGAAAAGCAGAAAATCCTCACATTTAAGTGGCTGGAACCAGCAAAAGTTTGGCATCGTTGCTTGAAATTGACTATCCAAATAATTCTCTTATGATTGATCCTTCAGACTGCCGCAGCTCTCTCTTGGTAATGTGAACATGCAGAGTTCATAAGCACATTCTAAGCTTGTTACTTTGTGACTCACTTGTCCACAAACATGAAGTGTTGCTGCAGCAGTTTTAATATGATACCACAGGTGCTATACTGTCGTCTGTATGCTAGCTTTTATTTTCCAACAGCAACATGCTTTATTTTTGGAATCCGCAGTTTTTATTGTAACTTCTGGCTGGACATCCAGTTATCTATTAAAACCAAAAATACACTCTCTGACAACCCCAGGAAGTAAAAGAAATATTGCCCACTCTTAAATATATTTCCTTCATATGTATTTTTCTGCAGGTCAGACAGGACGTTACCTTCTCACCCTGAAGGTACGAGGGACTGAGAGACAGCTGATTGCTGATGACTGTCCTCTTCAACATCTGGCTCAGCTGGGACAGCTGGCTGGAGAGGTCCAGTTCACTCTGCGGAGGACCGGTCCCAGCCTCAGTGATGGTCCAGACACACATAACAGGGAGAGAATTCTCCCTCTGCCCAGACCATCAGAACCAGAGCCGCTCAAACGCAGAGAGCCCCAGAAGGCTCTCACCTTCAGTCTTGGACCCTCAACACATCCCAAGAGGACTAAACCCAACAGGGCCTGGTCTCCATCCCCCCGGGCCTCCCCTGAACCAAGAGCTTCCCCTGTCTCTTTCCTAGATCCTGTAGTTCCCTCCTCCTCCTCCTCCTCCAAAGAGGAAGTGTTCAGGCAGATTCTGCAGCAACAAAGGAGGCTGCAAGACCTGGAGGTTCAGCTTCAAGCTCTGGAGAGAGAGGTGTGGGATCAGGAGACGTCGTCTGCTATAGTTCCCGGTCTGACTGTGGTCCCAGCAGGGGAACTGGAGGAACTGGAGCAGCAGCTGAGGCAGAACGAGGCAGAGCTGATGTTTGGAGAGCAATGGGAGGAAGAGCTTCAGGCAGAGGTCAACAGAGAACAAGGTCCATGTTCAAAGCTGTTTATATTCCATACATTTCATTGTTTTTCTTCTCCTGACATCATTAAATCTCTAAATATTAACACCGTGATTAACAGATATGCAGAGACGACTGCACCAGATACATTCATCAGTGGATGATCACAGCCAGCACATTAAGGAGCTCCAATCCCGCTTTGCACACCTGGAACAGGATCTTAAAGTCAGAGCCCACAGAGAAAACTCTCGACTGGCCGCCCTGCAGCCAGACGAGGTCCTGATGCCCCTGAAGCAGGAGCTGCACCACCGCCAGCAGCAGGGAGACGAGATGGACGCAGTGCTGTCAGAGACGCAGAGGGAGATGCAGGCTGCAGAGGAAAGGTTGCGGGTATAACTCAATTCAATCAATCAATATTGTTTAAATCACCATAATCATGTTCACACTGCCTTCGTTCAAATGTGTTATTGATCAACAGAAAAGCCTCCTGACAAAACAGAAACCTGAACTTGAACCGTCAAATTACCTCAAACTGTCACCACACCACCAACATTTTTATGTTATTCCTTTTAAGGGTCCCACATTAAAGTGTGGTCTTAAATTGCCTCCAGTGACTTCATTCAATGGCTAAATTGCATTGTGGGTAATTTAGGTATTCTGCAGTAAAAGCAGTCCACAGGTCTATCATGGTGACTCCTGTAACACTGCTGAATTATTAAAATCAACACGAGGCAGGACCGGACGTAAATCGGTCAGGCTGGATGGTGGAAAGTGATCCACTGCTCTTCGTCCAGATCCTGCACTTTCTTCTGCAATGCTGACAGAATTTCTCTCAAGTTAAATATGCGTTTTAGAAACAAAGGTGAAAAATAAAAAACCTGTCAGAAAATAAAAATGTAGCAAAATGTGAAGGCGCTACCTGCCGCTGCATCTGTTTGTGCTGCCTTCGATTTGGTCATTTTACTAAAAGGCTCAGTAATTCTCCAAAGCAGCCACTTGTATTTATTTTAGCAAATAATCCTCAAAATAGATGGAATGTGTTTGTGGCAGCAGGACAAATAGATGATCGAAGGGCTAATATGTGTTTTAAACCCAATGTCTTCAAGCTGACGTTGGTGTTGTTGCTAATTGATTGATTTCTTCATCCTGTAGGTGAGATGGGAGATGGAGGAGGAGCTGAAGAAAGAGCTGAGACAGTGTAAACTGCAGCAGTTTATCCTGCAGAGCAGCAGTCCACACGCAGACCAGACCAACTCTCTGCTGGTCTCTGATGGTTTCCTCAGCACCGCTGGTATCATGGAGTAGCAGCCGCTGAGTTTCTGTACGTCATCACATTCTTTACAGTGATTATTATCAGTTCACAGATAGAGGAAATACCACTGTGGTTTATACTCAGGTTAAAGTCAGGCTGTCTTGTTTTCAGTAAATGTGGGCAGATAACCATTAGGTGAAAAACTGGTTTACCTCCAGTCTGAGGGATTTACATGCTGTGGAGATCAGATGAAGAAAAGAAAGAAAAGACAGACAGAAAGAGAGAAATGTTTTCAGAAAGATGAAGTTGACTTAAAGATATAAGTTGGTGAAAACAAACTCAAGTAAACTGAAACTACCATGAAACATATCCTCTGTTTCTCCTGCAGGACGCCATGAAGTTAAAACTGTTCTCTGAAACCTCCAAGACCCGTCCAGACCATCAATACTGTGTGTGTGTGTGTGTTTGTGTGTGTGCGCGCGCGCGCGTGTGTGTGTGTGTGTGTGTGTGTGCCCGTGTGTGTGTGTGTGTGTGTGTGTGTGTGTGTGTGTGTGTGTGTGTGTGTGTGTGTGTGTGTGTGTGTGTGTGTGTGTGTGTGTGTGTGTGTGTGCGTCCGATCAGCTAATCACTGCCAGATTATCTGTAAAAAATAAAAACAACAATGTATTTTATGTATGTGTGTATTTTATTACTTTTCTATTTTATGAATAAAATCAAACAAGTATTGATGTTACTTGTCACATGAAGGCTTCTGTGTAATTTATCGCTCACAGACCTTTAACAGATCATAATAATTGTCAAGCTCTTTGACGCAGTGTGTCTTGGCTCCAGCAGAGGGCGCTGAAGTTTAATTCATGATGAGATGACACATGACTGTGACACTGAGTGAGCTCGTCTGTGGGCTGAAGAGGCCTCTGATCCTGACACCTGCATCAGATCCAGTAACAGTCGTGTTGTGGTGCGTTAAGTAACAAAGTAATCTCTCTGCAGGTTAGAGATTACATCACAGCCTCATAATTTAGGCCATCAGGTCTAATCCAATCTAAACACTAACCACCTCCATCCAAATATACTTGATGTGGTGTCCTCTGTCGACCTGCAGAGCGTCGACATGTTGATGGGATCACAGGTGAGATGGAACCTGAGGCAGATTTATTCAACACGTCCAAAACTCCTCACATGATGGACAGTAATCAAGTTTATGTTCTTTATAAGATTTGGTATCATTGTCAGAGGCTTTAAAAGCTGCTCAGTGGTTCAAAAAGTTTAACTTCCAGGGTGTAAAATACCAGAAACTTCTGCACAGCTTCCGCATTGATGGCTGAATGTCCTAAAACCTGGAAAACAATTAGAATTTTTACACGTCTGGTTCCCTCGTCTTTAAGTTAGTGTGTTTTCAGTGAAATGTGTGAAATAAGCTGTGTGGTCACCACACAACATGGGCTTCTTCTTACTGCAGCACATTTCATTTATGCTTCAGACGTCACAGAGTGGCGTTCACAAGCAGTGATACAGCGCTGGATCTTTTTTTTTTTCAGTCTCACAACAAGGCCACACAACACAAGTTCTGGGTAATCTTATGGTGTGCTCCAATTTCCAAGTCACTTTCAGCTGGACCTGGACCTGAAGTCAGACCTCTGACTCGTTAAGTTCGATGCACCTCATTGGACCTGACCTTAAAATCCAAGATGGCTGCCTCATAAATCAACGCCTGAGAAAGTTTTCTACTGTGTTTCTGCTGTTACTTCTGTCTTATTTGTGTCTCATTAAAGGAGTCTTACAAGAAGCAACTTTCTTTTTTTGTTTTATGTTGTTTGTGTTTTTATGCATAAAAATACTGCGTCATGAGTTTTCAATCAACTGGTTTTGTAAACAACAGCTAACAATCTCTAACCGGCTCATGTTCCAACTTCTTGTCCCGGTAAGGAGTCAGCTCCGGTTAGACGTCGTTCCCAGCTCTGACTTCCAACTTCCAACTTCCGAGGAATGCACCTTTATACCTGTAAATCGAGCTTTATTAGCTTCTTGTTGCACTGAGCAGTTTCAACGCGGCCCAGTCTCCATCACTGTATCTACATTATAACTGTCAAATCCATTAATAAAATAATTCAGTCAAGACTTTCTAGACTCTCCAGTTTTATTCAGTGCTCAAAAATTTGTAGGAAAAAAAGTATTTAATTAATTGATAATGAAATTTTTTGGTGTCCAAGTCAAGTTGGCATCAAAGCCTGGCGCTGTTCCTGCTGGCTTGAGACGGACAAACGGGCACATAAGTACCTGGCAACGTCTCAAAATGGCCTCACACACACACACACACACACACACACACACACACACACACACACACACACAGCACTTATCAGTCATGAGGCATATCTTATTAGTTTATCTCAACTACTTCCCAGTGTCAGGAGGAGTGTCTGCAGCCTCCCGTGGAGCTCTAATCTAATCGACTGCAGGTTGAATCTAATTGGATGTAATCTTATCTAATGTGATGTTATTCAATCCAGTGTAATCTAATCCAGACTGTCTGTGCAGCAGACAGCTGACCAGTGTTTACTGCATCATTATTATCATTCATAAAAGATAAACAATACAGAACCCCCTTTAATGTACTTTAGTTAATGGGGAGGAAACTCTGAGGAAGAGTTTAAAAAAAAAAAAAAATCAATATTTCCATATTTTCATATTTTCATATAGACAATAGTGTGACAAAATTGATTTTAGAATATTCACAGTTTATACAAAATACAACAATATTCATGCATGTGTTAATTTACCACTGCCTATTGAAAATAATGAGAATAAAAGAGTCAAACTTAAAATAAATAATTTATCCAGCAGATAACTGGTTAAATGATACCGATGTGTGAAGTTTCAGAATACTCTGTAAATTATTCTGGATAAATAATTACAAATATAATGGTATGTGTGTATGTCTAAGGTTACGATTAGTAGGATTGTTTTGAGGTAATTCTTTACAGATGAACAGATAAACATGTCGTCCCACCTGCTGACACGAGACACGTGATGGACGTGGATTATTAATGAATCTCAGAGCTGAGTGATGGACAGCGTCTGGAAAGTTCAGATTAAGACCGACTGTATTCTCAGACTGTCGTTCTAGGAGTCTGTCTGTGAGGAACTTCTGTAAACCTGTCAGGAATAAAAGTTTCTGCAAAATCATAAATAATTTCAATCAGACATTTCTTTATGTTGCAACTTTCCGTTTCTTTACGTTCAATATTCAGTTTTTCTCTTTCTAGTTTTAGGCACAAAAAACACCTGATGAGCATCAGGAAAACATGCTGTTCTGGCTTAAAAATACCTGTTTTTGTCTGGAAAAAGTCCAGATGTCGTCTTAAAAGGGCACCGTGTAGTTTTGGAGATAAAGATCAAACTCAGATTTTTAACATTTCCCATATCAATGAGGTAATAATAGAAATGTTGTCCATGCTTGAATGAACAAACTGTTCTCAGAGGAAAATAAGGCCCCAGAACACTGTTGCTGGAAGAGGGTGGAGGGTGGCAGGGTCCGCCACATATAAACAAAGTAAAACAGTATAAACTGTGTCGTCCTTTAACATCAGTTTGTTCATTCAGTCACGAAAACAAAGAGAGTTTTTTGTTTAGTTTGTTGAGGCAGATCTTTAAACTTCTTCACACTCTGCCGTCACCTCGTCAGCTGTAAGATCACGATGAGCCTCTCTGACTCCCAACATGAAAGTGAGCTTATAAACATGTGAAACGTGGTTAATGACACGTACGACTCGTGGTTTGAAGAAATGTTACCTCCAACATTTCATCGTGATGTCTTGAATGTAACTCACAATCCTTTTTACTAAAATACAGCGAGATCGAGGACTTGTTCATACTCAAAAAGAAAAACAGGATGGATTATTGATTAGCGACTTCAGTCGTCTGTATGTGCTTTAAGACTGCTTTAACTTTCCTCAGCTCTGAAGAAGAAACACAAACTTAATGACAAGCTGCCATCAAAGCAGAGCCGATATAGCATGACGACCCCGAATGAAGCCTCACGATGCTTCTGGTAAACACTGAACAGACCTGGCACTAAACAGGGATGCTGACACAGGGACGAGCTGTTCCCACGATCATCAGATTATCTCCGTCATAACACCATTAGCAGCTTTGTCAATGACCACAGCGGGTATATAAACTGTGGCAGACTGAGGGAGAACCCAGGACAGAGAGACTGCAGAAAGAAAGAGAACCTTCTCTTTGTTTTGCAGATCTTCCTTTGCTCTTCGCTTCCAGCAGCGTCTCTTCTCTTCACCGAGACAAACTCCCACCAAACTACAGCGCAGGTGAGACTCAGCACACGACAGCAGAGACTGAACCTGCAGACTGCAGAGGGTTTTATTGTAAAGGGACATTTCAAACAGCTCAGAGGGTTGTTTTTCATTTCCTTTTTATAATGTGACATGTTGGAAATTATACAGTAATGACTTACAGTTTATAAAAGCCTGCAGCAAGAATACTGAGCAGCAAAAAAATGTAAATGAAGAAAGTTAGTTATCATATGTTCGTCTTTAGTGTTTACATTGTTCTCTCCAGTGTAGATTTCTTATAGTTTTTGGTCTTTGCAGGTTTTTAATGCTCAGTTTCTCTCTAACTTCTCTTTCCAAAGCAAAACAGAGAATTTTTAGTATAATTTAATAATTTAATGTGGATCTTCTTATTTTTGCATTATTTATTTGAAAATCCCAAATCTATGTGATCAAAAAGTTCAGCCAAACATTTAAAAATGTCTCTCTCATCATATTTTGGTGGGAAGATTAATACCAAATCATGATTGTGCATCTTAAATGCAGTTGGAGCAACAGGGTGATTTAGCTTAGCTTAGCATTAGACTGGAAGCAGAAGAAAACCGCCAGCTCGGCGCTTTCTATTTATTTGTGCGCCCAACAATACGACTTAGCTTACATAACTGACCAGTTAGGATCAGAGATCTAATTATGACTAATTATGGCAGCATATGAGCTTAACTATTAACAGTTATGTAAGGAGAATTAGCTGAGGACGGACCGCAGCCCGGAATAGATAAGCTCGCCTCATCACAAGGACGTTGTGGACATATTTCATTTATAGGCGTAGCTGACGTAGTTCCCACCTGAGGGCTCGCTGAGGGAACAGTCCAACTGCCTTCGCCTTCATTAATATTTTACTGGACCATTTCAAATATTTTTATGCAAACAAGAAACATTTTTCTTGTTGGATCCATTTTAGACTCATTGAATTGAACATTTCAGCCACTAGAAGGTTTATTTTCATTGTCTTTTTCACCTCATGTTTGGATCGTTGTTGGTTTGGCAGACATGAACGCAGCAGCAGCAGCAGCAGCTGAGGGCGCCAAGGCCGCTCCGCCCAAGTTCAAGCAGAAGGAGGCCAGGACGTTCAAGAGCAAGGCTCCCAAAGCCGGACAGAAGGGGTGAGAGTCACATCCTGACATTAAACATGGTGCTGCTCATCCAACATCTCCAGTCAAACAGAATATTTAACATCTGCTTCCTGTTTTTATTCCCACTCAGGTTCGACAACGACGTCCCAGGGATGGAGGGTCTTGGAGGTGAGGCTGATGTTTAATCTGGAGCTTTAACATGTTTGAACGTTGCGTCTGGACTCATGTTGTGTTTGTGTCCTGCAGACTCTGCGGTCGTCTGCCCCTGGGAGGCGTTCGGTGACATGGAGCTGAGCGACCTGGCTCAGTTTGGCATCGTCTAGACATCGTGCCAACCGGACACAGTTTATTCCTGGAGGCTGCGATTCAGCAGCTTCTGTTTTTGTTGCTCTCCTCGTGAGTTGGGGGCTTGGAAACGAGCCTGAGTGACTGATGACGGGAGAGGGATCAGAGCGACCTAAGAAGCTCTTGGACAGCAGCCCCCAAGAATGACTCCTGTTCTGTCCTGGGCCAGTCCACCTCTGCACCTGGAAGTGTTAGCATCTCTCTGAGCTCTGTTTTATCTCTGATTACAGCAGGAAGCCTCGGTTGTTGCCTCGTCGTCCTGTGTAGCCCGGCGCCTGTAAAAGTGTAAAACACTGTACCGCTGCCTGGGTTTCAGTAAAGGATGATCGGCACACAACTGGGATTATAGATTATTGTGACTTATCTGTCTGTCTATCTATCTATCTATCTATCTATCTATCTATCTATCTATCTATCTATCTATCTATCTATCTATCTATCTATCTATCTATCTATCTATCTATCTATCTATCTAATCACACTGTGATTGACTCTGTAAATGTGGTAATAAAGTATTGTAGTTACATTTTTCATTTGTCTAGTTTCTTTTCCTCCAGTCTTGTGAGAAATCATAACTAACGCATGCACACGGTCAGAGAGAAGAGATCCTTTTTCACATAAACTCAACTGAAAACAATATAAATATAGAATATTTAATGTTTAACCTCGTCTACATCATAGAATTGTTTAAATACATCTGCTTATTCTGAGTTTGATGGCAGCAACATGTCTTAAACCAGTTGGGAGAGCAGCAGCTAAAGACTGTGAAAGTTGTGGAAGGATCCAGAAACACCTGTTCCACAGGTTCTACAGGTGATCAGGTTCACTGGCAGCAGGTGACGACATCAAGACTGGGTGTGTAAGGAGGCATTCACAGACCGGGCGAGGTTCACCGCCATGATTCATGTTATATAAATGTGTTTTCAACTGAAATGATACGTAACTTTATTTTGTTGTTGCTGGTCCAAAAAGACCTCAGCGTCTCTGTTTGAGCTGAAGATTTGGACCAGAACGATTCATTCATAGGCACCACACACTCTTAAACCCTAAAATCATTCTGTTTGTCTTCATTTCATAAAGGAGCTGCTTCTAGAAGGTCAGGTGACTGTTTTAACCATGTGGACCATTAAAGTTGAAAATAAGGCAGCTGAGAGTTAGAAAAGCGTTGAACTCCTGCAGTGACATCAGGGTTTCATATCTGAGGGCAGAGAGGCAGCATACTGCTGTGAACCTGCTCCAACACACCTGAGTAAAATAATCAGCTTGTCATTAAACGCTGCTGACGCCTGATGATGACACGCTCATTTGTATCAGGTGTGTCGGGGCGACCAGGGCCGAGAGGGGAAAATTGTAATATTGTTTTTAAACTGAAAAACATCATATGTGGACGAAGGTTTCCTTAAATCACGTCCTCTGAGGGAAACTGAAAGAATTTGCCATTTATCATACAATAATGAGGTAATAATATCTATTTTCTCCATAAGTGAATAAACAAGCTGTTCTCAGAGGAAATGAGTTATTTCATAACTAATTCAAAGTTACTTGAAGTTTGTTTGAGTTTTCTAACTGAAAGAAAAATAAAATAAATCCAAAATAAAATCCACTGATGACTTTACTTATTCAACAAGTTTAACTACAAAATGTTTCACTCTCCAAACAATATTTTCCTACTTTAAATGCTATTAAATGGATCATATTTGGCTGTTTTTTGTTACCTTATCAAAAAGCTAAAATAGAAATATCACAATATAGAGGTATTTAGAATAATATGAATAGAGATATGTACAAGTGATACAATATAAAATAACTGTAAAACTATTATTATTATTATTATTATTATTATTATTATTATTATTATTATATTTGTCATTTTTAAAAATTCTAATATTTTATGAGTCTGATCGTTAATGTTTAACGTGTGAAACTGAAGCTGTGCAGCAGGTTCGTCTTGGCCCAGTCGTGACTCATCTGAGCTGATCAGGTGTTTCTGGATGTTCAGCTGCTAAATGTGTTAAACATTATCTTTTGAAAATTAGATTATAATCCCTCGTCGTAATCCGCCCTCGTCCCAGAACGTCAGATAGGATCTATGAGACATATAACTACAGACTGCTCCTTTAATCTAGTCCTTTCTGAAACATTCAGTAGTAGTCTTATGTATTTTGTTTGATTTGGCGCCTCCACTGTTTCTGAGTCATGAACACAAATCCCTGGTTTCTTTAATCGTACAGTCAGGTGTAATGTGGGGGAGCTAACGGGCTAACAGCAGCTTCAGTTAGCATCAGTCAGCAACAAACCAAGTGATCTGTCCGTCAGGAAACTCTCTGAATCGCTGTGTGACTCAGAGCTGTGAAGTGTGACGCACTAACAGACTGAAGTGATCCAAGTGGAACACAGATTGTTGGGAACATCATGACATCGTTCTGATGATGAAGGCTCGATGGCGTCCTCCCTCAGGGACGTGCAGGACGGTGTAAAAATAACGTGTATTAATGTCCGTTTGACTTTCTTTATGAACATGTGAGCACTGTGTGTTATAGAAATGGTTATGATGAGTAAATTTTTCTTGGTGGAAATGTTTAATAATGCGCTCTGTGATTAGCTAGTTAGCCGCTGTGCTAAATTAACTTGCCGTCTGTTTGTGTTGTGCTGTTTGTGTGTCGGTACATATTCATCTCCTGTGCAGATAATAAAAAACAACACACAAGCCTCCTGATCGTCGAGCGGTAACTTCAACCGGTTACACGAGCTCAGAGCGGGACACACAGAGACGCCACTCAGTCTTTAACCAGTCAGCGTTCTGTCAAAATGATTCTAAAGATGTTAATTTAACATCAGATAGTTTCATACTCATGTTGCTTTAATGACTTCATTCTGGATGCAAAGAGCATAAAGTGCTGAGCAGCAAGAAGAAGACTGAACATATAATATAATAACCAAGGAGGAGGACACGGGGAAACAATGCACGACTATATAGACGACATCATCATTTAAGATATAAAGTTGTGTTCCTGCAGGTGAAGGATGAGCAGAGTCCCGTCAACACAAAGAACGACAGTGTGGATGAAACGAAAGCTGTGCATGTCACCTACTTCTTGCTCACATGGACCCTGAGGAGCTTAAAGGTCGACATGTTGCATCATGGAGGTTCTGGTGCTGTTAATGGGATCCTGTAAAGCTGAACTGAGCTCATACAGTTCAGAACATGTTCCTCATTATGCAAAGGTGTCAACGTGTGTCAGATCATTACCTGTAATCCTCTGTTTTCTCACCAGGCTGACCCCCCCGCCACACCGCAGGGGATCAATAATCGTATCAGTTTGGTGTCAGTTATCGTGATTTAATGTCAGTTACAGTAATGAAGACAACAGATCCAGTTTATTTAACAGTCTTAATGTGAGCAGCGAGATCAGGTACGTTTTGGATATGATTATTTTAAAGGCAAACAGAGCAAAACAAAGAGTCGTGTTGACACGGGACACTCTCTGACCTTTGACCCAGCAGCGTTAATTATAAGCCTGCACTCAGAATACCCATCAGCCCTCATGTTTTCACACCACGATGTCTCCACAAGATATTAGTGGGAGGTGGTCCAGGGTATAAAAGCTGGATGATGTCCTGCTGAAGAGACAGAATAGAGACACTGCAAGAAGAAAGACGCTCGTCTTTGTCTTGCAGCTGCTTTTTTGATTCTTCTCTGCAAAGAGAAATTTCTTTGACGTCTCGTCCTCCACAGAAACAAGTAAGTGCACTTTGTGAATGTTTTCTAACAGTGAACTGACTCACTACAGAAGGTTATTATAAAGTGTAAATGTGTCTTGTTAAATACTCTTTGGTTTGCACAGTGACATGATGTGTCTCACTCTTTTGCAGATTTTGAGATTTAAATGTTTAAAAACAGCGAAGAAATGACACCATTTATTTAATATTTGAGTCAAATATTAATAATAGTTTTACTCATTTTTAATCACTTGACTCAGTAGATTAGCAGAAATCATGTAAATCACGGGACTCTGAGGTTCTTGTGTTTCAGCTGCTGTCTGGTCTCATTATTCATTTCTAATTGCTTTTAATTTTCCTTTTAAATTAAACACACGGGCAAAAAAAACCTGTTGGTTCTCTGTAACTCGAGCACAAAACGAACAATTTTACTGAATAATTGAAGCAACTACAAATAACTTTCACCTTTCGTTGGCTCAACCAGACCACAGAGTCATCAGTTCATCCTCAGCACTGAAATAGTTTTAATTTGATTAGTTATCCAACACTGATAACAGGCACGAAGAATAATTACAACATCGTTCATAAAGAAGCATCAGTGTGAAATTAAATTGTTTCATAACCAATTTAAAGTTCCTTGAAGTTTGTTTGAGTTTTCTAACTGAAAGAAAAATGTCCAAAATAAAATCCATTGATGAATTTACTTATTCAATAAGTTCAACAACAAAATATTTTGCCCTCAAAACAATGTTTTCCTACTTTAAATGCTATTAAATGGATCATATCTGGCTGTTTTTTATTATGTTACCTGTTATCAAAATGCTAGAATAGAAATATCACAACATAGAGGTATTTAATATAATATGAATAGAGACAAGTGGTACAATACAAAATAACTGTAAAAACAAATTTTATTATTATTATTATCATATTTGTCATTATTGCTAATATTTTATGAGTCTGATCGTTAATGTTTAACGTGTGAAACTGAAGCCGTGCAGCAGGTTCGTCTTGGCCCAGTCGTGACTCACCTGAGCTGACCAGGTGTTTCTGGATGTTCAGCTGCTAAATGTGTTAAAAAATTATCTTTTGAAAATTAGATTATAATCCCTCGTCGTAATCCGCCCTCGTCCCAGAACGTCAGATAGGATCAATGAGATTTTCTTTCAATCCTCAACCTCACAAACATGTTGTGATCCTGTGACCTCTGACACAAGCAGGATTAACATGTCAGAAATGGAGAGTGTCAGTGAAAGTTAGGAATCAGTTAGTGAAAGTCAGGTCAAAAACATTCAGGCCTCCTGTGAACACGTTTTACAGACATGTACAGTACAAAGCCTGTGACAGGTACATGTGGAGGTATCAGTGGCACATCCACTCCTCCAGCATTTATTAGTAAAAAACACTTTTCTGTCTTTGTGATCAGAAGACTCCAAGATGAACGCATCAGCAGGTGCAGGCGCCAAGGCCGCTCCGCCCAAGTTCAAGCAGAAGGAGGCCAGGACGTTCAAGAGCAAGGCTCCCAAAGCCGGACAGAAGGGGTGAGAGTCACATCCTGACATTAAACATGGTGCTGCTCATCCAACATCTCCAGTCAAACAGAATATTTAACATCTGCTTCCTGTTTTTATTCCCACTCAGGTTCGACAACGACGTCCCAGGGATGGAGGGTCTTGGAGGTGAGGCTGATGTTTAATCTGGAGCTTTAACGTGTTTGAACGTTGCGTCTGGACTCATGTTGTGTTTGTGTCCTGCAGACTCTGCGGTCGTCTGCCCCTGGGAGGCGTTCGGTGACATGGAGCTGAGCGACCTGGCTCAGTTTGGCATCGTCTAGTCGTGTTTGTTAGACGTGAGCTCCACCCTGGTCCAGGACGGATGTGGTGAGGAAGGTGTTTGAAGATGGAGGAGAGATTTCACAGTGGGACAGATCTCTGCTGGATCAGGGTGTTTACAGGCTCTCAGTAAAGAAATATTCTTATATATATATATATATTTATATATTTTTCTAGGTCCTGGTTAAATACATTTATATTATTTTCCTATAAAATAAAAGTGAACACATCAGCAGCTCTACATCACTGTGACCACACCACCTGTAATACTGTTGGTTCAATAAAAGCAATAATCATGTTTGTGTTTCTGCAGCTCATTTAATTCATTTATTTCAAATTACAGGATTTCATCATTATTGGTATTGATTGGTTTATTAGCAGTGACAGAAATTACTAAGTACATTAACTGAAGAACTCTACTGAAGTACAGTTTCAAAGTTTATACTTTTCTGGAGCTTTTACATTTCATGCTTCCACGCTTCTTTTTGATCCACCATATTTACTTAATAACTTTAGTTACTAGTTACTTTTTCTAATGAGATACTTCAAAATGTTCATAAAAACACACTGATGAAAAGCTTCCGTGTTACTCAAAATAAATCTCAATTTCAGCTCTATTTGTTTTGATTGTTGAAGCCTTTTGTCATGTGTCAGTTCATCCAATCAGGAGACGTTTCATCACTAATAAACACAGATGTGTGTTCATGTCTGTAAACCATCTGTGGTTGAATTAATCAGATCAGTTACTCAGCACTCACGTCGCTCTCTTCAATAACTTTCACACTCTGATTTAAGTCGTTACACAATTCAGGGAACTCAACTTATCTTTTCAAATCAATTAAACATAAATATACAAGTTTATTAATTTCATGTTGATTAAACTTTAAAGTTGCAGTTTTCATTTTCAGACAGATTTAAAAATCAGTTTCTACAGACTTCCCAGCATGCACTGCTTGAGAGTTCAAACTCTCCTGAGATTCTTTTTCATACTTTCACAAAAACATAAATGATGGAAACTTTCTGATTGTTTTAAGAGGACATTTTAAGATGAATCAGGTTTTTTTTGACAATAATGATAAAAAGTTAACAATGATAAATGTTTATAATGAATTCATGAGCAGATGACGACTGATTGATGATGATCATGTGAACTGAACTCATCATGAGCAGTGACAGCTCTGAGGCTGAACACACACAGGAAGGAGCGCCGCCTGAACACACTCAAACATTTACACAACAACAAGGAGACGGCAAGGTACCGCCCACAATGTTTGATTGACAGGTGATCTGTGTGCAGTGAAGAAATGACACAACAATCAGCTCTCAGCAACAATGATGGAAACACAACAACCCACTGACCCTGAAATGACTTCAGCCTATCAGAGTTGACAGAACTCAGCAGAGCCTCCATCATCAAGATAAAGTCCAGCATAGAGCGGCTGAGTGAATGTGGTCTGGACTCTGTGGAGGAGAGTCATGGTGTCAGAGACGCTGTAGAAGGACAGAATACCTGCACTGTGATCCAGGTACACTCCAACTCTGGAGGACAGACGACCTGAGACGGGAGTGTGGACTTTGCTGTGATGAAATTCATAACCGTCTGTTTCACAATCTAACCTCCAAGATTTGTTATTGCATCCAAATGCACTTTCATCTGACTTCCCTGCTCTGCTGATGTTCTTGTATGCAACTGCTACTTCGATTACTACACCATCTCCTCCTCCTCTCCGCTTCACCTCCCAGTAACACCGTCCAGTCAGACTCTCTCTACTCAGGACCTGAGACCAGTAAGTGAATCTGTCTGGATGACGAGAACAAGACTGTGTTTGATTCTTGTTCGTTACTTTTCTGTTCCCCTCAGATAATATCAGCCATCTATGTGCTGTGTTTGGATCCAGTGTGATTTCACGTGAATATCTTAAGAAGTCAGCTCTGGTCTTCGGTTCTGGTTCTGGCAGTGAAACATCCACTTCAGTCACTGTCAGTGAGACGTTGGTCTGTTTCTGACTCAGGACGTCCTGTAGTTTGTCTCTGAGCTCTGACACAGCTGCTGTCACATCCTCAAAGTAGTTGAGAGGACGGATGTTGATGCTGGATGAGTGTGTAGACTCACTGAGTGCTGACAGTGAGGGGTAGTTGTGTAGAAACTGGTTGTGATCCTCTGTGTGTGAGAGCTTCTTCAGCTCAGCGTCTTTCCTCTTCAGCTCAGTGATCTCCTGCTCCAGCTTCTCCTGAAGCTCTTTGACTCGACTCACTTCAGTTTCCTGCTGGGATCTGACCTGCTGCTTCACATCAGAGCGTCTTTCCTCCATGAGACGGATCAGCTGGGTGAAGATCTTCTCACTGTGCTCCACTGCTTTATCAGCAGAGCCATTGATGGCCTCCACCTCCTGTTGAAGCAGCTTCACATCTTCCTCTCTGTCCTGGATTCTCTGCTGGATGTTGTGTCGACTCCCCTCCAGCTCTCTCTGCCTCTCAGTCCTCTCTGCTGCAGCTGACACTGTGTCGTGGCCTTTATGTTCGTCCACAGAGCAGAGATAACAGATACACTGCTGATCAGTACGGCAGAACATCTTCATCACCTCATCGTGACGAGAGCAGATGTTCTCCTGGAGCTTCTCTGACGGCTCCACCAGCTTGTGTTTCTTGAATTGAGCCACATCAAAGTGAGGCTGGAGGTGTTTCTCACAGTAAGAGACCAGACAGACCAGACAGGACTTGACAGCTCTCAGTTTCCTCCCAGTGCAGACATCACAGGCCACATCTTCAGCTCCAGCATAGCAGAGATCAGCAGCAGCAGCTTGGAGTCCAGTCTTCTTCAGCTGCTCCACTAAAGCTGCTAACATGGTGTTTTTCAGCAGCTCAGGCCTCGGTGTGAAGCTCTTCCTGCACTGAGGGCAGTTGTAGATCCTCTTCTCATCCTCTGTGTCCCAGTGGTCGTTGATACAGTTCTTGCAGTAGCTGTGTCCACAGGGAGTCGTCACCGGATCCTTCAGTAGATCCAAACAGATCGAACAAGAGAAAGTCTCTCGGTCCAGCTGAACTGCTTTCTGCTCCATTTCACCTCTCAGTGCTTCGACTGTGTGAGTTTCATTTCCTGACAACAGAAACTGGGTGGATGATGATTTTGTGTTTGTACAGTGAACAAATCCTGTCAGCTCAGTGACACTCATCCAAAAAAGGAAGGGGAGGGAACAAAGAAACACACTGACAGAGTGGAGCTGCTGCGAGAGGAGGAGGACTAAGAGGGAGTGACCATCGACCTTTGCTTCATACCTGGATGAGGAGCGACTCTGTGGATCTGAACTCTGTTTCCTCATTTACTGCATGTTTCATGTTGGAAATGTTCGAGTGTGTCTGCAGTCACGTTTTCATCCAAATGTATTTTGAATTCTAATGAAACTTTGAGAAAATCATCCTAAGAAAATAAGCTTGTTTTCATCCTCGACTAGTTAAACAGCAGCTGGCACAGATTCAAGACGATGTCATTAAAGGAGCAGTCTGTGGTTTTGGTGATGAAATGTTAATGAGCATTTTTTTTCTGCCTAAACAAACTCTTTGTTTTAATGACTGAATAAAGAAACCGATCTTACTTTGTTTATATGTGGCAGACCCTGCCACCTTTCAGCTCTAGTTGTTTGTTAAAGTATTTTTGCATAAATATTTATAAGTATAAAAAGTAAATAACACCCACTCGACATCTTGTCACATCTCTCAGCTTTAGTAGAAACATCCAATAGTTTCTCAGTAAAGCTGCAATCGATCACTGATTATGAACAGTGGAATGAATCCACAATTATTTTCATGATCAATTATCCAAATCGGTTTAAGTGATTCCTACAGAAGTCCAAATATCTCTGATTTCAGCTCGTTAAATGTGAATATGTTCTGGTTTCTTTCCTCCTTTGTGACAGTAAACTGAATATCTTTGGGTTTTATCTGTCACAGGTTTAAAGGGGAAAGCTGTGGAGATAGGAGATGGACCCAAATGCAGTTACTCACAAGACAAGAGGCAGGAGAGAGGGAGAACAGAGGTCGAGCTTTAATTAAAACAAAAGATGATGGCAACAAAAACCCAAGGAGCATGAAACGAAAATGAATCCAGGACCAAAAACCAAAGTAGCAACACAACAGCAAGACAAAGTGGCAAAATAAAACAGTTAAACAAAGTCCAAAGTCAAAATGAAGCTGGTGGGTGGAGGGGGGTCAGGAGGATGACCAAAGTCCAAACAATGATGGGAGGGTGGAGGCAAAGGCCGAGAGGATCACAAGTCCGACAGCAGGGGCGAAGGCTGAGATACTCAGGAGGCCGGTGTATGCGCCGTGGGCTGGGACCCACTGGGAGCCGGCAACAAAGATGAAGGCTGGGATCCTCTGTAAGCCGGTGGAGAAGGTGGAGGCTGGGACCCTCTGCAGGCTGAGGGTGTTGGGAGGCTGGGACCCTCTGCAGGCTGAAGGTGTTGGGAGGCTGGGACCCTCTGCAGGCTGAGGGTGTTGGGAGGCTGGGACCCTCTGCAGGCTGAAGGTGTTGGGAGGCTGGGACCCTCTGCAGGCTGAGGGTGTTGGGAGGCTGGGACCCTCTGCAGGCTGGAGGTGTTGGGAGGCTGGGACCCTCTGCAGGCTGGAGGTGTTGGGAGGCTGGGACCCTCTGCAGGCTGGAGGTGTTGGGAGGCTGGGACCCTCTGCAGGCTGAAGGTGTTGGGAGGCTGGGACCCTCTGCAGGCTGAGGGTGTTGGGAGGCTGGGACCCTCTGCAGGCTGAGGGTGTTGGGAGGCTGGGACCCTCTGCAGGCTGGAGGTGTTGGGAGGCTGGGACCCTCTGCAGGCTGAAGGTGTTGGGAGGCTGGGACCCTCTGCAGGCTGAAGGTGTTGGGAGGCTGGGACCCTCTGCAGGCTGGAGGTGTTGGGAGGCTGGGACCTGCCTACTGGAAGCAGGCAGCGGAGATGAAGGATGAGACCCTCTAGAAGCCAAACTGCCGACTGGACAACCCTCAAGGACCTTGTCAGGTCCACCAAACGAGGAAGAAGAAGAAAACAAGGGACAAGACTCAACCGGGCCTCTGACCGAGGAACAGGAATAGGTTCTGTCTGGATCGCCGACTGAGAGCCACTGGAAGGTGTCGACTGGGCCACTGACTGAGCAGCTGGACCTGTTGTCAGCCAGGCCGTTAAAGGGGACGACCCAGCAGGCATCACACTGGAGCTGGGGTTCTGGACAGGCAGTTCTATTTATCTCTTCACTTACTATTCATTTATTTATTTTAGTCTTTTGGTTTTACTTTATAATTTACTTTTTATTTTATGAATTAAAAAAAGTTTTTGACTCATGACTTTCAGTATTTTTAGCATTCTTAGTTTGAGAGTTTTATTATTTTGTCTTTATTTTACTGCCTCTAGTGTCTCCTCAGTGAAATACATCGATGATCGTTTCCTCAGCTCTGCAGTACCTGTTGTTACTACCCTGTTTTATTTATTACCATTTATTTCATTTTTTTATTACTACTCACTTTTTTATTTTACTTATTGTATTTTAAGCAGCTGTATAGGGATGTGTGTGTGTGTGCGTGCGTGTGTAAATTTGTGTGTCTGTGTGAAAAGTGCTCTATGATTGATTGATTGATTGATTGATTGATTGAAAAGCTGATGGCAACAAAAATCCCGAGGAGCATGGAACAAAAATGAAGCTAGGATGAAAAACCAAAGTAGCAACACAACAGCAAGACAAAGAAGCAAATTAAAACAAAATAAAACAGCTCAACAAAGTGCAGAGAAAAAGGCAAAGTACAAATCAAACATGGAAACCAGAACTCACAATCCAAAAAACACATACCACTGTGGAACTGGAGACAGAGGGAAATCTGGGAGGACATCGCACCAACAGAAGCAGACGCAGACTGACGCAAACAGAAGCAGGAACAGACGCACAAATGGAAAAAGACAAGAGGGAAAGCAGAGACTTTAAACACAGAGACTAAAGATGAGACGAAGAACAGGTGAGGAGAGAGAGGAGGCCAGGTGCAGTAAGGAGAGGGGGAATCACAGAGGAGAAAACTCCGACAGACAGAGGGAGACAAACTGCATGGAAAATCAAAACATAAGACACAAGACACAACACAAAGACACGGAGTCTAGAGCCATGACAAGATTTTTGGCTTTTGGACAAAATGAGACATTTGAGGATAAAACACTGATCGACATTTTTAATCATTTTCTTGCATTTTTTGGACCAAAGTGCTCAGTTAAAATCTGAACTTTAACTAGAGAAAATCATCCAGATGTGTCTAAATTTAATGCAACAGTTTCAATAAACCTAGAATTTTTCTCATATATAAAATTAGAATAAAACAACTGTCTCTATAGAACTGTGTAATCAGGATTTAAACGTCTGATCAATCAGACAGAAGTCATCAGAGCATCGTGCTGACAGAGAGCAGTAAGTGTGTCTGTTGTGTTAAACGTATACGTTTAATAAATACGCACCGTACCTGCCTCAAAACTACTATTACTCCTGATTTCTGCTGTAATATAATTAAATATTCAAGCTAACATGTGGATTTAATTAGTCCCAATCGTTGGTGCAGCCCGATGAAAAGAGAAGCACAAACTACAAAACCTTGATGTGATGTCTCAACCACAGAGGGTCTTCAGGTAGAAGAGAACTCGTGAAGTCGGAGGAGTTTTCAGACAGATAACAGACTGATGTTTCCACGCCTCTAATCTGTCTTCATGTGACTGGACCGACCAGATGTGGGGGGTCAGACTGGGACTGGGGACGTCTGCACTGGACTCATCAACATATATTTACTTTCTGCCATAACAGACATGCTGTATCACGCACATACACACACTTTGCTAATTCATTTTCAGGATGATAATATCTGAGACAACAGGTGTAATGATGATGTCATATACACTTGAGACGTACAAACTGTGAGTATCGTCCTGGTGTGTATGTGTCATTTCATCCAGTCAGGAGACGTTTCGTCACTAATAAACACAGATGTGTGTTCATGTCTGTAAACCATCTGTGGTTGAATTAATCAGATCAGTCAGATCCACTTCAAATAAAGACAGTCGAGAGCTGGATGTGTTTTTATTTCCTTTATTTTATTTTATATATACAAGTTTATTAATTTCATGTTGATTAAACTTTAAAGTTGCAGTTTTCATTTTCAGACAGATTTAATGTTCTAACTTGAAGCTTCCACTTGAAATGATGAGTAGGATGAATGTACTGCACAGAGTTCAAGGGTGATGACGACTGATCTGCTGATTGATGATGATCATGTGAACTGAACTCATCATGAGCAGTGACAGCTCTGAGGCTGAACACACACAGGAAGGAGCGCCGCCTGAACACACTCAAACATTTACACAACAACAAGGAGACGGCAAGGTACCGCCCACAATGTTTGATTGACAGGTGATCTGTGTGCGAAATGACTTCAGTCCATCAGAGTCTACAGAACTCAACAGAGTCTCCAGCAAAAAGATTGAGTCCAGCACAGAGCGGCTGAGTGAATGTGGTCTGGACTCTGTGGAGGAGAGTCATGGTGTCAGAGACGCTGTAGAAGGACAGAATACCTGCACTGTGATCCAGGTACACTCCAACTCTGGAGGACTGAGGACATGAGACGGAGATTTTGACACCGTTGTGAAAAAACTCATAACATTTTTGTTTACAAGATAACATCCAAGATTTGTGATTGTATCCAAATAAACCTTCATCTGTCTTCCCTGATCTCCTGATGTTCTTGTATGCGACTGCTATATAAACTCCTGCTCTCCCTCCGCTCCACTCCAACTCCCAGTAACAACGTCCAGTCAGACTCTCTCTGCTCAGGACCTGAGACCAGTAAGTGAATCTGTCTGGATGATCAGCATAAGACTCGCGTGTACTACTTTTCTGTTCCCCTCAGATAATAACAGCCATCTATATACTGTGTTTGGATCCAGTGTGATTTCATGTGAATATCTTAAGAAGTCAGCTCTGGTCTTGGGTTCTGGTTCTGGCAGTGAAACATCCACTGCTTCATCAGCAGAGAGACTGATGGCCTGGCAGATGTTCTCCTGGAGCTTCTCTGACGGATCCACCAGCTTGTGTTTCTTCAAAGCAGCTGATTCATAATGAGGCTGGAGGTGTTTCTCACAGTAAGAGGCCAGACAGGATAAACAGGACTTGACTGCTCTCAGTTTCCTCCCAGTGCAGACATCACAGGCCACATCTTCAGCAGGAGCATCTTGGAGTCCAGTCTTCTTCAGCTGCTCCACTAAAGCTGCTAATATGGTGCTTGTCAGCAGCTCAAGTCTTGGTGTGAAGCTCTTCCTGCACTGAGGGCAGCTGTAGATCCTCTTCTCATCCTCTGTGTCCCAGTGGTCGTTGATACAGTTCTTGCAGTAGCTGTGTCCACAGGGAGTCGTCACCGGATCCTTCAGTAGATCCAAACAGATCGAACAAGAGAAAGTCTCTCGGTCCAGCTGAACTGCTTTCTGCTCCATTTCACCTCTCAGTGCTTCGACTGTGTGAGTTTCACGTCCTGATAACTGAAATGAGTTTGAGGCAACAAGATAAGAGATCAGAGACAAGAGGGAGTGGCCATCGACCTTTGCTTCATACCTGGATGAGGAGCGACTCTGAACTCTGTTTCCTCATTTACTGCATGTTTCATGTTGGAAATGTTCGAGTGCGTCTGCAGTCACGTTTTCATCCAGATGTATTTTGACCAAACTTTGAGAAAATCATCCAGAGAAAATGAGCTTGTTTTCATCCTCGACTAGTTAAACAGCCGCTGGCACAGATTCCTGAGGGCACAAGATGACGTCATTAAAGGAGCAGTCTGTAGTTTTAGTGAGGAAATGTTAATGAGCAGGGAAAGATCTTGATTGCCATATTATTTTTTTTTCTGCCTAAACAAACAAAATAATAAATGCTCTTTGCCCTCATAACTGAATAAACAAACTGACCTCAAAGGACAGGACAGTTATGTACTGTGTTTATATGTGGCGGACCCTGCCACCTTTCTAGCTTCAAACAGTGTTCTGGGACCTTATTTTCCTCTGAGAACAGCTGGTTTATTCACTTAGAGAAAACAGTGTGTATTATAAACTCATTAAACCTCATAAATATAACAATTCTGAGCTTTGACTTCCTTTCAAAAACTACAATATGATATATGATATTTTTCTTTATGTTTTACCGTTAACCTCCAGTAGGTGTCTAAATACATAAGACACAAGCTTTTGCAGCAGAACTTCAACAAATCACAGTTTTCCTGCAGACAGACAACTGATATCAACTCCAGCCGGTTTAACTGACTCTACCTATTAGGTGATTAAGTCGACACCACATTAATTACAAGTTTTGGCGGTCGTTGATGACATCATTGCCAGATTTACAGACCTACTTGGAGAACGCCTCGCTGGCTGAAGGTCAAATGATTAAGAGGTTAATCAGATTGACCTCTGATTAGTCTGCGCAGAGCGACTGCTCGGTGCTGCTAAGCTCTCCAGTTGGATTGGAGCGTGTGAGCAGATACCTTGGAGACCTGCAGACCGCCGGGACACAAACTTTCACTCCAGCAAACAGTTTCACCAGGAAGCCTTTTCTCACAGGAATCAAGCGAACATGGGCCAAGAAGAGAGCCACAGTGAGGAGATGGATCTGGCTCAGATTCAGGAGCTGTGCATCATGTTCATGAAGGAGTGTCCGAGCGGCGCCCTGCACCTCCACGAGTTCAAGAGGATCTTCGGTGTGCAGAGCAGCTCAGCAGAGGAGTCTCTCTACATCGAGACGATCTTCAACTCCTTCGACACAAATCGGGTAAAAGACGCAGCAGATTCTCGTTAAAGAATTTGATTTTTTTTTTTTTTTTTTAGCTTCTTTGTAATTAAAACTCTGCATTGTTTGCTTACAGGACAACAGGCTGGATTTCATCGAGTACGTAGCAGCACTTCATCTGATCCTGAGAGGGGATCTGGAAGCCAGGCTCAAGTGGTCCTTCAAGATGTACGACAAGGACGGGAACGGCAAGTTGGACAGACAGGAGGTGAAACGGCTCATCAGGGTAAGAGAAGACATTTCAGACACCAACAGCTTATTATATAGATTCACTGTACAAGGTGCTATTTGTAAGAGAATACAAACTCATCGATAACTGACATTGTATCCCAAAGCTTCATTATTTAACGAGCTGGGAATGAGACTTAAAAATCAAAGTTGAGCTTATGTGAGGTTTCATAACACAAATCCTCATAAGTCAGATTACAGTACAGTTCTGGCAGCAGGGCTTAGGGTCAGGGATCATGAGGAGAGGTGAGGTGAGGATGGTCTCTGAGGGCTATTCTTGAAGTGAACAGCTCTGGTGGACTTAAAAGTAAGCCTCTAAATTCAGACATAAAATTAGCCCTCTGTCCACACGCTCCCAGAGGGAATATCATGATTTGTTCCCTGATGTGAGAGGAATTCAATATCAGAGTATCATCGTATCAGCAGGAGGAGATTGTAGGAGGTTTAACATCTTCCTCTCCATCTGCTACACTGTAAACAAGAACAACAACAGGAAAAACCTCTTACAGAAAGTGATGATAATAATGATAATTATGACAAAAATACATTTATTTTATATAGCACTTTTCAGGTACACAAAGACACTTTACAGGTTGAAACAGAAATATAAAATACAACACACTAAAAATGGAAAGAGACAAGTTGTCATTTTCTGTTGTTAAAATATAGTTTTACATGAGACCTTGTTTATTTTTTGGGCTTTTTAATGTTTATGGATATTTGCACATGTGAAAACAGAGCAAGTATCACCTGTAACACTTTCAACTGTTAATAAAAGTACATAAATATGAATTTAAAAAAAAACCTTTAAAAGAGGATCAGAGTCAGGGGTGAGGAACAAAATGAGAGGAGGACGTTTTTTTTCATTATGCGTCAAAATTTGGGTGTCATGTAACAATCGCTTCAAAATCCCGACAATGACAACGACACTGTGTTTATAAGCTAAGATAGAAATAATATCTTTGTTACTGAAGCTGATTCTGAAACAGTTTCACCAGCTCGTCTCCACACGGGGCATTTTCTCCTCACCGCTGGCCTGATACTCTTCAGTAGAATCACTACAGAAAGAGTTTGTATTACAGGGTCAGCGCCACAATCCACTCATCTGTTGTCTTTAATTTGAACTCTTTCCTTCACTTTAACAGTTCTAACAGCCTTCAGAGCAGATGTTTGCCTCAACAGTCAACCAGTGTGACTCACTGTATGTCTGTTAGCACTTCTTCACTGACACTGTTCATGTTTCTCTTGCAGATTATTCATAAGATCAAGCTCCAGCGGAGTGAAGTCGACATGACGCCGTCCGAAATCTGCGACAGAATCTTCGAGCTGGTGGACCAGAACCATGACGGTGAGAACGGGAACAACTCAGTATGTCGTGCTTGTCACGTGTTGTGTTACATGTTACGTAAGCACAACATGTTTGTGTTTTTTTAGTGCGGTTTCAAGTTTTTTTAAATGTTGTATAATCCTCACATGACTTTTCCATCTGTGAAAGCATGTAAAAAGAATTTACTTCACGTGTTTTTCTAGTGGAGAACATCGTTTACAGTTTTCACAAATGGAAAAAAGACAAATTAATGAACTTGGATGATCCTGGAACCAGATCACAAGTCATAGATACAGTAATTTAGATCAGACAACTTTCCCCTCTGGGCTTCCATAGTTTCATCACTGTTGACTAGATAAACAGTCTGTTGTCACGTTCCCTTGAATCCTGGGTATTTACACTTCTCATCAAGTGGTTTTATCTCTGCATTAACTGTGTATTAGATGTAAATGTGTTGTCCTGTATCTCCACACACTAAGAGAAGGACAACATATGAAGCGTCGTAATGTACTTTCATCTGATCAGAAATTAGTAAAGTGTAAATCTGGTGAAACAATACACTGATCAAATGTTTTGTCCATTTGTTTCTCAGTTCTGATGAGCAAATCTGAGCAGTTCACCTCATCTTAAAAGAGTTTCCTGCTGGGATTTAATATTTTGGGCCTTATTTATAAAAACAACAATAACATTTCAGTTAATTTAACTCGTTGCTTCAGTTGCTTTACCTGCTTTGACTTCTGGAAAAGTATCTTGACTTGACTAAAGAGACAGATGTAATTAAAACAGAATCCACATGAAGTTCTTTAGAATTATTTTTGTGAACAAGAATAGGATAGAAATGGTTAAAACTATAAGAAGTCCAACGCTTTTAAAAGAGACAGGTTGACATGAATACGTTGATGAATGTGGATAAACGTGCAGTGTGAAGTTCTGATCCACATGATCTTCTTTCTGTTCTTCTCTGACTTCCTGTTGGTTCTGTGTCCCACAGGTCAGATAACTTTGTCCGAGTTCATGGAGGGAGCTCAGAAGGACGAGTGGGTGATGAACCTGCTCAAGCTGGACGTCAACGCCACCGGCTGGGTCATCCAGAACTGTGGGAGGTTCCCATGATATCTGTCTGAGTGGGTTCACCACCCACAGGTTTTTGTTTGAGGCTAACACAGATTTGCTGTGTTGCTGTTTTATTCTGCGCCTCGTTGTTGAGCTTCCTGTGACTCACAGCTGGAGCTCAGATTTCACGGCTGCAGGTCTGCAGTGAGTTTGGCTGCTGGTCCAAAGGTCCTCGCTGAACGTCTGTGGTCTGTTTGTCATGACGCTAATGTCTCTGCAAATGCACAGAGAACATTTGCTGTTAATATTATGAATTATATTAATTATTATTTGATGTGTTTTTGGTTTAGGATTGTGGATTTTGTAAAAAACAAACAAAAAAACATTTTAAAAAATCCTGAAATCAATCAACAAAATCACATCACTACTTATGTGACATGAGTGGTTGTTGAAATTAGGGAAATTATTATAATAAAATGCTCTCACTTTATACATAGTTGTGACCATATACAGACATATTTGACATGTAAGTAACTTATCTTTGCTCCTGTATCAAGTGAATGAATATTATCAGGCTGGAGAAACCTGCTTTTAAACCAAGTGTTTGTTAGACGACCAGCTGCATTGTGAACATAGCTGCTTATATACAACTGTGTAAATGGACGACACCACCAGATGGCGCACCAGAGATCTGTCATCACCATGAGTACACGCTCATCTGATGCTCCAAGTATAAAACAGACAAGAAGTCACAGTTTAAAGCGGCTGTAGTCGACTGCAGCAGAAAGAGCTAAAAATGTTCAGTCACAACATTAAACTCTGATCATTTTGTTGCAATGTAATGTTCTGCTGGGAACCCCGGGTCCATCATCATCTGGATGCTACTTCGACATGCACCACTGCTCCCAGTACAGCTGCAGACCCTCAGTGCTTCCTGCTGACAGTGGCGACTGTGACAGAGAGCTCACCTGGCCCCCAAATTCCCCAGATCCCAATCTGATCAAACATCTGAGGGAGGTGCCGGAGCAAATCCAATCCACCGAGGCTCCAAATCTCAACCCACAGAAGGGATCCGCCACCAGACACAAGCCCTGGAGGTCCTGCCTGAAAATACAGCGATGCCTTGGCTGCACGATGGGCATCCACATGACATTAGGCAGGTGGTTTTAATGTTGTGGCTGATCAGTTTATGATTATTATGTTCTTTTATTTTATGGTTCTCCGTGCAACTTCAAACATGGGTGTAAATAATGAAGCAGACGTAATGAAATGTATGTTGCTGCTTTAGCAAACAGTTGCCTTTTCTGACAGCAGAAAACAAAGAAAACTTCAGTACTCAGCAGTGAGTTACGTTTGTGGTCATCCAATAATCACAAACTGTCTTTTAGCTCTGTTTTGGGCTCCATCAACTCCTGAGGGAAATGTCTGATTCTCTAGCTGCCAAACGCTCCACGATGTTCACCAGATGGTCTCTGACTGTGTGTGATATCTGGTGACGGGCTGGTTCAGTGGTGTCAACAGAACCGGTGCGACTGAACCAAACCAGCCAGTGTGGTGGACTCGAAACCAAAACACGAGCTGAGAGACACAAAAATGTCTGAGACGAGGGTGGTTCTGTCACCATGAGCAGTTCTGTTGATATAAGTTACCATCTGACCCATTGTAAATATCAAAATATTAATATTTATCAAGTGAATAAACCCATTAAAATCAACGAGGCTCCGAAAGAACTACTGCAGAGTATTTTGCAGGATTTTTCTTTGAGGCCAGATGTTTCAGGTGAGAGTGAGACGTCAAACTGTATCTGTTTAAGATGTGCATTTATTTTGTTATTAAAATTATTCTTATACACACTTCGTGCTTCGTTGTCTTAAATAGTTTTTTCTGAATGTTTCTTTCATTCATAGTTCTGCCACTTTTTGTCACTTAAGTCAGAAATATTCAAATCCTATAAATCCAGTAAATCCTATAAATCCTATAAATCCTGTAAATCCTACACGACGGGGCTTCAGACACACAGGTAATCCTCCGAGGTTCAGTCTGCACTGTTAAATCTCAGCTGCTGATCAGTTCACCTGCAGGAGTTCAGGTGGTCTGAGGTGAAGACAACAACATTAATGGAGATAAGGAGGGAGGAGACATCTCTCAGGTGTTACGCTACCTGAGATCCTGGTTCTGCCACAGTCCAGACTGATGAGATGGAGACGACTGAACATTGATAAAAGTCTGTTTAAAGTGACATTGTGTAGAAATTGGCCTTCTGTGTGATTTGGTGCCTCACCACAGCTTTCTGAGTGCGACACTCATATCTGTGACCGTCTGTGATGTAGGCGCTGACTACAAACAAAACTCATGACATCATAACTTTGTGATGTGATGAAAACCAAATCACTGAAGTTAAACTCTGCAGAAACAAGTGACAGAAACACTGTTCACACGAAAACATACCCGTAGATTCTGGGTGCAGCCAGAACAGGACAAAAGATAACAAGATTAATATTCCTGCATTTTAGATTTAAATCAAGTCTCAGCTGCTTCAGTTGTTCAGCAGAATGCTGCAACTCGGTTTTACTGTGAAGCTTTATATCATCAGGAGGAGGAGAGGAGGACTTTATATCATCAGGAGGAGGAGAGGAGGACTTTATATCATCAGGAGGAGGAGAGGAGGACTTTATATCATCAGGAGGAGGAGAGTAGGACTTTATATCCTCAGGAGGAGGAGAGGAGGACTTTATATCATCAGCAAGAGGAGAAGAGGACTTTATATCATCAGGAGGAGGAGAGGAGGACTTTATATCCTCAGGAGGAGGAGAGGAGGACTTTATATCATCAGGAGGAGGAGAGGAGGACTTTATATCCTCAGGAGGAGGAGAGGAGGACTTTATATCCTCAGGGGAGGAGAGGAGGACTTTATATCATCAGGAGGAGGAGAGGAGGACTTTATATCCTCAGGAGGAGGAGAGGAGGACTTTATATCATCAGGAGGAGGAGAAGAGGACTTTATATCATCAGGAGGAGGAGAGGAGGACTTTATATCATCAGGAGGAGGAGAGGAGGACTTTATATCATCGGGAGGAGGAGAGGAGGACTTTATATCATCAGGAGGAGGAGAGGAGGACTTTATATCATCAGGAGGAGGAGAGGAGGACTTTATATCATCAGGAGGAGGAGAGGAGGACTTTATATCATCAGCAAGAGGAGAAGAGGACTTTATATCATCAGGAGGAGGAGAGGAGGACTTTATATCCTCAGGAGGAGGAGAGGAGGACTTTATATCATCAGGAGGAGGAGAGGAGGACTTTATATCATCAGGAGGAGGAGAGGAGGACTTTATATCCTCAGGAGGAGGAGAGGAGGACTTTATATCATCAGCAAGAGGAGAAGAGGACTTTATATCATCAGGAGGAGGAGAGGAGGACTTTATATCCTCAGGAGGAGGAGAGGAGGACTTTATATCATCAGGAGGAGGAGAAGAGGACTTTATATCATCAGGAGGAGGAGAAGAGGACTTTATATCATCAGGAGGAGGAGAGGAGGACTTTATATCCTCAGGGGAGGAGAGGAGGACTTTATATCATCAGGAGGAGGAGAGGAGGACTTTATATCCTCAGGAGGAGGAGAGGAGGACTTTATATCATCAGGAGGAGGAGAGGAGGACTTTATATCCTCAGGAGGAGGAGAGGAGGACTTTATATCCTCAGGGGAGGAGAGGAGGACTTTATATCATCAGGAGGAGGAGAGGAGGACTTTATATCATCAGGAGGAGGAGAGGAGGACTTTATATCCTCAGGAGGAGGAGAGGAGGACTTTATATCATCAGCAAGAGGAGAAGAGGACTTTATATCATCAGGAGGAGGAGAGGAGGACTTTATATCATCAGGAGGAGGAGAGGAGGACTTTATATCCTCAGGAGGAGGAGAGGAGGACTTTATATCATCAGGAGGAGGAGAGGAGGACTTTATATCATCAGGAGGAGGAGAGGAGGACTTTATATCCTCAGGAGGAGGAGAGGAGGACTTTATATCCTCAGGGGAGGAGAGGAGGACTTTATATCATCAGGAGGAGGAGAGGAGGACTTTATATCATCAGGAGGAGGAGAAGAGGACTTTATATCATCAGGAGGAGGAGAGGAGGACTTTATATCATCAGGAGGAGGAGAGGAGGACTTTATATCCTCAGGATATATGACTGTGTTTGCAGTCAGAACAGGTGTCGACACAGTTTAATCATCTCGGTGACGTTCAGCAGCTCAGGAGGGAAAACTGTCGACCACGCTCCGGCTTTGACGTCACGAGTCGTTTAATCTCGCTGAGAGCTCGCGGTGGCCTTTGGTCCCCCGGGGGTCAATCCACTCCTCGCTGTCTTTACTGTCAGAGACCCACAGGAGCCGTCGCCTATGAGCAAATTCATTAATTCTGAGTAGAGAGTGAATCATCTCTTTGTTCAGGACAGTGTGGAGTTACTTATCACTTGGGAGGAAATACAAAATCTGAAGACAAAAGGAAAATTCCAAAGGGGGATTTGGAGAAGATCACAGAAAAGTCAATTGGATTTGTGCTGCAGGTTATCTTGAAATAGCCTCAGCCTCACTCAGGGAAGACTGCCGGGAGACGAGTCGCTGAGCACCACGATGAAGGTGGTTCACAACTTCTGTGTAGGTTTTTCATCATCTTAGCGACTTTATTTAGTGTTTTAAATCATGGGTCAAACACAGAGTGAGGGAGAAACGGAAGTGACTCTTCAAAACATCCAAGAACTTTACCGTAAGTTTGCGAGTGAATGTCCAAGTGGAAATCTGCACCTGCACGAATTCAAGAGGATCTTTGGAATCAACAGCAGCTCCACAGAGGAAGAAGTGGCCTACATGGAAAACGTTTTCCGATCCTTTGATACCAACAGGGTAATGTAACATTGATAACAAAATGCTGTGATGTTGAGCTTCAGTGTTTGTCACTTTTGTGTTACATCAGCTGTTTGACTGTTGTCTTCTCAGGATGGTCACATAGACTTCATGGAATACGTCGCAGCGCTGCATCTGGTGCTTCGTGGGAAACTCGAGGACAAACTGAGATGGTCTTTTAAGGTTTACGACAGAGATGGAAATGGCTGTCTGGACAAACAGGAAGTGAAACACATTGTTACAGTGAGTATTCAGTCATTGTGTGTGTGTGTGTGTGTGTGTGTGTGTGTGGTTGAATCAGTTTGATTGACAGTGGCCAGACAACATGTCCATGTCTGTCCAGACTGACATAATATAAGTAGAGATGACTTCGAAGCAATGTAATTAAAGGTAAATTTTGTCCTCGGTGAAATCGAGGGTATCACAGTGTTGATGTCATGTCATGATTCAGGTGAGTTAGTTCCAGAGAGCTTCATCACATGGTGCAACAACGACCACCTGAAGTTCAACATCAGGCAAATATTTTGCCCCAAATTCAAAGAATTTCCCTCGAGGCGTTCCTAAGATATGGTGAACTTTGTTTTAAACAATCTGTATTCATGTGGAGCCGTTTGACTCACAGGTGGAAGCTGATAGAGAACAAATGTTTTTGGGGCCTTTAACTTTTCCAGATTTCTTCTCTCAAATATCTGAGCTGTAAGCAGTTTCTCTTTGTTGTTCCTTTTTTTATCTCCATCTCTTCAGATCATCTCCAAATTAAAGAGGCAAAGCAATCCAGGTGACACGGTGAACATCGAAGAAATTTGTGAGAGAATATTTGAACTGGTGGACAAGAATCATGACAGTGAGTTCTAAGTTGATCGTGATACAAAGTCCAACACCAGTCCTCTCTTGTTTCCTCTTGTCCTTGATGAAGATAAACTGCTCTGATCTCTCTGACTCTGTTCCTCCTGTCAATGATCCAGGTCGCATTTCTTTGGAGGAGTTTATCGAAGGGGCTGAGAAGGACCCCTGGGTGATGGAGCAGCTCAAACTGGACATCGGGCCCTGTGGGTGGTTCATGGAACAGCAGGAGAAGAAACCCTGACGTCATAATGTTCAGCTCTCGTACATTATGTTGTTATCATGATCACTGATTGGACACTAAGTCACAGTTCTGCCTCATCAGAGGACGTTTCACAGCCGGTTTGTGGCTTTTGTGATTATTCCAGGGAATAATCTGCATTTTGTTTTCTGATCTGGGAGGTTCTGATCTCAGCTGTTGGACACAACATGTCTGGATTCTCAGCCTGAATGTTCATCGCAGAGGATCCTCTGCTGTTCCTCTTCTACCCAGTGTCACACAAAGAGACACAAAGAGTCTTTCCTCTCAAGTCTTTTCTAACATCAGATCGCAGCCAGACCCGACCCACTCTACAAGAAGCTGAGCATTCCTCCTTGGTTCTGCTGTGGATCATCAGCTTTACAGGTGATGGATTGGCAGCACTGTTGCTTCACAGGTCCTTGGTTTAAATCCTGGCTGGGACTCTATACTCTGGGCTTTATCAATCAAGGTTAATTCTCCGGTCACTACCTTTGATCAGGGGCCTGGCTATGACCTGGAGCTGGTTCCTGGAGGCTTTACATTGACTGCCAGACCTCTGAGAAGGGCTTGAATGCAGTTTCACAACTTTGTGCATTGTTTGTGATGTGATGAATAAAATAAACACTTCTTTTACACATATATATTTACAGTGGGTGCAGTTGTATACCTTTAAGCTGAAAAATTAACCGAGAATTAACCCATTTTAGTTTAATTAAGTGGGGTTTTTTTTAGTGTTTTTTTTTGCCAGATCAGAACTGTTTGTGTTGTTTTGTTACCAGTTTAGAAAGACATTTGCCACCAGGCGGCCATGATGGATGGCTTTTTTATTAAAGGAACACTTGCACATTTTGGGATCAGTCTGTATGCTAAGCTAAGCTATGCTCTGCTCTGCTATGCTATGCTAACCTCCTGTGTTTTTTAACAGACCACATGATGACACATACAGGCAGGCAGTTTCTCTGTGAAAGATGTTTTAGTCTAGTTTATTATTTTTAAGCTCTGCGGCTGCATAAAATTTCAGACAACATTCAAAATGATTTGGCCAAACTGTCAACATCTGAAATGTATTACTGATTTAAAAAACAGAAAAAATGTTTGTCTCATTTGCTTTGAATTGTTGTCTAAATTCTCCAAACTCAAAGGTGTTGAATTTCCAAACCAGTCACCCGAATAAATGTTTCAACTTTTAGTTTGTTTTGGTTGAATTTTCTATTTCCCTCTTGTCACAACGGTGTGTTTATGCTCTGGGAACGTTCAGGTACAAAATACCTGTTTTGGTCACCACGATTGTGGATGAAGACAATCCGACTTCCCCTGAAAATTAGTTGGTTTTTGTCACCAGGAAAAAATGATCAGGTGGTTTTCCACTTGACCATTTGGCAGTATTGTTGTCTGTAGTAACGCCACCATCCCGTCTGCCTCCTGATGTGAAAGGTGTCAAATAATGTGAACATAACGTGAACATGATATGCCATGTTTGGGAGAAAATTACAACCTTGGATGTATCTGTGGTTTTCAGAAACGTGAACTGCCAACATTATATCCTGGAGGCTGAGCTGTGAATCTGTTTTTGATTCACAGCTCAGCACCACATCTCCTCATAGTGAGTCGAGTGACGGAGATATCTGAGCATGTTGTCTTGATGTCAGTGCACACGTGTCCAGTCGCAGCTTTACCTGTTTTATGACTATCAATAATAAAACACCCCCAGAAAACTGTGTGCATGTCTCCACATACAGTCTGATTCATTTCAGGACTTGGTGTTGTTCCCTCCATTAGCTCAACTGTCTTTATCGTAAACAAGAAGGGAGCTGAACTGTGTCAACACAGCTCTTCAGTCACCTACAGAGACCCCAGGGGAGCTTTTACCATATGGATTTAGTCTGACCTGCTATTCTTAACCTTTAAGGCTCTTTACCTAACAAGGCCACATACGTACGTCACGCGTCACAGAGACAACCAGCACCACACAGACACACATCTTCAGCCATGTTGAATCACTCACACATTTTAACTAACATTTTGAAAGTGTTTTCCCATCTCCAACAAGACGACTGGCTTCCATTTGTTTTGGCAAAACCTTGTAGAAGTGTGTGTGTGTGTGTTTGTGTTTGTGAGTCTTGAGTTGGTGGTGGATGTTTGTGAAGCAGGTGAATATCAGGCAAAGAGCCTTAAGGCTGAGATTAGTAACACAGGCTAAATCTAAACAGTGAGAGGTCGCACAGGGTCTCCACACAGCGACACAGTGTGATGCACCACCAGCCGCTGCTGGTCGGAACGTAGAATACCTGATACTTATATAATTATACTTATACTTATACTTATTATACTTGTGTACTACGTTTACTTCGGACCAAAGTTAAACTAAAAAGCAGTATGATATTTTACAAAGCAAGTTTTCAGTTCACATTAATTCAGACTTTGCAGTAGACGGCACACAGAGAGTGTCTTCAGCGATCGGTTCATTATGTCGACCACTGCTGGATCACCAACGTGTGGCCCTGGACCTTGAGAGGCCCCCAAGGCCACAGGGGGAATAGGTACAATACCACTAAATTGCAGCATCAATAAAAATGGTGAATGCCTCATGGTGGTGATTAAGAACTTATCTTAAGGTCCTGTGTCGAAGCCCCTCATTTAGTTTGCATGGAAATCGCATCTTCTCTTGATTGTAGCAGCACCTCACGTTGGAATAATTGAGGCATCCGACTCAGTGTAAAGGTTTGTGTGTGTTAAGTTTTTTGATTTATTTAAAATTTTAAAAAAGAACACTCATATGAAAAACAGATTTTGTGTGCAAAGGCCTTGAGAATTTGACTTAAATTGCAGGTAGCAAGAAAAAACATTTTCCAATAAATGCTGTTGTGTCTGCTGGTTGTGTAACTTTACGACTGTTTCAACATGGCAGAAACAAGAGTTTAGTATTTCTGAATCTAATATGTTGATGATGTGTTTATTTCTCTGATCTCCTACCAAAATAATTTAATGCTGTCAACACTGAAGTTAATTTAAACATTTCTAGCTTCAGTTTCCAGACAAACATAAAAATATAATTCTCATAGTTAAATGTACAGCAATTAAAAACTAGTATGTCACTGTTCAACAACTGGCAACACACTCCAGCCCATACTGAGGCGACAAAATGGCTGAAAAAATAATATCAGTTTTTGTAAATTGAAGTGTTTTGTTTGTTTTTATTTATTAAAAAATACTTGTACTTTAATTAAATGCATTTTGGACATTTATTGGACATTTTAAAAAACAAGTATCTGTAATCTATTATTGAAAGAGACTCTCTTGTTGATTAAGCCAATTTTAATCAGTTAAATTCTTAAAAGGGTTTACTCGATGGTTAATCAATAATATGTACTTCAGTGATCGGTGTGATGGCAGTCCTTCTAAGGAATGTTAAAAACAAACATTTATATTTATTGTGCTGTCTATCTTAAATAGCATTGACCAAAATCAGCCAGTTCTGGTGTCTCCTGTGAGGCTTTCTGCAAAAGCGGAAGTGATGGGCAGCTGTGCTCTTGGTGCTTGTTGCCTCTTTGATGGAGCGACACGGGCCTCTCCCGGAGATTAAAACATAAAATGAGCTCCAGAAAACTTCTCTTCTACACATTTCTAACAGGTCTAACCAGATACATGATACTTATAAAAATTACTTTTATTTAAACATGATTAAATACAAAATATCGAGCCGCGGTTTCCTCCGGGACATGTCACAGCATGACACAGCTGCGCATGCGCAGCTCTCCCCAGTTGTCTGTTGACAAACGTGACCAATGCATACCTCTGTCCCCTCGTCGCCAAGTGGAATAAAATGTAATTTCGCAGGATTTTGTCGACGTTGCGAGGTTTCAGGTGGATTCTTCATGAAGTTGTGAATCCGGTAATCACTTAAAAACTTATATTTAACGCGTATGTGTTGGTTGACCGAGCTAATTCATCAAGTGGGATAGTCGAGATGCAGTTCAGTGCTAGCTACGTTAGCATGTAGGTACATAGCTAGCCGGACGAAGTTAGCTAGCTAGATTAATGTGAGCCATAACTGGTGTTTGATTAGATAAGTGGCCGACTTGCCGACGCCAGCCTCGGAGGCCTTCTGCCGGCCGCAGTGTGAAGCCTCTGCGGTTTGAACGAGTCGTAGTGCGTCAGTCAGGACATCAGTGGAGGTGCTAGCTTGTAACTTAGCTAATGTCAAAACGTCGGCGTCACACTGACAACTTTAGTGACGCTACACTGATAGCAATATTGTGTTTGCAATATCGATCTTCTCCAGCTCGGTCAGCATTACTTCATAGGGCTCTCTGTCGCGTCAGGTTTCTTCAGCTGAATGGTGGTCTGAAGAGAAACAGTCGCCTGTCTCATATTAGCATCTGTCTGCAGGATCTCTCACCGAGCTCTGTGTCCAACTCTGACCGGGACATCTGAATGTGTTCATCAGACCAGAGATTGATGGTGAAGCATGATTCAGTTACAAACAATTAATGGTTCTGCACCAGATTGTAATTTTGCTCATTTGAGCTACAGTTGAGTAATTTAACATCATGTTTGTGTGAATGAATCGTCTGAAACACCATCCAGTGTACTGTTTCCTGCTGTGGTATGCATGAGAGAACCAGTTTGACCTGATTTTCCCCTGCGTCACATGGGCTGGACTGTTCAGCAGGCTGGGTGAACCGGGCTGATCCAACACCCCCAGGCCTCAAGTCCTCGCCAGCTTCAGTCTTATAGGTATTCGGGCCCCAGCAGCCACACCTGTCCCTCAGTCTGGTTTTAAACGAGGTTTGACCCTTTTCAGCTGCTGGAATGGAGCCTGCAACCAGCTGCTGTAGAGTGACACAGGCCCACATCCCAACAATCACCCGTCTCACTTGGCCTACATCCGCTCTCCCGATCAGGTTTCCTGCTGCACTGGTCTCCTTAGTCCATTTTCTGCAACTCTAGGATGCTGTAAATAATTTAAGAAAGCTGGTATTCATGCCTGCAACTGTATCATGGCCGACGTGCACGTTCATTTAAATATAACATCACTCTCATCCCTCTGAAGTTCGACCTTCCTCTGAATGATTTAATGTGAATCTTTGAATTACACATGTTCGTGTGTGAGGTTGTTTAGGTCACGGTGTTTTGCCGTGTGTGTCAGTGTTTGTCGCTGATTCTGTACATCAAGAGATCCTCCGATTTGAATTGACTCCCAGTAATGGACGGTCAGGGTTAGATAATATCATATTTGTTTGTGTATATATCTGATACTACTGAACTAAAAACTGACACACCAGCAGCTATTAAACAAACATGTCTGAACTTCTCCTGGATTCTGAATAATTTACTCTGTGTGTGTGTGTGTGTGTGTGTGTGTGTGTTAGGTCTAAGCTGAAACCATGCTGAAATGGTTTTCTGGCGAGGAGGGAGAGCCTGGTTCTGTAGTAAGTACACGTGCTTGTTTTTCTTTGCTTGAATGGTCACATTGTTATCCGTGTCAGGTGACTGGTGTCGTAGCGCTGCTATCTGCAGTAATGTGTCCAGCTGTTACACATCAACAGAGTTTTACTGACCATGCAGCACCCAAGTGTAACGAGCAAAATTAATGTAAAGTCAATTTGAGCTCCACAAGCCTAGAGAAAACACTGATCTTCTTTTATGATTATTGTACATTACTTGGTGTATGATAACATGAACAGATTGGCTGAAGAGCAACACTAGTGTGTGTCTGACACAAACAAAATGTTGCTGTATTCACAGATTTGTAGGGATGTCTGTCATCACTTTTCACTAAAGTGTCGATAAACTAAAATCACAGATGGTTGATTTCAGTCAGTACCACATATATCAAAGAGCAGTGAGGTTCACGGATCGTTTAATGTTATCTTGTGCAGCCTTACTGTCACACAGAGGAGGCCCAGTGAAAGCTTCATGTCCAGTTCGACTGGATTTATGGAGACTGCTGAGCACAGAGCTTTGACTCAGACAGTCAGAGCTCACACTTCCTGTGAGGGGGGACCACTGCTCCAGATTAAATCCCCCTGCATCCCCATCCCATTTACTCTACAGCCTGATGCTTATCGCTGTATCAGGTTGTGCTACACTGATATCGGAAACTGCTCACATGATTCAAAAACTTGAAAATGTGATATTGAATTGTTATTTTTCAGAATATTTATTAAACACAGGTTGCATGAGAGCAGCATCTATCCTGTCTTCAATCATCTGTTACCTGTTGCCTCAGCCAAGTTCTCTTTAAATTTGTTTTTAAACGTGGATGTGCATCTTTCAGAGACACAGATCTGTAGCACACCTTCTTGCCGGTCTCTCCTCAGGGCCCAGGTTCTCCCCGTGCTGCTGCTGCTGCTGCAGGTGGAGAGATGGCTGTAGAGGAAATGGCAGAGCGGCTCAGCCAAACTGAGCAGCTGGTCGCTCAGCTGAAGGAGTTGATCCGGGAGAAGGATGCTGCACTTCGCTCCAAAGACGACCAAATGAAGGTGAGGACGGTTCCTCGACTGTCTTCTGTCACGACTTCATTATAGCAGGACTTAAAATGAACCCTTGGACAGCCTCTAAGTGGATAGTGGATAGTGGAGTGCTCTTGTTTTACAGCATACAGTACATGATATTTAAGCCCATATTGCACAGATTTGTTAATGTAATTTTCTGAGTAGGAAATGTAATCACACAGTCTCTGTCTGGCCTCTCAGTCACGTGTTCAGTCGGTCACGTGTGTTAGTCTAAAACGGCGTTTAACGCTGCAGGAGCTGCTCCTGTTAGTCATTCAGAAAAAAGGCCTGGATCTAGTTAACCAGTAAACGCCCAAGTCAAATGTCTTCTGCACAACAATAAAGACAGGAATGTGAGATTAGAGTTCAGCCATGTTTGGTTACAGGAGACTGCAAACAGAAACATCCTCGTCACTACAGCCACCATCTCATCTCCTGTGTTGTTGTAATAAAGACTGTTTTCTGCAGTAACTGTTACTGAGCACTTCACTGATGGTAAATTCAGTGTGCTGTAAAGAAGGTGTCTTCTGTTGTTCAGGTGGAAAAGGAGTCCTGTGAGGCCAAACTGTCAAAGCTGCGTCTGCAGAACAAGGCCAAGGTGACCTCGCTCAACACACAGCTGGAGGAGCTGAAGAAACAACATGGAGGGCCGGGCACGCCGACACACGGCAAAAAGGTGCTGCAGACACACACATTCAAGCCGCTGTGACGATACATGTGAATAACTACAGTTAATACACGAATTAAACCAAAAACCTCAACGCTGTGTGTCTGATTTTAACTTCAATTCAAGTTCTAACTCAGATTTAAACAGGAAGCACTTTCTTCCACAAGGGGGCACAAAGGCTCTGAAACAAAAGTCTGTTAGACACAAACATGAACCACAGGCTGTTATTATGTCTTATATTTTAGATAATAACTGCCAGCAGACACATAGCAAGAAGAGCATCGCATGTTGTTGTGTCTCTAGTCTTCTAGCCCAGTGTACGCACGATTTTATAACTTTATGTTTTTGTTTTCGTTGTAGGGGTCATCAGACGGAGGAGGAGAGCAAGCCAGCCGGGGCAAGATCGTCGTGCTGAAGAAGAAGGTGGAGGATCTCGAACAGCAGCTTGCACACAGAGTGGAGGAACTGGAGAAAAAGGTGAACTACCTTCATGTGTTCTGCGTGTTCATGAGTGAAAGATTAATTACAAAATATTGTGCTTGCAAAGGTCACATTAGAACAGACTGTCCAACTTCCTCTGTTGTTATTCAAGTTGTTGTAGTTGGTTGATAGGGTCAACTGTAGTTCTGTGTCTTCTATAAGCTTCTGTGTGTCTGGTTACTGTATCACAACACCAGGCTAACATTAGAGAGTGTTTGTTTACATCTGTGATCTGTTTCTGAAGCATCAAGACCTCTCAGATGATCTGGTTCAGGTCTGGTTCAGGTCTGTTTACTGTCCCCAGAGTCAAAGCTAAACATGGAGAAGCAGCAAATACAGTTTTTATGCTCCAGATATCAACAACAAACTCCCAGAATACTGAAGATCTGCCCCAACTCTCAGTTCTTTAAAATCAAGGCTTGTTGAACATATTTTCTTTTAGTTTATGTCCTTTTTATACTGACTTTCAGTGTCTTTTATGTCTTATGTAAAACCTTGATGCCTTTTTTCTACTTTGGCATGTTTTGTAAGGTTTAAAGTGGACAGATATACATTTACAGAGAGTGAAGCAAACAGAAAATCTGTTTTCATTTCTCTGACAAAAATCATTACTAATTTCTTCCAGAGGAAGGAGGTTGAGTCACAGCGGCAGCGAGGCGAGGAAATGGACGCCATGCTGACAGAGAAGGACAAGAAGCTGGCAGAGAAAGAGGCCTATATTGTTCACCTGCAGACTGCGCTGGCAGGAGATCAGCCCGTCACACCTGCACCACAACAGGTCAGACAGCTCACAAGAATGTGGAGGAAACATCATTGTGACAGTTTCTTTTAATTTACTGCCAATAATTTCACATCCATCATCGTCATTCATTTTATTTCAACACAAAGTGCTAAAATGTGCTTTTTGCCTTCCTGCTCTGTTTGTAGTAAATTGTCAATCCACTTATTGAGACTAAACATGCGATATCTCCTCAGGTGACGGAGGAGGGAGGAGCGATGCAGGAGCTGCAGCAGCTGGTGCAGAGTCTGACCAGGAAGGTGGGAGAGTCGGAGGAGCGCTTCAGTTTGCTGCAGGAGCAGGCCGACAGCCTCAAAGAGCTGCTGGTCACAGAGAAGGAGCAGTACAGTCAGAAGGAGACCATGTACAAACAGAACGTAGGTTTTCAAAGCACTGAGTCGGCTTCTCTCTGTTTGGAGGCACTGGAGACTTGTTTCAAATCGCATGCAAGCAGCGTCGCTTCTGTTGTAGAATTTGATACTGATTTTCAGTATTGTTATGAGAAGAGTCGCTATCTTGTGGATGATGATGAATTCTTTGTTTGTTTTTAGATCCAGACATTCAAGGACATCATCATTCAGAAGGATAACCAGCTGATGGAGGTTAACCAGGTGCACGAACAGGAGCTCTTCAAGTTAGCAGCAAAGTCTGATGCCAGCGCCGACTTAGAACAGGTACTGACTGCAAAGTCAGTCAAAGTTACTGCTGCAGCCACATGATCCGTTTGACTTGTTCTGATGTTTCAGCAGCCGGCAGTCGATGTTTTAGAAAGTTTACAGTGTTGGTAAATGTTAAGCACATCTTTTTGTCTCGTCTTCAGCTCCTGAAGGCTCTGAAACAGAAGCTTCATGAGAAGGAGGAGGTGCTGCTGGGTAAAACTCAGGTCATCGATGTTCTCCAGGGAGAGGTGGATGGCAGGGACCAACAGATCAAGGTCAGGAGCAACATTCCTCTTGCTGTATATTTTGTGATATAACAGCTATTCCTTAACTCCTCTTTAGATAATAATTAATTCCTTCTACCTCATCATGTGTTTGTCACATTCTCAACATCTTGCCTCTGCATTGTCTCTTCTCCCCACAGGAGCTGACGGAGCGACTGCGTCGGCTACAGGTGGAGCGAGAGAGCCTGGAATCCAAGATGGAGGCAGAGAAGCATGTGATGCGAGCGCAGCTTCGTGACCTGATGGAAAAGCAGCGGGCGGAGGTGCAGCGAATGACGGAGCAGCATCAGGCACAGATGGCCCAAACACAGCAGGAGCTCCTGGGGCAGCTGGAGGAGCTGAAGAAGGCTTCGGTGACAGCACCACCTGCCAGTCAGGAGGCCTCAGGAAGTGGAAACATGCCTGTGGATGCAGCCTCCATCCAAAAGATCACAGAGCTGGAAGGTTGGTTTGTCTTTATTTTCTAATATCAAGTCTCATTGTTTTAGAAGGAGAATGAGGAGGATATGTCGAGGTGTCATGGTGGTTTGTGTTTTGAAACAAAGATGTTTGTCAAGTCAGAAGAAGTCTCTGTTGTTTTTTACAGACTTTGATAAAAAAACAAAAACTCACTACACAGATCAGTTTGAATAAAGATGTGATAAGAAAATAACAAACCTAATTTATTAAAATTACAAATGCAGATCATTCCTCAGAAACCACATTCATCCTGCCGTGACCTCGAATGTCACCGTTACATCTGCTTCCTTCATCGGACTGTCTCTCTCATTTCTTGCAGCCCGAGTGAACCAAAGAACAGACGAAGCCAGCAGATCTGAGGCCAAATTCCTGAAAATGAAAGCGTGGTCTAAATCTCGGATAAGACAGTTGGAAGAGGAGTTGAAGAAAAGCCAGGTGAGATGAAAACATGCTTAGATTTAATTTTCAAAGTTCTAGAGTTGGTATGTTCCTTCAAACGCTTTGTTTTTTTTTCCACATTTACAGTTCACTACTGTTATCTCCGGTTGAATGAAAAAGAAACATTGCAAACAAAGATGTGTCAAAAGGAAACATTTGTTAAAATTTATCCAAAAGGATTTCCATTTTTAGTTTATCTTCTCACCTGCTCATGGAAAGTCAGGTGAAGTTTCTGGAGTTTCACAGCAAAACAGGAGAAACAAACAGACACAGAAACAACCAAAAAACTAAGCTACTAGAAAATGTCTCCATACAGCTGGAATCTGGCTTTATTAATTTGAAACTAGGTTATTTCAACAGATTTAAAAGATGTTAACTTTGCCTCCTTTAGGCTGGAGGTGCCCCCCCGGACCTGACGGCCCTGCGGAGTCACATCACAGCACTGGAGGAGGAGAGAGAGGAGAACCTCTGGAAGGTTGAGCAATACGAGGAGATCAAAGCAAAGAACGGTAAACGTCAAACCAGCAGCACAACATATTTTCTTTGCAAAGTTTACTCTCCTCTTGCGTGTCATTAGTATCTCTGATTCCAAAATGAGCATTGTGTGTTTGATGGTTTCTGCTAGAAATGCTGGAGGCGAAGCTGGTGGTGTACGAGGAGCAGCAGAGGACACTACAAGCAGACCTGGAGCAGTTCACCAAGAGGGCTGCCTCTCAGGTCAGGGGTCCAGGTTTCTTTTAAATGCCTCTGAATGTTTGGTGTAAAAACGTACTCACTGTTGCTCTCTGTGGTGACAGGCGAGCGAGTCGGGCAGCGCTGACGACACTCAGAGCCAGGTGCTGGAGTGGCAGGAGATGGTAGCCGACGCAGTCAGCGCCAGGGACCGAGCCAAGGAGGAGAAGGCTACCATGGCGCTCCGCATCAGCCACATGGAGGAGGAAAGAGAGGGTAAGGCTGGAACTAGAGGATGAGTGGATGAGGTGGAATCAACAGGAGTAGCACCAGAAGCTAACTGGACGAAAAGACTCGTCCCTTGTTTTCTTGTTTACACTGTACATGGATTCTGGTATTTTTTGTGCACATGTTTGCTTAATCCTCCCTAATCTGCTGAGAAAACCTCACACACTGCCAGCGCTTATTGTAAAAGCCCCTTAAATGTATGTGATCGAAAGCCTTCCCTTTGATAATGGTAAGAATGTGGCGCAGTAACCGGCTACAAACTTTCCATTATGCGTTATTCCGTCACGCTCAGCTGATTTAGTTAACAAATTTGCAAATCACAAGTTCTAAGTACCTAAACAAGAAACTACTAATGTTTCAATCAGGATCTAATCAGTTTTTTGAAAGATGGAACACAAGCTGACATTTGAGCAGAGTGGTGGTGGTTGTTTCGTTTTAACTGGGGTCTTTCTGATGGACTGGGACTAACATGTCTGTAATCTCTGAAGGGCTGTCCACACCAAGAACTATAACTATCATGATAACTGTGTTACAGCTGTGTCGGCAGCTTGGGAAAACAAACACTGATAACTTGTTACTGCTGTAGGTTGTGCAGAGAAGTAAGAAGAAAACCTCCAGAAGGATATGGCTTTACAAAAGTCCTCACAGATGAAACTTTAGAGAGAGTTGTTGTCTCTTAAAGTTAACATTTTATTCATACACATCAAAACAAAGTGCATAGACCCCATCGGCACCAAACACAGTTTGGTAGTATGTCTGTATTTTGCAGCCTAATATTATGTTATATAAAGTAGATAAATATCCAGGACTCAGTGTCTCCTACATGCCATCAGTCAGATAATAAAGAAGAGGAAGGCTACAGTTAGAAAACGATGTTGTAAGCTCTCCTGCAACATTATTTTGTTAGAAAATCAATGTAATTAATGGTCCAGTGTTTTAATTGGAGGCTGCAGTTTCTGATTATATATTAGTTTATTGCATCAGAATCAGAATCTGGTTTATTACTCTGTACGTTTTCACATGTGAGTAATTTACCTCGTTATATTGGTGCGTAACAGTAAACTAGAGAATATAAAACAAATGAACCGGCAACATGAGCACCTTGTTGTTGAGCAGAGAGGGTTAGAGTGTCTGTTAACTGTTTACCACATGTCCTCTGTTGTCTGACTGAACATCACTTTCTTTATCTTATTTCCCCCCCCGTCCTCATCGCTGTTAATGGGGAGCGTTTGGTTTACCCCGTGCTGCCTCCCATCTCGTGGACCTCCGCCCCCCTCCCCCTTCAGCCCCTGCTCCAGGGATGGGAGCAGCCACACAGAACAGTTTCCCATCAGTTTTGTGCATGCAGGCTCCTCCGAACCTCCGGTGCAGCTCCTGCTCACTGTACTACCTGCAGGTCCACCTTAACTTTCACCTTCCCCGGTGTGAGCTACAGGCAGTGCAGTGGCAGGCGGCACTTTAGAGTCTGCCATTTTGTTTCTCCTTCCTCCTTCCCTCTCCTGTGTTGTTCCTCTTTTCCATTTCTTCACCCCTTTCTGTTTCTGTCCTTCCATTTCTTCCTTTCATACTTTGTTTTCTGGTGTGGCGACGTCAGAGTATTTGATTAATATCACAGTTAACCAAACGATATTCTAATTTTTCTGTTGGGATGGCTCGATTTGTACTAACTCTGGGACGGCTGACGAGATGCTGTGTCTCATGTGGCATCAGATAACATTAGTGTTCTCTTGTGATGGTCTATAACTTACTGTGATATCAGGATATACAAGCAAAATGAAAGCTACTAAGTTTGGATATTTTTTGAGAGCTTACTGTTGAAAAAACACATACAAGTACCTCAATATTTGACAATTATACAAATAACATTCATCCCTCAAGTCATCCAGCTGTTTAATAAAAAGAGTAATTCACAAAATCTATTCTTCATTAATTGAAGTTCAATAAAACTGAAGTGACGCTCAGAAAAAAAAATCCCTAATGGTTGTTCTTACGTTTACTCTGGCTGTTGACTTTAATTAGCTGTGTGTGCCACTGACTGTTAAATTACTGAACCAGTGAAGTGGAGTCGACATTAATGAAGCTGGTGCGAGTAATGAGACTCTGAAGCATCGCAACTCAAAGCGCTCACAGTAATTAACGTTTTTCTGAAAGACTACTGAGTTGAATTTATTAAAGCCGTGCGTCACACTCCACCAGCGTTTCTTCTGATATTGACAGAAAACCAGAAACCTGTCTCAAAACTTTTTGTTCTTGCTCAGAGTAGAGTCAGTTCTTTTTTAACCATCTAATCCAGTCGTTGTTCTTGGTGTAATTGTTGGTGCTGTAATTCAGCGGGAGAGACGATGAGGAACATAAACACTAAGAAGTTGTGATGCTGCTCTGAAGTTCTGCTGTGATTATGAATTTATTGCTCAAGTGGAAACTGTGAGTCTTGCGTGATACACAAGTTGAACAAAGGAGGCTACTAGGGTCATAATATCATGCATGATGTTTAATGGATTAGAATGTATCATAAGACATGTAACCAATGCTCAGTGAGTAGGAGTGTCACAAACAGCTGAATCTGAAATCACTCAGTATCATCACAGCTAGTTTGGCGTTAGCCTGCAGAAGATCATGAAGAAGATCAGCTGACTGCTACCTGAGGAAACTGCTGTTGGTCTTATTTTCAGAGATGTGCTATTGATTTGTTTGGAGAGAGGGTTCACTCTGGACAGATCTGCAAAACTGAACTTTGTGAAATACAATGAGAATGACAGCTGCCATCACATAAAATCATCGAGATGTGGTACCGTAACATTGGCACAGCTGTCAGCACTAAGAAGAAATCTTTAAATCCAATCATGAGATTAAAATCTGAAGTGAAATTGAATCAAGAATCAGAGAATCAGACTTGTGACACTCGTACTGCTGAGCTTTTGATTCCCTGGTCTGCTGCTGCTGCCTGCAAGGTCTTTGTCAGCAACAGGCAACAGGTGTTAGTGAGCATTATATAATTTAATAAAGCCATAAGTAAGAGGATGAGTTAGTTCAAAGGGCAACACAGACTTTAGCTCTTGTTTTTTATTTAATTTATATTTCTGGAACAAAACGGATAGATTAATCGTTCTGATTTTCCTTTTTGAAGGCCTGACTAAGCTGTCTGTGTTTGGTTTCTCAGGCATCAACAGAAAAAAGCCAGCAGGATTCACCTCTCAGATTTTAAAGCAGAGGATGAACTGTTCATTGATGATGATCATGTTTCTCCTCTTCTTACATCCTCTGTGTATAATTCTACTGCTGTGGTCAGAGTATGAGGCAGAGTGGTTTTATTCAACATGAACAGTTTGGATGATGTTATCTGGTCCTGATGCATGAGCAAAGATATATTCAGTAGTATGCTGTTGTAACAGTGCTGTGTTATATCAATAGAGCCTCTCTCTGCTTCACCCTGCTCATGAACCCACACTGACCACTGCTTCACCCACTGATCTCCTTTCCCTTTTTCCGCCCCACCCTTTGCTTTGAGCTGCCCCCTCCTTTCCCGCCCCTCCACATCAAAATCGGCCTGTTTGTCACAAAACAGATGGGAACACGTTTTGTTCAACCTGATCAATTTGGCTCTGCCCCGCTTGCATCCTTTGCTGCTAAATGAAAATTCAGAATGAAAGTTAAAAGCACTGCCAGAACCTCCTCAGATCTGTACCGGCCCTGCGTCACTCTCAATATCTGTTCTCCCTGTTGAAGAAACAGCAGTGAAACATTAAGTGTGACTCATGAAAATGGGCCCTCTCCTTCCTCCCACAGCCACTTTTACTCTGCGTCTCCCACATGTTTGAATGCTGTTTTCCTCTGCTATGCAAATCAGGTGTGCATGGCTCTGACCGGAATGTTGCTTCTCAAGTGTTTCTCAGGTCCACATACTTAATGCAAATACAGAAGTGCGTACATATCTGGAGTTTGAGTAACTTTCTCTTTCTCCGTCCTTTTATTCTCTCAGTCTCTGTCTCCATATTTCTCTCACAGTCTCTGTCGCTGTTGTTGCTTTTGCTTTTTTAGATAAAACTGTTTTTCTATGTTCCAAAGTTCATTTGTGGTGTTGAAAGTGCCTCATCTCCCCTCTTCATCAAAAACACCATCTATTCCAGCACACTTATCTATTCTCCATCTCTGTCATCCTGTCTTCAAAAAATGTCGTCTTTCACTCCGCCACCATTCTGTCCTGCCCATTTTATACCCACCTCCCACCCATAAATCCATCCTCAATCCAAACAACATTCCCCTTTCCCTGTGGCACAAAACTGATTGAGGATGACTGGTTCTTTCCTGGCTGCTCCGATCCAGCACTGGTCAGTCGGCAGCAGGAGTTGGAGGAGGAGCTGGCTCAGTCTCGGGGGCTCGGTCAACACAGGGCCAAGAAGCTGGCAGCTCCAGCCCAGCGAAGCCTTCAGGTAGGTGGACAGGTTACTGTGGTTGTGCTGTGGTATCACCAGAATATTTCAGAAATTAATTCTTCTATGTGCTGTGATGTTCCCAATGGTCTGACTCACCGGATGTAGACTGTGGCGATAAGCCTGCACTATTTCAGGAAGCGTTCGCCTTCTTTTCGCCTTCCGCACATGAGTGTTCTCAAAATCTCAGTCGCTGCAGGAGCAACAAAATAAACGACCCGTCTCTCTATCCAGATCCACACCAAAAGTAAATGGGATCTATTCTGGGCCAACACCCGCCCTCCGTCCAAGCTTTACGGAGATGTATGCAGTAGTTTTTTTTTTATAATCCTACCAACAAACAAACAAAGGCACAGGGGTGAAAACACAACCTCTGTGGCCGAGGTTATTAAAGCACTTAATTGTAGAAAGAGTCAAGTTAAATTAAAGTTTAGCGCTTTTGGGCCGTTTGTCATCATCAACAAGCTCCACCAGTAAAAGTTTGGACATTTGATTGTCAGCCTGTGAGCGACCTGATAAGTCTTGTTATTTATTTGAAATTGTTTGCTCACTTTTGAAGATCATTTTTACTCTCACAGGAAATTAACAAGCAGTCATGTTTCCTCTGAATACAAACAAGAAAAGGTGTACAAACATAGTTATTTAGAGCAACAATAAGTAGGCGACATTAGGCCACGATGGCCAATTTAGAAGCCTGAAATCATTACTGTAGAAGGGACAGCAACAACAATGGCGCCCCGCAGGGTAGTATCATATGTGTGGGCTGACACTGAAGTGGAGTTACTCCGCAATGTCACACATACATAAAAAGCAAACAAAATGAATAAATGAAAGAAACAAAAACACGTGCACTGGGAGTCTTGTCAATTAAATTTCGGTGATATCATGGTTTAATACCTGAGACGTCCCCAGAGTTTCCTCACCACAAGGAGGATAAAACCAGAACCATCGTCGCCACTAACACACACTCCAATGTCAAACAAGAGAGACAAGCTAATAAAACCCCTAGTTTTTCTGTCTGAAAACACTGAAAAGGGTGACTGTTTATGTGTGGATTAAAGGAATAGTTCAGTGTTTTGGGAAACATGTTTATTTGCTGTCTTTTATGCACAAATCTAAAGGCTGATTTTTCCAAGTTAAGAGTAAATTGACAGGAACTAAAGAATAAGACTCTTTCGTATTTGTGCACCATACACGTCATGATTAACGCTCATTACCACTGACAGTTAAAGACGAGGAGCTCAGAGCCCGTCACCTCAGTGGGCACTTGTTTTCACCGAGTGTTGTATTTTTTAACTGTGTGTGTTTGTGTGTCTTGACATCATTGCAAATGAGGGAAATCTTAACGATAAGTCGTAAGTAAAGGTTGGAATGAATAGATCACATGTGAGAATGCATCAGGTACAGAGCTGGATCAGATCTCAGTTAGCTTATCTTTAAAACATTTATTATAACCTGTCACTGTCCTGCTCTGACTAACTTGATCCGGCCTGCAGGAGGACTTTGAGTTCGATGGGCAGGCCCCCTTCCAGGACCCGCGGAGCACGTCTGAGAGCACGACCCCGATGGAGGGAGAGAACATGGGAGGTTGGTGGCCCAAGTACAGTACTCCTGACACAGGTGTGAGACCCGCTAGACAGTTTACACCGGCATGCACACGGTCATCTGCACATTCCCGTGGGAAACTTGAGTTGCCTTTGGGTTGATATTTTATTGTTTTCATCATAACCACCAAACTTGTTGGATTGTGGCTGTCGGTTGGTTTTGTGTTTGTCCATCTAACCTGCCAGTATTATGAATGTAAGTCCTGGGTTATCTATCTGGGGTTATTGTGCTTCACACACTGGAGGGATTAGCTTGGTTCAGCTTGTTTCATTTCCACCCGACTTCGCACTGTAACAGGCCGAATTCAAGCTCATCTCACATTCTGGGACGATTGATGTAATCCGAAGTGTTCAGCACTCATTCATTGGTTTCCATTTTCATCAGCTGACAGAATTTTCTTTGGACACGTGCATGCTGGTTTGAGCTGGCTGGTGTTTGTTGGGTTATAAGTCCACTGAATGTTTTTTGAGATCATGTAAATGTAGGTGAAGAAACTCCATCTTTGGTAAGTTTCTTTTTTTTTCATTTTTTCCTCATTATTTGCATGTTCTGCTCCTTTTCTTCATCTCCTCGCATCCTGACTTGTTGTGTTTTATTCTGCTGCTTGTCATGAAGCCAAAAAATTACATCAGCAAGTATCTGAAAAAGTTCATACGAATAGAAACAAAAATAGAAAAATGACGATTGGACAATGAGAAAACCGACTGATGTACTTTTTGGTCGTTTGTGATCAAAACTTGAGCTCTTGAACTGCATTTCACACTCTGTCTGTTAATGAAGCACTTTGTTAATGAACCAGCCTGCCACTGAATATTCTGTGATTAGACTTCTCTGATCAACTTTGTGAAAAAGTTTGACCTATTTTTTCCACTTACACCAAAACAATTGGCTGCCCCAGGACATAAACTTAAGCTGTGCTTCCACCAAGCAGCCCGGTCCAATTCTTCAAACAGTTGTTGTTAAGTTTCCTTTGGCAATATTTGTTGGTTCCCGTTTTTTTGATACCCTTCCATGTAAGGGGAATCAGTTCTAACTGTTGGAGCCAAAACATTATAGTCCTCTAATTTGACTAAACATGACTGAAGATGTCCCAATCTCTCTGTCTAATCACCGTTTATGTATTCAAAAACACGTCTGGAAATTGTCCCGAGGTCTGCTTATAATTTCAGTGTGTAACACTTAAAAATGTTGAAACTTCTCCCTAAACTTTGACCTCACTGGCTCGCCAGCCTTCTTGCCGACCTGCAACTCCACCTCCATCTCCTGAAAGTCAGGCCATGAACATGTGATGTGAACATGATGGGACCTGTACTGTACAGGTGTTGATCAGTAGTTTGATTGAAAGTGTCAACATTTGATTCTGGCGACTGGGCTGCAAATACTTATTTCCTTATACCCACTTTTAGTCTGAAACCTCAGTGCAGGAAGTATTTTTAAAATCCTGTCTTGAGTCAATAATCTCTGCGATAGATGGCGGAATTAAGGAGTGACTGAAAACACACGGTCATTTATTTCCACCTATCTTCATTGGCATTTGGCTTCTGACTGTCTTACATGTGTTCATGTCACACTCCTAACTCCTGTTCTCCTTCCTGATGATCCCAGATGGATTGCGGTCCGTTGTGGAGGAGTTGGAGCTGGAGAGGAACCAGCTGCAGGAGCAGATCCTGAGCCTGGAGGAGCGATGTCAAGATCTGGAGGATCGGCTGCAGCTGCAGGCCCGCATAGAGTCATTACAGGTAACCTCACTGCACCTAACCAAAACCAACAAGACATTATATCTGTTGGCCTGAAAGGTTAATCAAAGCAGGTTTAGTCTCATTGGATTTAACACTCACACTGAAACTGTAACTTAATCATTTCTTACCTGCTGATGAGTAACAGAGTAAACGATGAGTGAACTGCATGTTTCCCTCCCGAGGATTAGGATTTTGTAACAAACCCTTCTAACACAGGTGACGTTTGATGTAGATGAAGATGAGCAGCCATTTTGGGTCTCTCAGGTGTGTTGGGCCTCTCATGTATGTGTGCGCTAGAGAGCACCTCTGGCGGTGACGGCTAATGGTGTGGTGTGTTTGTTTAATCTCAGTTTCAAAGAAATGTTTTAAGAATAATGTTGTGTCGCAGACTCACTGGGTGTCGTTAATCACACTTCACTGCTTGACCTTGTAACTGTCAAAACGGTGAATATTAAAGTTGATTTTTACCACATGAATGGGAAAATGAATATTCTGATAATATAAGTGATTCTGACAGTGACTTTAAAACAAACAACAGCGACAACTGATTTCAAGTCTCCGTTGAAGCTGTTCTCCAGCGTGTCTGCTGTCATCGTCGCCTGTGTGCAGTGAGAATTTCTTCTTCCGGTGCTTTAATTTAATCTTTATATACTGATCTTTCTTTTTCCTGCTACCACAGAATGAGTCAGAGAAACTGCAGAGCCAACTTGCCAGCGTCAGAAGTCAGCAGAGCAGAGATGCAGAGAAGCATCAGCTGCTGGTCAGCAGTCTCAACGAACAGCTCAAAGGGTAAAAAAATCAGTCTTGCAAACTTTGATACCATGAAAATAGATCAGCATACTGAGCAACATATCTACAGCCTTTATTATCCGCCTTCATATTCTGTAGTTTTTAGAGATGTTGAGGGATTGTTGTTAAACAAGTCCACCCAAAAATATGAATACAGTCATTATCTCCTCATCCTGATGGAAGGTGAAGGTGAAGAGCTTCACAGCTGTTCAGTGTTGCAGCATTCTCCTAAACCACTGAAGCAGCCGTGGACTAAAATGTGAAAGAAATCCCCCTAAAAGTCCAAAAGTCTCCATGCATTCACACTCTCTGTGGCCTGGTGTTTTATATTTGTATTGTAACATTCATTTTTGTCTGATGTGTGTTTTAGGCTGAGTAACACTCAGGAGTGCCTGGAGAGCTCGCTCATCGAGAAGGAGAACACGTTGGCCAAGACGTCCGAGAAACTGGAGCTCATCAGCAGCCTGCGAGAATCTTTGAGCGAAAAAGATTTTCAGTTGAAAGAAGTGTCCGACAAGCTCCTTCAGACTGAGCACAGCGTAAGAGCTTTGACTAGTTTCTTCATTTTTATATGTTACAGTTTAATATTCAGCAACTGTTAATTTAGTTTTTTCTTCTGCAGCTTGAGAATGTTTCCAAGAAGTGCAGCAGCTCAGAGAAGCAGTGCTCTGAGATGAAGACAGAAGTTGCCGACCTCACGCAGAAGCTGAATGCGCTGAAGGAGAAGGTGTGACTTACTGGAGCATCAATCAAAATATTTGCCATCACGTTGTATTCTTATGTGGCTTTGCACAAGTTGTAACAATTCTCTCTCCTCATTTTCAGACACAAAAGCAGGAAGTCACCATAGAAACTTTACAATCTGAGCTCGATCAGACGAACGAAGAGCTGGACAAACTAAACACCTCCTACCTGGAAGAACGAGCCCAACTCATTCATGACCTTCAAAGCTGTGAGCGGGAAATTGACAGTCTTAAAGACATCCTGTCAGAAAAGGACAAGGAGATATCAACCCTCTCTGGTAACATGGCTGAATACGCAGAACAGGTCACCGTGCTGAAGCAGGAGCTCAAACTCAAAGAAGAGAATCTGGTCCATGTAGAAAATGCTCTGAGTAAGGCAGAGCGAGAGGCCATGATTATCAGAGAGTCACAGAATTCAGACCAGAACGCCCTGGATAGCAAGATCACAGAGCTGGTGGGGAACCTGAAGGATACTGAGATGGAGTTGGTCAAGGCCAAAGAGGAGAGAGAGTCTAAGGTGGCTGAGGTGGAGCTTCTGATAAAACATACCGAGGAGGACAAGAAAACAATTCAGGACCTGCGAGGGGAGATCCAGAAACAGATTGTGAGCCATCGTAACCACCTTTCTGAATGCGAATCACACATCGGGTCTCTGAAGGAGCAGCTGACTGTATCCAACCAAAAGCTTCAGGAGTCAGAAGGACTCGTTTCACAGCTCAAGGACAAAACCACCAGCAACGAGCAACTGCAGCAGCAGCTTAATGACAAAGAGCAGACGTATGAAACGGAACTCAAATCTTTAAAGGATGAACAGAACAAACTTCTGGCCCAGGTGGAAAAATACAATAATGAAATGCAGACGCTGTCCAAACAACTAGCGGAGCGAGTACAGAGTGAGGAGCTCGTCAAAAAGGAGGTGCAAGAGAAACTGGAAACTGTGGCATCGCTGGAAAAACAGGCCGAGGACGAGAGGCAGAATTTCAACACTGAGCTGAAAGCTCGGGATTCAGAAAATGAGAAACTGAGCAGTGAACTTCAGAGCAAATCTGAAAACATCTCCAAACTCAAGAATGTTTTAAAAGGCGTGAATGCTGAGAAGAAGCAGCTGCACGAAAAATTGAAAGGGCTGAATGAAGAGCTCGAGCTCCAGAAACAGAACGTAAATCAACTTAGTGAAAAGGTGACGACTGCCCTCGAACTGAACGGCAGTCTGGAGAATCAGGTACGACAACTTACAAAAGAGAAAGAGAGACTTGAAGTGGAACTAAATGAGAGTGTCAAAACTGCCTCAGAAGTCGCAGTTGAAAAGGAGTCGCTGCAAGCAAAAATATCCATGTTGGAAACACAGTTCTCACAAAACAACACAATAATTGAGAGGCTACAAAAAGATAAGGAGGAACTGAGTGTAAGAGCTGACGAGGTGAACAGAGTTCTGGAGCAAAGCAAACACTCCAACTCGCAGATTCTGCTGGAAAAGACAAATGAATGTAATAATCTCAACCAGTTACTCAGGGAGAAGGAGGAGACGGTGGCACGACTGCAGGAGCAAGTGCAGAGCTTGACTTCTGCAGCAGACCAGCTGCAGCGTGACATGGCAGAAAGAGAGAAGACGGTCAGTGACCTCCGAGCACAAACAGAAGCCCAACAACACCAGCAGGCAGAACTTCAGGAAACACTGTCTCTGCTTCGAGAGCAGGAATGCAGTCTGAAGTCTAGTTTAACTGAGAAGGATTCAGTGTTGAGAGAGAACCAAAGTTTGCAGAACGAAGTTGCAGAGAAGGAAATTATTGTGTCCAAACTTCAGGCAGAAGCTGAATCGCTGAATGAAGAACTCTCAAAACTTCGCCAGCAAATTGAAGAGAGAGAAGGAACGTTGAAAAAAGTGAAACAACAGTGTCAAAAACACAAAGACAAACTAAACGATACAAACCAAACTGTTAAATCTCTGAGTGAGCAAATCAGTGTCATGGAGGAAAATGCCAGAAGGCTCGAGTCTGAAGCAGAGCTGAGAAAAACAGAGCTGGATAACTTAAACCGCTCCATCCAGGCAGCGACGGAGGAAAACCAGCAACTTCGTGCTGCTTGTGAATCCAGAGAAAAGGAACTGGCTCAGCAGACACAGGTTCTCTCTGACCTCGACGGACGGCTGAAGGCCACATTTGAGCAAAACTCAAGTTTGAGTGTGAAGATCAGCAGCCTAACAGAAACTAATCAGAGATTACAGGAGGAGTTAACACAGAACATCAAATTAGTTTCTGAGCTAATCACCGAGAGGAATTCAGTCCAAGAACAAAACGTAGAGATTCAGAAAACAATCGACGGATTATTGAAGGAAAAGGAGACGCTGACTGCTGCAGCAGATGAGTTAAAGAAGATCCTCGAGGACAGCGAACTGTCAAACTCTGCAGGTTTGCTTGAGAAAACCAATGAATGTGCTAATCTGTCAAAAACTTTAACGGAGAGAGAAGAACAACTTCAAAGTCTACGAGAGCAAGTTGATGGTTTTGAAAAGCAAGTTAGTCAACTCAGCGCGTCCTTGAGTGAGAGAGAACAGACTGTGTCAGAACAGAGTTCACAGTTGGAAGCTCAGCAGAACCGACTGCTGCAGCTTCAGGATACGGTCTCCATGCTGCAGGAACAAGGATCTGTCCTCAAGTCAGGGCTAATTGAGAAAGACTCCCTGCTTCAGCAGAAAACAGAGGAATGCAGCGTTTATCAGAACGAAGTCACGATACAGAAAACTCTCATATCGCAGATGCAGAGTGAGGTACAGTCGCTCAGGCAGGAGCACTCAGAGGCGAAACAGCAGATAGAGCAGAAAGAACAGACATTAAAAGACGTAACAAATGAGTTTCAACACCACAAAGACGAGCTGAACAAACGAAACGAATCGGTGATTTCACTCAGCAGTCAACTCGGCGCCATGAATGAGAATGCTGCAGAGATGGAGGCTGAAATTACCAACCTGAGGACCGCTGTGGAGAAGCTCACGGCAGAAAACAGTCAGCTGACACAGGAGGGAGAGCGACGGAAGGCAGAGATAATTGATTTTAACGATAACATTCAAGCACTGAACGAGCAGAATGCAAAATTGAAATCTGAATTACAGAATAGAGTGACAGAGCTGTCCGAAGTGAAAGAAGAAGTCACACGTCTCAAAACATCGTGCTCAGAGAATGAGCAGCTTTATCTGACCATGCAACAGAAAGATGACTCCCTGAAACAACAGGAAGCTTTAATCCAGCAGCTCAACAGCAGGATAGTGGAGCAGCAGGAGCAGCTGAAACTGAAGGCAGATGACAACATCAGTTTAAGTGCAAAAGTTTCAGAGCTTGAAGATTCTGTCAGTAAACTCAGAGGTCAAGTTGACAGTCTCGCTTCAGAGTCATCCGAACTGAAAAATACTTTGGAGAAGAAAGACCAGGCGAGCCTTGAATATCAAAGTCATTCTTCAGCTGCTGTTGAAAATCTCAATTCAAGTCTACAAGCCAAAGAGGCCGAATGTGAGAGCTTGAAAGAGCAGATTTCACACCTCGAGGAATCGGTCACAAAGCTCGACAACACCCTCCAAGTGCAAATATCTGAAGTGGAAAATCTGAGAAAGGCCTTGGAAGAAAAAGAAGCAGCTTTTTCAGACCAGTCGAAGTCTCTGCAGGATATTCAGAGGAGAGCGGATGAGGCTCTGCTCTTCAAATCTCAGTTCACGGAAAGCACAGAGTTGGTGTCACAGCTACAGAGTCAAATTCAGTTACTGTCCGCTGAGTCCGAAAACCTCAAGAAGTCAGCAGAGGAAACACAAAGTGCCTTCAGCAACCTGCAAGAGAAGTACGCTGCTAACTTAGAGGAGTTGCAAGATGTGAGAAAACAACTGTCCCAAAGGTCTGATGAGGTTTCCAAACTTCAGACGTTACTGGAAGATACCAATAAGGAACATCAGGCAGCAAAGACGACCATAGAAACACTGAGAAATGAATTATCTACGATCCATCTCAAACTAGAGGAAACAGCAGACCTGAACTCCAGTCTGTCAAAAGAGAAAGACGAAGCTTTTGCCTCACATGAACAGAGCGTGTCGCTGCTGACTGTTGAAATAGAAAGACTCAAATCACAACATCTCCACGTTGTGGCACAAATGAATGCGCTGACAGAAAACCTGGAGCAGAGGGAAATGGCTCTCCATGCAATCAACAATCAGTACACATCTCAGGCCAAACACACGACTCAGCTGGTTTCAGAAATGCAAAGACTAGAGGAGCAGAATAAGAAACTGAACGAGGAGATGAGTCTGTCAAAGGAAGAGCACCAGAAGCTTCTGACAGCTGTTAGAAAGGAAAACACACATGTACAAGAAGAGCTTAGAAAAGTGTTAGCTGAAAAGGAAGAGCTGGAAAGGACACATCATCAGATGTGGGCGTCGCAGGGGGAGCTGCAGGTTCAAATGGAGCAGCAGTCCAGCAGCATGAAGGACATAATGGAGGAAACGATGTCCGAGAAGAAGAGCCTGCAAGCAAAGGTTAGTGCCCAAGACGAGGAACTTTCTCGATTAAAAGAAAACATTCAAAAGATAGAACAAATTCTGCAGGACTCTGAGAGGGAGTGGCTGTTAGTTCTGGATAGAGAAAAACAGGATAAGAATCTACTTGCTGAACAGTTACAAAGTGTAGAGAATGAGATGAAGTCTAAAGATGTTAAAGTTAATGCTCTGAAGCAAGACTTGGACAGTTTGCAGGAGAAACTAGCAGAGGCCTCGTCTGCAGTCAGACAGGGCTCAGATCAGCTGAGCGCAAAAGAGTCGGAGGCGTCAGCATCCAGGATTCAACTTGAGAAGGTGTTAGCATCTGTTCAGGAAAAGGATCGTGACAACATGAAACTGCAACAGGCTCTTAAAGCTGCAGAACATGAGCTACAAAATCTTTTAGCATCACAAACCACATCTGAGAGATCAGCTGCTGTAAACATAGAGAAAGCATCTTTACAGGACATGATTAAACTATTACAAGAAGGTCATCGGTCTCAGGTAGATGCTTTGAAAAATGAGTTGGATACAACCGTCACACAGTTACAAAGAACACAAAAAACACTCAGTGAAAGCGAGAGGACGAATGAGGAGAGGAGTCAACAAGTTGTTCTTTTGCAAGAGATGGTGGAGCAGCTCCACACTCAGCTGAAAGAAGCTACTGTCAAACACTCGTCTGCAAACAGTGAATCACAAGCTAAAGATGAACAAATCAACTGCATGAGCATTCAGATAAGTCAGCAGAAGGAATTACTGGCTGGACTGAGTCAGCAGCTGAGGGATAAAGATGCGTCCATCGCCCAAGTCATGGAGGCCGCCTCGAACGAAAGAATGAAACTCGGCGAGGAAAAAACATCTTTACAAGCGCAATTAGAAAGTTTGGAGCAAGAACACAAAACCTCCTTTAAGAGGCTTGAAGAGATTTCTCAGCAGTTACAAGAACAAATTTCACAATCTCAACATGACATTGAGACGATGAACTCAGAGAAGGTTGAGCTGATTAAAGAAAACGACGCTATGAAGAGCGAACTAGCCAATCTGTCCAAAGAAAAAGACGCTGCGAAGAAGAAGCTTCAAGCGGCTCTCATTGTTAGAAAGGATCTGTTGAAAAGACTTGAACAATATGAAAACCAAAAAGAAGAGAGTGTGAATATTAAAACTGAGGTTTCTCTTCTACAGGATCAGTTACAGGAAGTGACAAATCAAGCTCAGACTGCCGCAAAAACGTATGAGGAGAACGTTTCTCTTCTTGAAAAGAAAGTTATTGATCACAAAACAGAAAGTCAAAGACTTGAGGAACAGCTGCAGTCAGAAAAACATGTTTTTGAAGCCACGCTAAACGAGAAGGAAGCGCGTTTGTCAGAAACTTTGCAGACACTGAGTGAGAAAATCTTCCTGATGGAGCAGCTGCAGTCCAGCGCCGCTGACAAAGACGAAGCATTCGAGCGGGAGAAAAACAGCTGGATGCAGAAGTTAGATGAACTTCACAATGAAATCCAGACATGTAAAGATGAGCTGAAGGACAAATCTTCATCCTCTGCTGTTGCTGTCGATTTGGAAAATGAGCTTGCGCAGCTAAAGCACGAAAAGGCGATGCTGCAGAAAAAGGCCCAGGCTGCTTTGCTGGCACGCAAGGAGACGATGAAGAAAGCTCAAGAAAATGAAAGGAAATTAACTCAGGAACTTGCTGAACTGAAAGACGACTACAAGGCTCTTCTGGAGCAACGCTGTCAGCAGACGAACGAGCTGAACGCTGTCCAGTTAAACTTTGACGAGAAGTTCAGAGAGCTGGAGGACCTCCGTAAAACCTCTTTGTCCAATCTGGATGAACTGGACACTTTAAGACAGCTTGTTGAGGAGAGGGATAAAACTCTGAGAGATCTGAAGATGTCTCTGGCTGAGAAGGAGAGTCAGTGCCACTCGCTGTCAAACTTGCAGACAGAACTAGAAAACATTCAATCCAAACTCGAGAGCATGTCTCTTGAGATGGCAGGTAAAGATGAGGCTCTGGTAGTCGCAGAGCAAAGAGCAGAAGCTTTGAAATCCAAACTTCATGTGATGGAGAAAGACTTAGAGAAAGCTCATGCAGACGTAAAAGAGAAAACAGAAGAAGTTGAGAAATATCAGGAAACAATTAAAGCTGCTGAACTTAAGACCCAACAGGAGAAACAAGCTTTATATGATGAACAACTCGCCTTGGAGACTCAGCTGAGAAACTCTGAGTCTGCGCTGGAAGGACAAATGCAAGCAAATAAAGAAAAATGTAAAGTTTTGATGGAAGAAAACGAGACACTTCTGGCACAGAGTAATCAAATGAAACAGGAGCTCGAGACAACAGCTGGTTTAGTTGCACAAAAGTCTTCAGAAGTTTCAACCATCCAAAAGACGTTAGCAGAAACACGGCAGCAGCTCAGTGACGACAAAGATGTTCTGACCGAGGAGCTTGAAAAGGTAAAACTGCATTGTGCTGAAAAAGAGACAAATTTGAATTTGTTAATTAGAGAAAAAGAAAATGCTTTCAGATTAGTCGATGAGCTCAGAGACGAGGTGACGACGCTGAAAGAGCAGCTGGATGCGTCCGGGAGAGTAAAGATGGAAGATGTAAACAAAGAAGATGTGTGTTCGTCTCGCAAATGTGCTGAAAACTTTGAATTGAAACTAAAAGAGAGAAATGATGCATTGTTAGTGTCTCAGGCTCAAATTTCAGAGAAAGAAGAATTGATTGCTGCACTTGAACTGCAATTACAGCGGCAAATTAAAACACATGAAACCGCCCTCGAGAGGATGAGAACCGAGGCTGTCGAGCTTCAGAAATCTCAAGAAGACGGCGCCAAAGTGAACGATCAGGACAGCCAGAACAAAATTTCTCTCCTAACCAGGAAACTTCAAGCAGCTTTAGTTTCTAGGAAAGAACTGCTGAAGGAAAATGCAGCTCTGAAGGAAGAAGTGGAAAAACTGTCGGCCAAATACGAAGTTACAGCAGCCGAGTTCCAGGAGCTGGAGCAACACAATGTGGACCTGGAAAGCTCCGTGTCATCTCTGCACAAGGAGAAGGACGATCTCAGCACCAGGGTTGACGGCCTCCTCAACGATAACCGCAGCCTATCAGCAGCCTGTGACAGCTTGAAACACACCATAGAAAACATCACCCAGCAGAAGAAGGCGTTCTCCTGCCAGCTCGAGTCTCTTAAGGACTCTCAAACGGACGAGCTGTCCAAGTGGAAGTCGAAGCACGCTGAGCTGAAACAAGAGTACGAGTCTCTCCTACAAGCTTATGAAAATGTGAGCAGCGAAATGGACAAGATGAGACAGCTTCTGGAGGGGGCCAAGCGAGACCGACAGGAAGCCCTCAGAAAGATCCACAAACACGAGACGAAGATGGAGACTCTGGAGAAGCATGCTCAAGAGGTGGAGGAAGAAAACGGAAGAATTAAAGAGAGGATGCACGAATTATCTGAAGAGAGACAACAGAAGATTGAGGAGCTGGAGGACGAGAATCAGAAAACTAGAAAAGAGCTTGTTGAGCTCGAAGAAAAGCACAAAAAGACGATGAGCGAACTGAGTGATAGAAATCAACAACTGGAGGAGGAGATTTGCAAACTCAAAGGTTCATCGGAGGAGCTCAGAGAGAAACTGACTGAACTACAGGCTGAAAATAACCAACTGGCAGAGAAGCTTGAAGAATCAAGCTGTTCGGTGGAAAAGAAGCACTTGGAATCAAATACATACACAGACAACATGCAGCTTAAACTGGACGAAGCACTGAGTTTGAATAATTCACTGACGGCGCAGATCGAGGCCCAGAAGACAGAACTCGGTGCTCAATTGGAAATTAGCAACTTGTTACAGAAGGAGAAGCAAAACCTTTCTGAAAGATTTGAGAAGATACAGAATGATCACGAATCGCAGCTGGGAAAGAAAGACGACGTCATTAAAGAGCTCAAAGACATCATCAACAGACACAGCCAGGAGACGATCAGCCTGAACGAGAAGGTGAGGATCCTGGAGGACGACAAGTCTCTTCTGCAGGAGGAGCTCGAAAATGTTCAAGAGACTTCAGACAAAGTAAAAAATGAAAATGAATATTTGGAGACGGTGATCCTCAAAAACTCTGAAAAGATCGACGAGCTGACCGAGTCCCTCACTGTTCTGCAAACCCGAAACACGCAGCTGTCATCTCAGCTGGCCAACAGTAAAGAGACGAGCGACCAAGTTCGTCTAGAGAAAGAGCAGGAGCAGCTCAAATTAGTCCGAGAGTTTGAGGAGAAACTCAAGACGGTTCAGAGAGGCAACGAGGGCTCCAAGAACGTGAAGAAAGAACTGCAAGAGCTCCTCAAAGAAAAGCACCAGGAGATAAATCAGCTGCAGCAGAACTGCATCAAATACCAGGAAGTGATTTTAGATCTGGAGAGCTCTTTGAAGACGTCGCGGTCAGCTGTGGAACACTTGGAGAGAGAAGTGGAGAAAAGCTCGGAGAAAATATCAGCCGTAGTGGAGAGAAGTAACCAAGTTGACGCTGAGCTGATGACCCACAAGAATCTCCTCCAGCAGGCCACAGAAAAGATTGTGAGTGTCGAGTCTGAACGAGACCAGCTGGCTCTCGACTTGTCACAAAGACAGAAGTTAGAAGAACAGGAGAAAATAACTAAATCACAACAAAGTATAGATGAGAAACAATTCAATGCTTATATGGAGAATCAGTTTGTGTTGCAGCAACAGATAGAAGAGCTGAGAGGCTTAAAAGATCAAGAAAGTCAAAATGTGACTGAGCTGAGGCAGCAGCTCGACTCCCAAGATCTGCAGATCAGCACTCTGAAACGAGCAGCTGAGACTTCGGAGGCCAAGCTGGCGGCTTTATCTGCCACTCCTCAAGGTGCAGGTGCTAATAAACTCTGGAACAGTTTGTTCCAGAAGACGTTACACGAGAAGGATAACCAGCTCCTCGAACAGGGTTTTGTGATCAAACGATTCCTGGAAGACATCAGAGTGAAAGACAAAGAGGTGAATGAACTGCGAGTGACCAAGTCGAGACTGGAGAGGACACTGAATGAATACTCTGTGGCTGCTGCAGCTCAGCAGAGGCAGATGTTCGTCATGAGCGCGAGCAACGCCGAACTTACCGAGACTGTGGAGCTTATGACTGTGCAGATAAAGGAGCTTAGTGCTCACGTTGAAAGAATAGAACAAAATAAAAACGCTGTGAACCGACAGCTTGCTGACAAAGAAGATCTGATCTCCCAATTGCAGCTAAATCTTCAGCAAATAGAGAAGATAAATGCAGACTCTGAAGCTCAGCTGCTGCATTTACAGGCTGTAAGTGACAAACTTCGGGCCGACTTTGAGAAGCAGGAGGGAATCTCTCTGCAACTGAAAGCACTCCTCCAGAGCAAAGATGCTGAGATCTCCTCTTTACTGTCCTGCAGAGACGGACAGATGTCAGGATATCTGGAACAACTCCAGGCTAATTATCGCTCCCAGGCGGCGGTGTATGAGGACAGGTTAGCCTCGTCACGCTACCAAAGAGAAAAGGCTGACAAAGAGCTGAGAGCGCTCGAAGCCAAGGTCAAAAGTCTGCAAATTAAAGTTAACAGGTCAACACAGGAAAAGGAGCAGATGGCCGCTAAGATGGAGTCGTTCAAGAACTCGATGGTGTCTTTACAGAGTGAACGCGAGCGTCTGATGTCAGAATACAGAATACTTGAAGCGAAGAGTCAGTTGGGGTTGACAGGTAAAGAGGGCGGTCCTGACGGGGAAGGTGGTGCCGCCAAAGGCCTCAAACATGAAATAAGGAAGTTGTTGCATCAAATGGATGATCTTAACTCTGAGAACGCGATGCTCAGGGCGCAGCTGGTTCGCTACAGAGAAGATTTGAATCAGGTTTTATCGCTGAAAGACAACCAGCTGAAGGTGCTGCTGAAGAAGCAGCAGGACGTGATCAAAACCCTTGAAAACCAAAAGGCCGCAGCTGAGAAGCAGCAGAGAGAGTCTCGGTTGGAGCTCCAAAGGGAAGAAGAGGCGAGCAATACTTTAAAAGCAGAGATTTCTAAACTCAGAGCTCAGGTGTCAACACAGGAAGCTGATATATTAACCCTGAAAAAGGAGAGAGCCGCTACGAGTGAAGGCAGAGTGATTGCTGATTTGCAGGAAGCTGTCGCAGCCAAAGCAGCTGAATGTAATGACCTCCAGCAAAAGCTTCTCTCTCAGAAAACCCTGACTGATGAGCTCAAGGAAAAAATGCAGCTGGTGGAAACTGAGACAAACAAAAAGCTGGGCGAGGCTGAGGACAAATACAACAGTGAGCTGGACGCCTTCGAGCGCGAGGTGGAGCTGATGAGGAACGAGCGGGAGACGGCTGATCAGCGGGTGGCGGAGCTCGCTCAAGACCAACTGGACGTGGAGCAACAGTTATCAGAAGCCAAAACACAAAGCAAAGACCTGAGAGCTCAAAATGAGTCCCTGTGCAAAGCCATGGCTGCTTTGCAGAACGACCGAGACCAGCTCATCGAAGACTTCAAGACCCTGAGAAACAGATACGATGAGGAACTCAGAGAGACTCAGGCAGCGCTCAACAAGGTGGAGCGCAGTCTGCAGGATGCCACCTCGGACTTGGCGATGTTCGCCAAGGAGAGGGACGTCCTCGTTCACAAGTTAAAAGCTTTAGAGAGCAAAGACGTGCCCACAGAGCTGAACAAGCTGTTGGACGAGCTGTCGAAGGCTTTGTCAGAGAAGGAAAGGGAACTGAAGCAGGTCGTCCAGGAAAACAGCACATACAGCAGGCAGCTATCAGCGTTCTCCAGATCCATGGCCAGCCTCCAAAATGATCGTGACAGGTTGATGGACGAGTTGAGCGGCGCCAAAAGAGCGGTTGAGTCCAGGCAGGAGTCCAGCCCAGAGAGTGTCACGGCCGTGAGTGTGGAAAAATCAAAAGGAAGTGGCGTCAGTGCCCTCCAGAATGAGAGCGATGGGCCGGTAAGTCGACTCATCGGCTGTAGTTTGAGTTTGGCTGCTGCTTGCACTTCATCTCTGCTGTGTTTCATTTTGTGGAAAGCATGCAGGTCGAGTTTGTTCTTCAGAGTTACCATCGCTTTGACTTGCACGGTGTTCTTTTTGTTGTGGGAATGTACATTCTGTTCTGGTCTCGGTGAAATTCTCTGCTTGACAACAATGTTTTCAGAAATATAACACAGTAAGACTTTTCATCTTTTTTCATTTCAGGAGAGTCAGAAGATGGAAACAGCAAAGAAGATGCAAACTTACGGAGCGCCACCTGAGAGAGAAATCAGCAGCCACCAGGAGGAAACCACAGAGCTGAGGTGAAAGATGACAAGTACACTTACATTAGACTTGAGTTACGTTCCCTGTAGGTTGCACAGTTCATAGTTTGGACCAAAGCTAGTGATTAAAGATTGATAACAGAGGAAGTGGTGTGTGTTGGCAAACAAGACTGACGAGAAGTTAAAAATTGTTGCTTATGATACTTTTTTGTGTTAGTAGGTCTGACACAGAGAGGAAGGACACACTGCCGGTCAGGGTGAGTTATACGTTCTGTTGTTGTCTGGTCTGTATCCTAGTTGTGTTGTTTTGTACTTGTGATGTGTGTAAATGTCGTTGTTTATCATAATTGCCTGACCAACAATTCTTTTCATCGTCGATTAATCTGTTATTATTTCTCCATCTTTCATTGTGTTTTTCTTCATCATGTCTGACAGGAATCAGTCGTCCTGGCGGGTCAGAGTGGAGCGGAGGAGGCGGTGAGTCGTCTGGAGGTGGAGAGGATGCAGCTCCACAGAGACCTGCAGCGCTGCATGTACGAGATCCAACAGCGAGACCACTACCTCCACCAGCTCAGCAGCAAGGTAGGAAACACCTGGAACACATCAGGAGCTGCGGCTAAACTGTTGATGGTGTTGCTGTCATGTGAGATGTAGGTAAACATTGTAAGCATTTATGTGAAACAACCGCCACCTTTTCAGTTCCAGCAGGTCACGGAGGAGAAAGGTTCTGTTGCAGCCCAGCTGAGGGCCGTTTCTCAAACCCTGAGGGACACTCAGAACCGCTGCCACTGGCTGGAAGGACAAGTCCAAGGCCAGGCTCAGGTAGACGATCCTGAACATGTTCATGTCTGCTGCTGAAGTACACTGTTTATATCTTCGCCCAAATGTGTTTCAGATATCATGTTGCTTTTCTATTTTTAGAGCAACAGAATAACTTCCTGGAGACAGATAGTTGTCTCGTCCTCAGATCGTTAAACGTTCACTGGTGATGAATTGATGTCTGTGTACAGGTTATTCTGTTGACTGTCAGATGATTTCTCTCATGATTCCACCTGTATACTCAGAATGTGTTCTTGTGGCATTAAACTGATATATCAGGAGGTTAAAGTTATGTCTTCTGTCCCTTCTGTTTACCTGCAATCTGTGTGTTCACCACCAGGGGTCAGTCTACGCTGAGGTTGCACCTGGAGCTCCCCAGGAGAGGAGCAGCGACTCCATCACCACTGAGACGGCTGAAGTCGGTCAGCTCAGAGAGAGGTGAGGAGTCCAGAGCTTGTTTTTCTGTAGTTCTGTGTGATATTCTCAGTCAGTCACAGATTGTTTGAGCTCTTGGATTCTCTCACTCGTGTGTTCAGGCTGCTTGAGCTGGAACAGAGTCTGGCCGAGGAGAGAGCGAGGAGAGAGACGACGGAGGAGGCTCTGCGTCTGTCTGAGGACAGAGCAAAGAGGTGAGACACGTATTCATTCGTATGTCTGTCTGTCTCTGTCGTTCACATGTACACAAACACATAAATGCATCTTGACTGTGTGTGTTTGGCAGCCTTGGTTCTGGTCTGTCCAGAGACAGCCCGAGAGACTTCAGCATCGAGATGGAGACAGAGGAGGAGTGGGAAGCTCTCAGTCTGAACCCAAACCAGCCTCTAATAACACGAAAGGTGATCAACAGAGAACTATAAATTAAAGATATAAATGATACCTCAGATTCAGAACCAGCAGTGTGATGATGATGTAGCTGAGGCAGTTTACCTGACTGTGTTCTGTTCGGACCTCCAGGTGAAAGGCGGCATGGTGGCGTGCCGGCGGTGGCTCAGAGGGCGGAGCCTCTACTTCTCCAGGCTGCTGACGAGTCGCGCCCGCTCTCGATATTTCTTCCTGGCGTACTTACTCACAATACATGTGCTTGTCCTCATGTGCCTCACCGGTGCTCTGTAGCACCAGAACACAGCAGGTTCATCTTCTGTCTGTGTGTAAAGCATGACAACACTGAAGCTGGACGCAGGTACACAGGTCCTGTACACCTGCCAGGCTGATGTCATCACGTTCTGTTAGCTAGATAGATGCTAACAACAGCTAGACGGTTCACATGTTAAAGGGTCAGTTCACCCAAAAATGAAAACATCCTCCCTCCCCTCACGATGATGTAAACTCAGTGAAGTGTCGTCGTCCACAGAACAGTTCTGGAGCTTCAGCATTCTGCTAAACAACTGAAATATTCTGTGGACTACAACACTTCACTTGACTTTGTATCATCAGGAGGAGGAGTGGACGACTGGAACTTCATCTTTGGGTGAACTGTTCATTCAGATGGAATCCTCTACAAGATGTAAGAGACTGAACACACAGAAATTCACTTATTGTTTTTCTTTAAGTGTTTAAATGTAAATCACGCCTTAAAGCATGATGCTCCACGTCTTTCTCGCTGTTGTTTCTCAGTAGTCGCTGGTGGATTCCTTAATAATTTCGGCGTGTTGCCAACGGTTCGTTGTTCTGAGATCCAAAACAGAAAGCAGGCGAGGAGTGAGACTTGATGTTTGACAGAAATCCTCAAGCTGAGTTTAAGACGGAAGGACTTGAACTTGGATGTAACTCTTATAAAAAAGCCTAAGAAGGTTCAGAAAGCCATATCCATTCTGAGTTAACACTACTGTATAAATCTTGTTTTTGAATCTCCCTGAGCTGAGGAGAACAGGAACAAACATGCAAACGTCCCGTCTGTCAGAACCTGTTTGCTTCACATCTACATCGCAACTATCAGCACCAGCTGCTGCTTTCCTGCCTGCCTGGTTTCATAACTTGCACATAATCGTGATGCTGAGTTAAAACTATGCACTGAAACTCCAAATGTGTATATAATCATCTCATATAAGCTCAGAAGCACTACACCTCTCCCACTCCCTCCTGTTCCCTTTAACTGTAAAGCCAAAGGTGTTTGGATTCTCACCTCGGCAGTTTGAATAAGTGCTCTCATGCCCGTTAAACAAAGTGGGAGACGACGATTTCACAATATCCGAAAGTTTGAATCCGGTCTCACAGTTTGCCATTGAAAATGGACTGCAAAAAGAAGCAGAGTATATGAAAGTACATTCTGTACGTATTTATGGGTTTCTGTATTTATGTGTGCATCCTCAGAAAGTGTGCTGCACAGTATCTGTCACAGACTGTATGTATGTATATATACACATTTCTATCTTCTCTGCCTGTACATTTCTTCTTGATTGTTTAGAGTTCGAAAAATGTGACGGAAAAGAGCCGGGTGAAGATCTGTGACTCTTCTGAAGACAGAAGAAAAGGTGTAAAAGATGCTCTCCGGCTTGTTTATTGATATTTTGTAGAAATCTATACGGCTGCTGGTGAGTTTGTGGGACGCTGTAATAATGATCTGTACATAAAAGTGTGATTGATGGACGAAACGATGAACTGAATCTATTTATGAAAAAAGGTAAACTACTGAAAAATGTTGGCATATTTTCTCTACTGCCACTGTTTTTAAGAGATAGTGACGCTGTCGCCTTTTGATGACATCAGGCTGAACTCGGTGCAATAACTGTGTCAGAGGTGAACTTTCTCAGCCGTTACCATCTGCAGAGACATTTAATAAAGCTTGTTGGACTTTTCTTCTCTTCTCACGTGATGTGTGTCTCTAACAGTCTGTGGTTCCGTCTGATTGATTGATTGTGACGGAGCTGAATCTAAATATTCATGCACTCAGAGCCTCTGATGGTTGAAGTTCAGCATCATAAAGCAGCTTCAGAAAGTACTCAGACTTCACGTGGTGAAGATTTGAAATGGATTAGACTGACTTTTTCTGACACCTTCGCCTCTAATGACTGCACATTTTTCACGTTTATTAAAATCGATCTGGAGCTCAGGTGCAGCGTGTTTGCACCCTGAGATATTTCTGATTGAAAGTCAGGTCTACGTCCGTGCGTCAGGCTGTATTTATAGCCACAATGCTACGCTAAGCTAATGCTAAACATGTATGATTTACCATGTAAGGATAGCGTGTTAGCATGCTGATATGCTAACTGAAACTACACCCACAGTATAGATGAGACTGATTTAAATGTGATTAGCAGTTTGATTTGGCAGTATTGTCCAGGTTTGGTTTAAAGCCAATATGGAAGTACTAAAAACTGCAGTTCATCCAATGACCACCTGAGGCTGCTGCTCTGCTCTGAGCTCTGCTGCTGGCTGTCTGTTAGCCTCAGCTAGCCTGTTAGCTTCCAGAGTAGAGGGACCATTAGGGACCAGTGATCAACCTGAAAACAGTCGCCTTTTAAAGTGACTAAATCTTGGGGATTAATAAACATGAATACATGCTAACTCAGGGCTAACAAGAGGAAGCTAAGCCTGAACACAGAGACACGTCCTGCAGCAGTCACACTTTCCTCCAGAGACTGCAGACTTCCAACATCCAGCTGGGTTTTAAAATGCTTTCACATTATTGTGTTAATGCCCTGGGAGATGGGTGGAACAGTATAATAAGACTTATTAGCATCATAATGTTTCAGTCCGCGGGGTGAAGATCATTTCTAACAGCCGGGGATGAAAAAGACCCGAGAAGAAAGAGAATCAGGCTGAATGTCTGATGAATCCAGACGCTGCTGCTGAACTGAGACTGAACTTCTACAGTTATATTCTTTAGTGTGTGTGTGTGTGTGTGTGTGTGTGTGTTTCATCACAGGGATCATTAAAGCTTCACACGACCTTTTATCATCTCGGGGTTCGGCTGCATGTCGCCCTCCATCAGCTGGAGGAGAAGAAGAACCATCCTGACAGTCAGGTAATTAACTTTTATTTCTGTTGTCACATCACCACTGAACTTAAGAACAAAGATACTTTACGTGAGTATTTCCAGTTGTTTCTACTCTAAACTTCCACAAGTTATGGATCGTGGTAAGTAGGCAGTAATTACTGAGCAACGTATTTGGTTTTTCTTTGTTAATTACCCTCAAATTACCTCAATATGTATTAAATCACCTCCATCTGGTTTCTGTCCTGTAACTTCTGTTTATATGTGTTTGATGTAACGAGCTCATGAAACCAGTAGATGGCAAAATCAGCTCATCAAACACCAGAACACCGACCTGAACACTCTGACAACCTTTTTCTATCGCAGGATTATATTTTAGTGTTTTTTTTCTTTTTGTTTTGTTTTTTTGGTCATGAATGGGATTCGTGGGCCCGGGCTGGATCTGGTCCTGTGTGTCACATTTTGTTCGTGGTTTTGCTCCATTTTTCCTTTTTGTTTGTTATTTCAGCTACAACAGCTGATTTCCTCTCTCTCGCCTCTGCAGCCGGCGTTCAACCTCATAAATATTCATGCAGAAATATTTCTGTTTCTGCTTCTACTGTATGAGCTCATCTCGTGAGAGGCAGATGTGTGGAGGGTCGTCCTTCCTTCTCCAGTCTGTCGCTGCTGTTATTCTGTGTTCTCTGTAAGAGCCGTGTGGTCACTGATCAAACAGACATCACGTATCTATACTTCATCTTTCACCACGGCGTCCTCTCGCTCATCATCCCGTCGTAGTAACAGTCAGTTTAGTCTTTTTTGTGTCTCAGTCCAAGATAAGAATGCATTTCTCTGTGCTGACAGGGTTTGAATCATCCATTTCCACATTTATATGCCAGAACTGCACAATTTTACACTTCACGCTGACATGAAGTCAACTGGGTTTTGATCTGGTGGTTTCTGCAGGAAACTGGGTTCTAATAAAAGAAGCCCACCTTGTTGGAAACCTGCATCTCGTTTGGCTTCTGCAGCCTTCAGCTCTCTTTTCTCTCTCTCTCGCTGAAAACAGTCCTCCAGCTCGCCGCTGACCCACTTGCCTGCCTCCAGCGCCAGAGGAAGAGAACCTGGAGGAGTGGGAGAAAATGGGCGGGAGGAGGAAGAGGTGAGAACATGTGGGAGTCTGCAATGATTAATGTGCTTTCAGAGATGGAGTGAGTGAGAGAGAACAAGGGCAGCTGTGTGTGTGTGTGTGTGTGTGTGTGTGTGTGTGTGTGTGTGTGTGTGTGTGTGTGTGTGTGTGTGTGTGTGTGGAGGGAAGAGAGCAAGTAGTAAAGGTGCGTTCAACAAACAACATGACCCGTCTTCATCTTAATGCATCCACCTGAAACAGAAGCACGTCAGGAGAAATACTTCAGCAATTATATCTGCAGAAGGCGAACAGACATTTTAACTGCACGCTTTGCTTTTTTGTTCTCGGTTGGACTGAATGATTTTATCTCTCCGGGGAGCCGAGCAGGACTCAGATAAATTCAGATAAATCTGCAGGGACCGCGACCATCAGTCGGCCTGCTTTGATTCTCCTGATACTCTGAGGATCGATGGCGTCAGCGGTGACCTCCTCCTCGCCACAAACGAGCGGCCCGTTCGATCCTCCTGGATCTCGACACAAATCGCAGCTCAGGATGATAAATGTCTCCGTCACTGTGGAGAAAACAAAGCCAGCAGCTCGGGACGGATCATCTGAGATGTGAAGCTCCGCCTTTGTTGATTTTCTGCATTTGTCTTTTTCTCTTTAAATGTCGTGTTGGCAAGATTGTGATTCCTCAGTCCTGTATGTTGGTTTGTATTATTATAATTCATCATGTATCAATTCCACTGATTCCTCCCACATTAAAGTGTGTTTACAGGTGTTGGGGAGTTTTGTGTTATCTGACAAACTGTGTCCAGTGATGTCACTCTGTGGCTAAATTGCATTGTGGGTAATGTGGGCTCTGGGTTTTGAAAAGCAGTCTGCTGGTCCAGGATAAAACTCCCATAACATTAATGACTCATGGCTATGTATCTTAAAATGCAAAATGTATTTTTTAAACGCCTGTTACTTGCTTTCAAATCTAATGTTATTTTTGACAGGAAGTGGTTCTGCTGGTACCGCTTCTGTCCACAGGGACCGCCAGAATCAACAAAATAAATACTCCTTGTAGCTGCTTTAAGTCAGAAGCAAAGAAAAAGGTTTTGGATCCATAAAAGTCTGTTTTTTATTTATCCAGTCGTTCTCAGTTTTGACAGACTGTATTACTAACTGATCAAATTGGTCAAATCACCTGCTGAGATAGAAAAGAAGATAAAATATGTTGGAATTCAACATAAAATATCCTGCTGAGTTTTGTTCTAACATTAGCCTAAATATTTCAAACCACCAAGTGTACCTGAGGCAGCTGTGCATTTTATTTTGTTGCCTGTCGAAGGTGAAGGAGATTAAATTTAACATGAATCAAACTTTAAAAAATGACCTCGTCTGTGAGCATTTGAGACATCACATCAGATAGAATTTCATCAGCAGTGTTGCTTTAATGGTTTATTCACCACAAGCAGAGCTTTGATTTGTGTTTATCTGGACTACTCATGCAGTGTCTATCTGCTCCAGACAGCCAGATTACTTTACGTATGTTCATAGCAGCAAGCTAAAGTTAGCGAGCAGCAGCGCACATGATTCAGAATGTCATGCGTCTCTGTAACGAGATGCTCATGAAGTAAAGTCCGTTTCCCGTCCAGCTGCAGTCGGGCTGATCGACAGGAGTGAAGAGAAATCATCTTTATAATCCCAGAGGTCCAAACGTCGTCTCTGAGCAGAACCTGATGAGACTCCGGGTGTTTGTTCCTCCAGAGGATCTGGATCTGCACCGACTCTCCTGCTCGCTCTGCAGATGTCCTCAGTTGAGTTCTGAGCCTCGAGTGGCAGAAGTTATCTATCGAATGTTTGATTCGTGTGTAGTTGTTTTATTGGAGCAGCACAGTGTCACCTGACGCCTGCAGCTCCTGACTCGCAGCGACAGTTTGTGTCTAGATGTGTTTGTTGTTTTAGTCAGTATTGTTCTCACATGTGTGAATATGTTGGTTAAATAAGATGAAATCAGCAAACTGTGAGCACCGTCCACACAGTGGACGCTGCGCTGTTTGCTCCTGAGACCCATTCAGTATGAAATATTCAGAGGAGCCTGTACAGTATATGGTTAATTCATACACTTTACATAGTGTCAGCGCTGACTTGTGATCATTCTTTATCATGAATTTTACATTCATACACCAGCAGGAGGAAGATTAAAAAGATCCGGTGGTTCTTTTCTCGCTCCAGCTCAGCGAGAATCCTTCTGATGAATCCTGACTTTATTGTAGGACAACATAATTACAGTCCCCGCTACACTTCCTGTCCTGTGAAGATCAATTTGATAACAGGGGAAGACATCTTATTAAATTAAAGTTAAAAATCTTCTTCCCCTCATATGTACTGTGTTGTTGTTTCTCTAAACGCCTCTGCCAGCGTGTCCCGCACCAACACACCACAATCTGTGTAATTCAAACTTTATTGTCCCTGAGAGGAAACTCAATTTGCTGCCAGACAATCACAGTAATCAGCCACATGTGAAGTTAAACAGCAGGATCACAGCTCGGTGATGAAGCAGTGTGAGTGTGACCTGCATGCTGGATGAACCAGCGGACGCTCAGAGGAAAACTTTATGAAACTGCATTCAGAGAAACGACTGAGAACGTGTGATGATGTCAGAGACGACAACGACGGCGGCGGCGACTAAACTACTTGTGAGGTGTGAATGGAGTGTGTGCATGTCGGTGTTGTCTGGACGCTGCAGGACTTCACTGCAGCGCTGCTCTCGCTGCCTCCTATTCTCTTTTTAGCCCTACATTTTTTTCAGTGTGCCCTAAATAATGTCCCACTTTGCAATTAGGTCTGCTGCTGCTGCTGCTGCTGCTGCTGCTGCTGCTGTGTACGGAGACTAACAGCAGGACGGAGACTCTTCCTGCTCGCTGTGTGTGTGTGTGTGTGTGTGTGTATCTCTGTGTGTGTGTGTGTGTGGGTGTGTGTGTGTGTATCTCTGTGTGTGTGTGTGTGTGTGTGTGTGTGTGTGTGTGTGTGTGTGTGTGTCTAGCAGTCTGTGATCCAGTCTCACGCTCTTCTCGACTTCCAGACAGTCTTTTTCGTCGCCTCTGGAATTGGCTCCTGTTAAAATCGTGTCCTGACAGGAACTTGTTCTCTGTCTGTTCTTCCTCTTTTTTTTCCCTCCTCCTGTGTCTTCTTCATCTTCGTCACTGTCCACTGTCACCATCTCTCAGCCATCGACATCCACCTTTTATTCTGTGGTCTGTCTTCAGATGCTTCTCCTTCTTTTTCCTCATTAAGCGAGTGTTTTCACTCGTCCTCTCACAAACACTGTGAAATGGCCCACTTCAGCATCTTTTCTGGAGATGTGGTACTACATGCATGACCCCCCCACATCCCCACATGGTTCATTAGTTGCCATAGCAACAAGGCCTTCCCTGGCTACCAGCTCAAGACCCCCGACTCCTTCGACCGTACATAATTCAGCGTGTCCAGATGACTTGTTTCTCTGTCCTCTCTGTGCACCGCAGGTTTTACATTGATACGTGTTTACAGTGAGCTGAAAATGTGCTGACGGCAGCGAGAAAGATTTCAAGAGCATGATGTAAAGAGTGATGCAGCTCAGTGGCTCAGAAACTTAGACCTGCATTCAGTAATGATATTATGTTGTGCTCATTGCTGTGGTTTTATCACCGGGACTCATTCTGGCTGGTCAGAAACAAAGACGGTTGAAACTCTGTATGAGTAGAAGTTTGTATCTGTCAGCTTCTTTTAATGTCCAACAATGTCACAGTTCATCTTAATGCATGTTTATTTTATGATTTTGTTCTCAGCTCGTGGTTAGTTTGAAGCTGTATTGTAATATTCTGCAAACAGTAATTATTTGTTAGTCACACACTAATGAAGTGAGTGCATCTGATGACTCAGTCCTCCTGTTAGGTGAGTGTGTCGAGGATACGAGTCACACAGTCACTGACGAACCAACACGACAGTGTTAATGTCTCTTTGTGCTCTGATGACTTCTACAGCATATTCACAACATGACGGTCAGTGTGGACAGATTAAAGTATTAGTTAAAAATATATGTACATCCAAAATATGCTTATTTTCTCTCTTAGCTTATTGATTTAATTGCAGTGCTGAAGAAAAGTCAGTGGACGTATTTGAAAAGATACTGAAGCTCCCAGTGAAACATTCACAGACAACACAGTGTTTTATTGAGCAGTTAATTATGTTGAGCCTAAACGCAGGTTGGGGTTAGTAAAAGCACGAGGGATGATATGTATTTACTGTATATTGAAGTCAGATTTTTTTCCTGAGCTCCACCAAACTGCTCATGTGTCTGAAACCTGACGACATGCAGGACGTGAGCGATTGTTTGAATGTTGGAGCCCTTTGCTTCGCGCCCATCACCCTGAGCCCCTCGCTGCAGATGACGCCCAGCGTGGCTGAATGAAGCTGCATCGAGCTTCTCTGAAGCCGCCTGGTTCCTGACGCTCTGTTCTCCGCCTTTAAAACACAAAACTGGAAAAATGATTTTTTTTACATTTGACTCTGCAGAGACGACTCAAGATCAGCTGGTAGAACAAGCAGCTCGTCATGTGAGCAGATGTGCTGCTGCAGTGGTTCATATTCCCTCACTGATCAATCACACCACCACAAACTAATTAACCAACATGAACCTTTCAGGGCCCCTGGAGCTCCGGGGCTCCGGGGCCTCGGGGCCTCGGGCCTCGGGGCCTCCGGGCAGGTGTCTGGGTTGCTTGGTTGCAGTGGAAATGTGATCGTTCGGAGCATATTGAGCTTACAGATGTACACAGGAGAGGAAGATCAGTGTGCAGCAGCATCTGAGAAGTTTCTCTGGATGTTTTATCATATTTGTGACTGTGCTGAGTCATCATCTGGAGGAGCTGCAGAGGATCCAGGCTGAGAGCTGCTGACGTCCTCATGAAGGAGCAGACTTCATCTTTTTCAACCTGCGGCAGACTCAGAGCACTTGATCGTGTTGTTAGTGTGTCTCTTTACAGTTCTGGTCATGTTGAGCTGCAGTTTGTCCTCAAATGATCTGAATTTTCCAGGTTTGTATTGTAGACCGGCGCTGTAATCCAGACCTCAGACTGATGATCCTGCAGCTTTCATGAAGACACACAAAGACACTCATCACTTGCTTATTTACCTCCCTGCGGATAGAAGAGAGGGAATTCTTCTCTTGCTGTTGTTGTTGCAGGAGAGGAGGGTTCATGTCTGCGCTGCTGGTAAACTGCTTGTTCATGTCATCACTGTGCTGGTGATCGGAGTTTGTTCACTGAAATGTGTTTCTGAAGACATTTTAGAATTAAGTCACACAGTTGCAGAATCTGTCGGTTCGTTTTTAAAGTTGTTTTTGTGCCAGTTTCCAGAGTCGCAGTGGACATCCTGCATCTGCATAACGCAGCCTCCACCTCGACTTTATGTAAATGAGGAGCATGTCGTCTCTTGAAACGCTGCACAGCTGCTAACATGTGCAGAGATTCCAGTTTGATCTAGAGACCCTGATCTCAGAGTAAAACAGCAGGAAGGGTTTTGGAGAAAGAACGATGGTTCTGATGCGTCTCAGGAGAGGAAACACGTCATCAACACGCTTTGACTCGACACCACATCTCAGTCCACTTCATCCTTGTTTTACCTCAGTTTCTATCCCTCTTCACCTTCTTTTCCTCCTCCATCAGCCGCGTCTTTTTCTTTTGCTGTGTAAAGTTTCCACAGTTACCTGGAGAGAGTGACCGGGGAGAACGGTGCCTCTTCCTGGTTTGGTGGAGGAATGTCATGTTTTCTTTGCTGTGTTTACTCACGTGTGTATGCTCTTACGTTACGTATGGTTTCTGCCCACAGAGGTTTCGGGAAATGGCTGAAAAAATGGCTGAAAAACATTATCAGATTTTCATCTCTGCTCAAACTATCTGTTGAACTACTGAGACGTCCTGAAGCTGAATTATTCCTGGCAGTTCAAACAACCACCGGAGCTCGTGTCAGCTACAGAGAGCTGCATCCAGGAATCAGTCTTTTCAAATCCACAAACAGCTGGACGCATGTGCAATCACACACACACACACACACACACACACACACACACACACACACACACACAGCATCTGACAGCTATAACTGTGTGTCTCTGTGCTCGCACACTGTAAGAACTGCTGATTAAAGAGAAACAGATGTGGAGGGCGATAAAGACGAGGGCAAGGTTGTGACAGAACAACACAACAGTTTCCTTCATCTTGCATTCCACATCTTAATTGTTTGTTTACATCGTGATGAAGGCACCCAGAAAAACTCTGTTTATCAGGAGGTTCAAAGAGAGAATGCAGGGCAGAGCCTCGCTGGGTGGAGATCCTTCTGTTAATTGCCATATTTCTCCGTCAGATTAAGTCAGCTCGTTTATTTACTGCCCTGCAGGAAGTTCTCCATAATAAAAGGATGATACAAGAGTTTTTCCCTTTCTTACACTCGCCTTTAAGAATAATGAGCGCTGAATTCATCTGAAACACAAAAGCATCTGAGGCTGAAATAAAGAGGTTGTTGCAGAAAGAGATTTCACTTCAGCTGCTGTTAAACTGTGTCTGTGCTGCTGGTTGTATATTCATGTTGTGCAGCAGAGAACACTTTATTAATAACTCGCTGACCGAGCGCTTCATTTCTTTTATTCCCTCTGTTTATTCTTTGTGCTTCTCCCGCCGGTTTTGCACTGTGTGGTTTGGTGATTGTGAAGAACGTTGTAATTCCTGTTTGGAAAAGGTTATGGCTTCAGAAAGAAATGGTCACTTGTGGTTTAGTTTATGTGTTTTGCTGCTCTTCAGAAGGCCGTGACCTTTGAGTGGAGCGGCGCCGTCCGTCTGCATTAACAGGCTGCGTGTTCACGGACGCTACAGCGCTGTCAGGGTTTACAGATCAGTCTCAGAACTAAACGATAAAAACCAGTAGAAATCTGCTGTTACAGGAAGTTTTTAAGATACAGCTGCTGAGGAACAGATGACCATATCCAGATGACACTCTGCTCTGGCAGTGATGAATATTATTTATTCATGTTATCTGTGGTGATGTACAACTTACTCTACGTGGATGAAAGTATGTGGGGGTGAGAGAGATGAGGCTGAACCATCACCAGAGCTTCTTGTAGAGTCGTCCTGTTTATCAGCAGCTCACAGAACTGAACCAGAACCGACTCTCCTTTCACAGAACAGCCGTTGACAACATCACCAGATTTATTCAGATTTTCCACCTTCTCTGATGTTCTTTCTGAGCCCGACTGGCTCCATGTTGCTGTTGGTGACGTGTGCTGAGCGAGACGATTTATCTGATGATAAAATTCGACTCTCTTGAATTGAAAAATTATCTTTTAAATTGACAAACATCATCATCTGTGTGATTCATGGCTGAGTTGGGTTAAAAAACGTATTTAAAAAGATTCTGCGATCCGATTGGTTCCACTGGATTCTGCCTCTCTGTGCTCGTCTCGCCTGTTTTCAGGCTCTTCACCAGGTTCTGGGATCTGGCTGCAGCCGTCAGCTCTCACTCAGAGCATCACGGAGCTCCCAACACGTGGCTCAGTCGCTGTTAGAGCCACTTACACAAAAGGAAAATAGTTGGACAGTATTCAGATTTTACTGTATCTGGTTTGCCAAGAAAAAGCAGCTCTACAGTTTCAACACAGCATGCTTTATCAGAGCCAGTTAAAGGAACAGTTCACCTAAAAATGAGAATGCAGTCATCATTTCCTCCCTCTGTGCTGATGTAAAGTCGGGCGAGGTTTCGTAGTCCAGTAACACTTTTTAACGACTTATAACCACGTATGAGACACACAAAGGAAAGTCCAAGTGGTTTAAGATTGCAGTTTTTGGAGTTACAGTCTCTTTTAGAAGTGACTGAGGAATTAAAAAGTGCAGAAGTGACACCAGAGTTGATGTTAACAGTGTTAATGGAGATCTAGGAATTACAAGGAAGATGAATTATCAAACATGTGCACACACTGAAATGAGATCACCACCACATTCTGCATTTTAATTCACACGCCTAGTTTTGATGTCATGAGACGAAGGATCCACTTATGAACATCATTATTAAAGTATGAAAACGCTGCAGCAGGAAGTCACTGCGAGCTTCTGAAAGCAGCTGCCTGGTTTTTTTCTACACTGATCTGAAGCCAGCCAAGTTAATGAATTATAAGAGTGAAGAACTGGAGATATTTAGAGACGTTTGAAAAAAAGACCCCGGATCAGTTTCAGTCCAAGAGCAGCTCCAAAGTGGCCGGTTGTCAGGAGACGAGTCACACAGAGCCGGCTGCAGGCTTCACTGGCACAGCTTCGTCTGGCTGAGCTGGGCTGCTAACTGCTGCTGCTAACTGCTGCTAACTGCTGCTGCTAACTGCTGCTAACTGCTGCTGCTAACTGCTGCTAACTGCTGCACAGACACGAACACACTGCAGCACGGAGCGGAGGCAGAGATCATGGGTGTCAGTGAAGCTGAAGCCTCGGATGGTTACTCTTCTTATCGAGGATGAAAAGTATCAAAGCAACAAAACAAAGACTTCAGAGGTGGAAGAAGAACTCTGATCTTTTATTTCACAGTGTGAAAATATTCTGTCACAAGTCAAAGTCCTGCGTTCACACGTTTCACTGAGTAAAAGTAAAACTGTAATCGTCCAAATATTCTAAATCTAAGTAAAAGTTCTCATTAAAACAGAATGATGAACACTGTGGTAACTTTTTCATATAAACAATTACAGCATGTCGCAGAAGTGAAAAGTAAAATCAAAGAATAAAAAGCGAATGCAAGTAAAAACAAGCAATGAAATCATGGAAGATAAAAAACAAAAGAAATATAATAAATCAGCAAGAGACAAAATATGAAACACTTTCTTAATTTTCTTGAAATAACCTGCGTTTCAAGCAGCTCAGTAACTTTAAAATGGCGTCAGCTTCATCAGCAGTGTGAGCTCCTCCTCCCTCCTCCCTCCTGCCTCCTGCCTCCTCCTCCCTCCTCCCTCCTCCCTCCTGCCTCCTCCTCCCTCCTCCCTCCTCCCTCCTGCCTCCTCCTCCCTCCTCCCTCCTGCCTCCTGCCTCCTCCTCCCTCCTGCCTTCTCCTGCATCCTGCATCCTGCCTCCTCCTCCCTCCTCCCTCCTGCCTCCTGCCTCCTGCGTCCTGCCTCCTCCTCCCTCCTCCCCCCTCCTCCCTCCTCCCTCCTGCCTTCTCCTGCCTCCTCCTCCCTCCTCCCTCCTGCCTCCTCTCTCCTGCCTTCTCCTGCCTCCTGCCTTCTCCTGCATCCTGCCTCCTCCCTCCTCCCTCCTGCCCTCCTGCCTCCTGCCTCCTCCCTCCTGCCTCCTGCCACCTCCTCTCTCCTGCCTCCTCGTGTCTCCTGCCTCCTCGTGTCTCAGGTGACGGTCAGGTAGAGCTGCATCTCCATCCTTTTGTCTGTTAGCACGTGTTAAATCGATGCGTCTGTCCGGTCAGCACAATGAATGCTCTGTCTCCGCCCGTCCTGCACAAACCAGTGAGGTTTTGGAGCGCTCCCAACTGGAACACCTTCAGCTGAGCTGCGTTTGGTTTGATTAAAAACTTTGTGTTGGAGCCAACACTGAAGACGGAGGTTTTATAAGGACACAGTGTGAATGTGAAGAGATCCTTTTCACTCACGTACAAACAGCCAGAGAGGAAAAAAAATCCCATCAGCTGAAACATCAAAAACATCTGACTTCTCCTGCAAATGTCAGCCTGTGAGTTGAAAAGAGGAAGAGTTGTCGTGTCAGTTTCCTGAAAATACAAACTGGAGCGTGGACAGTTTACGGATGATGCTCGGAGACGAACCTGTGACGAGCTCCGACACTCCGGCTGAAGGTCTGTGGACATGAGCTGAAGAGGAAGATAAAGAAGTTTAAACATACACCAGTAAAATGACTTGAATAACTTCTACATGAATGAGTCCAGGCTGGCAGTTTACCTCTGGCTGACTCCACTGCTTTGGTACAAACATCTTTTCCCAACAGTTTTCATACATTTCAGGGCTGACTGTATCAAAGAGAATCAGAGTGTTTGTATCTCTCCTCTCGGAGGAAACAGAACAAGGAAGTGAGCGAACATCATCGACGTCGACCTGCAGGTTCATTAAAACATCGACAGCCGACGTCACCGACGGTCGTGTTGATCTTCGTCTCAGGATCAGTTTGATTAATCTGTTTCATTCTGGCTGCATTTTGCTGATTGCATATTTGTTTTGCTCGTCGTTCATTGTTCCCTTCTGCCAAACAGGTCGTGTTTCCAGGCGTAATATTTCCAAACATCGTTCCCAGATTTCAGTAAAACGTTTCCGAGGATCCGTTCTGAGGGAAACTTTTCACCATTGAGTTAAATTATAAATATCTGATCCACATGCAGATTAAAACGTGATGAAAGATTCGGAGCGTTCTGAGACTCTGCAGCCTGATGACATCACAGGTTTGGAGTTTCAGTTCTCATCAGTATATTTATATGTTCACTCTCTTGTCAGATGACTTATGGTATATTTTCTGTTTATCTATTTAACAACAACAACAGAAAGCTGGACGTGTTTGAGCTCCTCAGTGTTTCTGGATGTTTGAGGTTGTGACCCTGATGACACTCTTATTTCCTGACTTTCCATAATCACCTCACAGACATGAGAGCAGTCCGATCTTATCGACGTCTGAACTGAGCGTTTCCCAGAATGTCAGACTGTTCCTTTAAAGGTACAGTCCGCCTCACTTTGTCATGAACAGGGTGTTTCTGGAGGGTGGAGAGGTGGTTCTGGATCTCGTCCCTAAATCACAGATAGTTACACAGATTTGATCCCAACAAAGGTCTTCTGTTGCTCCTGTGTGAAGGCTTGTTGTGGAGAGGAAAATGGCTGACACGGTGCTGCCTGAGTTGCTGTCAGTGGACAGAAACACAAACCGGTACTCACTCTCTGGTATCAAACCCCTGAGTCCACACGTCGGCTCGCCCCTGGGGTGGAGCCGGGCTGTCGGTCTGGCCGCTCGCCACCGTTGCCATGATCGACATCATCCCGTTCCAGCTTGTAGCGTGGTTGTCATGGCGATGACCGTTTATTTGCAGGGGGGCACTCTCGTCTCCAATGTTTCCGGGAAACACACACGGACACACAAACCGTCAGAGGAAGTGGAGGTGAGAGAGAGAGAGAGAGATGAGGGAAGCTGCCAGACAGACAATTTGCTCAAAGGGCAGGTGGACGATCGGTCTCATGTAATCTCAGCCGGCCCGTTCTTCAGAACCGTAACAACCCAACAGAACCGCAGATATCAGTCACTTAGTGCTGCGGACTTCTGTTACGTACGAGGTTCAGGAGGCAGCGACAAGAAATAAATACAGAATCACTGAAAAGAAAACGAACCAAGAATCAGAAATAAATGTTAATAAATAAATAAATCTCATCTCTTGAATAACGACTGCTGCCACATGAAGGTGAACACACAGGTGTGCACACGCCTCCGCCCGCTAACTTCCTGTTTAGCGCCCAGCTAGCTTGAATGGGGATAAAACATTTGAATCGTGCGGCTCTTCTGGACTTTAAAACGGGTCACGTCTCAGGAGTTGTGATGCTTCAAACCTCGACCCACTTCCTCAGAACCGATGAGTCATGAGGAGAGGAAAGGAAGCGAGGAAGCTGAGCAGAGTGTGAGAAATAAGAAAATAAAAGCCTTTATTATAATTTTAGTTATTCTTCATTTGAACATATGACACATAATCTTCACAGATGAACACTTTGTGATGTTTGAGGTGTAAATTAAATGTGTAGCAGTAAAACGCTTCAAACAGACACAGGAAGAAAAAACTAACTCAGAATTTTTAATATTTACATATTAATGAGGTAATGATACAAACTTCTTCCATGAGTGAAGCTGTTCTCAGAGGAGAACCAGGTCCCAGAACACTGTTAGAAAGGTGGCAGGGTCCGCCACCTGTAAACAAAGAAGATCAGTGTAAACCATGTTGTCCTTTATTCAGCCTGGAAACAAAGAGAGTCAGTGAAGATCTCTCTCTCACCTTTAAGTCATTTTGTCAGAGAGGCTCATGGGACAGTTTGTGGGCGGCCATGTTGGGTTCTCATGAGAACCGAGCCCGGACGGTACCGGCTCTGCAGCTCCTCTGGCTCTCTGAGTTTCGCTTCCTCGCTCTCATGAATGTTTAATGAATCCTAAATTAAGACGCTGAAGATCGTCGATTCTCTTTCAGTTGTCTTTTATTCATAGACTTACGCACCTTCCATCAGCTGAAGTGCAGATGTTTTATTAACCTGCAGCAGCTTCACTGTTCGTCTCTATTTATAACCTCCTGCTGCGATGATGAGCAGCTCCCAGGATCCATTTTAAAACCCACTGCATGTTCACTTCACTTCAGGAGCTTTCTGCCGTGGCCCGAGGTGACAGAACTGACAAGGACCTCCACCGGCACACATCCACCTGTCTGTGTGTGGCAGGAGTCCCCCCTGACTCCCTCCTCTCCTCTCCTCCCTCCTCTCCTCCCTCCTCCCTCCTCCTCTCCTCCCTCCTCCCCCCTGCAGCTCCTCAGCTCTGCGCTCTGTCTCCGTGTCAGGCGGGAGGATGTGCAGCTCGGAGCCGCGCTCTCTGTCTGTCGCCTCAGATTGAATTTCAGCGCGGCAGCAGTCCGGTTTCTCTGCTGGAGATCAGGTTTTAAAACGCCCCCCTGTGCGGTGCTCTCCTCCGGCCCCGGCACTGCGCTCCTCCCTCCGGCCACACAGCCGCACTTTGGCTGGAAGTTTGCTCCGGTCGAGCCGGTGCGCCGTCCGCGCTGCGCCCGGAGAGTCGGCGGCATGAGGCGGCGTTAGGAGCGAACACCAGCGGACCGAGGAGACAGAAGAAGGGAATACAACAGTCTGACTTCACAGGGACCAGGGACGACCTCCAAGGTAGGCTCGGACATCCTCCTACTTCATAATACTGCAGTACAGCTTGTATTTGTACTGCAGTACTTCTTTGAGAGAGTTAAAGTGAGTTTTTAGGACAGCTGCGCCTCCGCAGAGCTGCAGGTGGACGTCATGCTGGTCAGAGATCACCTGAGGCTTCTTTCTTTATTGATTACTTTGGTCTGTTCACATTTTAATAAGAGCAGCTTTTGGTTGCCAGGTGCTGTAAAAATCCCTCCGGCTGGGCAGTGATCAATACTCATTAATAAAGTCAGCAATAATGTGCTGAGCTGCAGTGGGAGGATGTGAAGTGGCTCCAGGATCAGGAGGAAGGTGTGAAATGTGGAGGAAAGTTGAGCCGTGTTGACTCATCCGTCACAGGTGTAGCTGCTCACCTGAGTGAGCGCACCTGTGGGCTTCCTGCTCCGAGGGGTCAGAGCGTCTGCTGTGGAGAAGGTCTGTCTCAGAGTCTGAATCACTGGGCCGAGACCAGGTGGGCAGCTCGGGTCCAACTTTAATTTCATTTAATAATAACAGGAAGCTGAGGTGTGAAGAGACGCGCGACAGTTTCAGTACGAGTCTCTCCGGCTTCCTCTCGGCCTCCTCAGAGCTGGAGATGAAATCTGTGTGTGAGGGTGGCGTGAGTGAACCGTCCTCGGGCTGCAGTCGGACTCTAATTCTGCCTCTACAGTCGTCAATAAAGTGGTTAACAAGGTTTTTCACTGTGTGATAAGCCACCAGTTACAGCTCCAACTAATCTGTAATTAAAAATCTTAATAAGCCGCGAACAAAGAGGCTTTTACAATATTCCATCTGGCTCCAGTTACAGTCAGTTAATTTAATGTTATTAAGTGGATTTTGGTCCAGAGGCTCAATTAATTAACTCAAGCAACAGCTGATTGATTGATTGATTGATTGATTGATTGATCAACTGATTGAAGTAGGTCCAGGTGTGAGGCTGTCCTGGTTTTAGTCCTCAGAGAAGAACTGAATATCTTTTGAGCCTCCTTCAAACATCAGCTGGGATTTATAGAGACGGCACTTTAATTGATTTCTGGACGTAATGGTTAATTGCAGGACTTCTCTGCAGCACTTTGGCAGCGGTCAGCCGGTCAGCCGGTCAGCCGGGAGTCATCTCTGTGATTTGATGAGCTGGAGATGAAGAGGAGGAGGATGGACACCAGCCAAAGGGATGTTTCACAATCTGGCAACCTGAAAGGTGTTTTAATTAATGTCTTAAACGCCCCTGGAGCACCGTAAAGATGTCTTCTTCATCACGTAGTCCGTGTTGATGGAGACTGTGTCCTCACTGACACTCAGACCAGGTCTTTACGATTCCTTTGGAACTGATCAGGAGCCAGTCTTTTTTTACAAAGGAACCAGAACTGACAGGATGTGTTTGTGCTACTTTCACACTGATTAACCATAAATGAAGTCATTAGTTTAAAAACCTCATTAAAGGTGTTTTTTTTCATTATCATGGGGAAACTTATTACCGGAGCCATCGCTTGCTAGTTAGCTTAATTAGCTAGCACAGGTAAGTCCAACGAGGAGCTCAGAGCGCTGTGACAGTGGTGGTGTTTACAACTCCAGCATAGGAGGCTTTGGACCGGACCGGACCGGACCAGGACGGGATGGGGCTATCATAATATTACAGCTGCTTCTGTCTGAACCCTTGAAACAAAAGATCTTGCGAATTGCACCTTTAAGCTTCTTCCCAGTAGCAGTTGTTGATGTGCTGATACTCACAGGGCTGTTTTGTAAAGTCGAAAGTCAAAACAGCTCCTCAGGAATCTTCATCAGTTCATCAGTGGAGTTTGGTAACAAATCTCTCTGAGCTCGCAAACCTGCTAAAGGCTAACTTATGTTAGCAGAGAGCTAACTGTTAGCATGGATCCAGTGAGGGACATCTGGATACAGCAGAGGCAGAAGTGGTTCATCAAACTGCTCAGAGGTTAAAGGAGGATAATGTTCCGAAGGAAGCATCAGGTCTCTGAATCTCACTTTGCCAGACTGTGGTGAAGCGTCTGATAACTGATGGAAACACGCTGAAACCCAACAGATCTGCATCGTACACGAGACCAGAGACGAGCTCATCGCTGAGCTGACAGAGCTGATATTATCATGACCGGCCGAATGTTCCTGATGAGACTCCGTCACACGGTGAACAGAACCAAAGAACAGAACCAAACCCAGGGATGAACGTGTTAATAAGAAAATCTGTGGCTAAGCTTCCTCTGAAGTGTGTTCTTTGTTTTTCTGGAGGTATATTCCTCCGTCAGTAGTCACACAGTGTACATCTGTTGGGTTTTACTGTGTTTCTTCATGTATCTCCTGAATACTTCACCACAGTCTGAGTGAGTTTCAGTGGCGTGATGACGCTTCCTCCTAAATTTCCTGGATCTTTGGCATCGTGAGTCCTGCCGGCCGAGCAGCTAACGTCTGGTTTAGCTTTCTGCTAGCTTGAATGGTAAAAAAATCAATTTAATGGTGCTGATTTCCATTCTTTATAAATGTTAACGGTCTGTCGGTCTTTCTTGCACAATGTAAGCTTATGTTCATCCCGGGAGGGCTCAGTTCTTATAAAATTCTGCTCGACATCTAGAAAGTCATGCTGTACAAACGTGCCATCTCTTATGAGACGCATGACACTGACGCAACACTGACGCTGTTGAACTCTTTATCAGCTCATTTATTAGCCTGGTAGCTAAAGCAACACAGTTCATGTGGTTTATTGAAGTCGTACTTTTTACCCAATGTGAAACTAAATGCACGATTTATTTTACACAACAAATCCATCAGCATTAGTTGAGATTGTGACATTTAAAATGAAACCCTGAACGTCGTCCAGCCCTCCATCATCTGCTCGCCTCATCACTCCATCCGTCTTTACATCTCTTCGCTTCACGTCTCTCCACTGATTCATAAACGTGTTCATCGTGTTTCTGTGTTTTCATCATCATGCAGTTCTCTGTGTTGGATCAGAACTCTGGTTGTCCCAGTTATACTGGGACTTCCTGTTCAGGTGTGTTTTTAAAATGACTCAGCCGTTTTTCTTTTTTCTTTCTTTTTGTTGTTGCTGCTAACGAATGAATTTGAGCCACAATGAGAGTCGAGCAGCTGCTGCACAGTTGGAGTCGCTTTGCTTTGTGTCAGTCTGCGAGCATCACTTGGTCCGTAATTGAAAAACAGTTTTTTTTTTTAAAGTTAATTTTAGCAGTTTGTATTAGTCCTGTTCATAAAATAACTCGTTTTTCCGGAGCGAGCGAGCATTACGGAGACGTATTGTAATATAATGTCAATGTGATTTCAATTTATTTTCTTCTAAGTGCACTTTTTCATCAGGTTTATGTCAGATTGCCTCGAGTTTCCAGCCTTTTAATGTCGCTGTAATTGGTTATTTGTAATGATAATGAGGCTGCTGATGAATCCCTCGGGCTGCAGCTCGGGAGGATTTTCATTCGCAAATCATTTAGTCCAAAGAAAAAGTCAGAAAATCGTGAAAGGAAATCCACCTACATGAGCTCAGAGAGACCGAGGTGATGATTGTGTCCCACTCACAGCCGAATCACCCGCAGGATCCCGCTCATGTCATTAAAGACGGAAAATCAACAATAAATTATTGTATCTATGTTGTGCATTTTTCATTATTTCTTCCTCAGATTGACTAATTGATTATCGACTAATGATGATTGCAGCGCTGGAGCTCCTGTTTCTGTTGGCTTCAGGGTCTCTGTGAGCTTCTTTTATCTTCTGGACTGGAAGAAAATCCATCCAAAGCTTCCAGATGTTTTCATTTTAACAGAAATGGAAAAAGATAACTTTTCCAAACGCTCCCTCCTCGGACGCTGTGAGCTGCTCTGAAGTTTCTGAACTTAAAAATTTCACACGTCCAGGACTTGAACGGGCAAATGCAAAACCATGAATCCATAAAAAATTGCAATATGTGATACTTAAGTGGAAGAATAAACCTCCGGACTCGGGCAGAAACAGCCGCTGAGTTTGTCTGAGACCTGGTTTCTGTGGCGGCGCCGGGATTTCACAAAACCGTATCATTTCAGCCGCTGCTGCTCTCAGCTGTGACATCCAACCTGAGCAGCTGAAGGACGGCATTTTCTGTTGGATAATTTACGTAAATGTCAGGTGTAAGCATATATGTGGGCGGACATCTCATTTACCTAGAGATGTTTAATTAATGCTTCGACAGCCTGCACCTGCTGCCTCCTTCCAGTGTTACAGTATGTGTGTCGCGCATCGGTTTTCTCTCTTTTAGCAACATTTTCAAGGAATATTAATTTGGACGGCCTTCAGTTTTCTGTTTGTGTGCTGGACACTGCAGAAGCTGATTCACGCTCAGCTGAACTGCTCAGTTCACCGATGTGGAAATGGTCCTGTGTACTGATGGGGATCTGAACCGGGTCAGGGGTCGGGGGAATGATTCCTCAGCTGTTTTTTGAACGCCACCTCCAGTTTTTCACACTTCTGATGTGAGTGTGTGTTTCGGGAAGGCGCTGACCCGGAATCTGACGCTGTCGGAACTGCAAATGTTAAACCTGATGAGGTGACTGTGGCGATCGGGCCGTCATGTCCTCCTGGTAGGAGAGAAGGAAATGATAGAGGATGTACAGAAATAATGCTCAGAAATAATGACTGATAGAAAGATTCTTCTGATATTGGAACTGTACACAGGTGATGATGTATAACAGATGTTTAGTCACGTAGCACCGCGATCCGTCCAGGATGTAAAGTTAGCGGCTAACGTGTCACCACAGATGTGGTCATGGTTGCTGTGTGTAGCACACCAGGAACATCACATTAGTCAAACTGACTGCGACCAGCTGGCGAACCAAACCGGTACAACCCTCCAAACCACGATGTTTTCTGACCCTGACCGAGTGGATTCTGTGCCTGAACACAACCAGAGGACGAGAACAGTGTTGTGACGAGAGAGACGTAGAAAATTCAACATAAACAGTCGTGGAGCTGCAACATAAAGAAATGTCAAACTCTTACTCATCTGTGGTTTTGCAGAAAAGGTTTAGCTAACTTTTTTGTTGTTGTTGTTGTTGGATCATTTACAATTCTGAAGTTGGGTCAAGCTGTGAAACACTAAATCACAACATGGCAGCTACAGGACGCGGTGCACAGAGAAGGTTTTTACAACATGAAGCTTTTAACTTGACTGATTTCTGTCAGAGCTCGACTGGGACTTGGTATTTTGGGCTGATGTTTGTGAAGATATCAGGGAGCAAATCATTTACAGTCCAGTGATCCTTCAGCTGTAGCAACATCAATAAATGTAACAGAGCCTGCAGGATTTTACAGCTTTACAATGAATATCTGAAATTATAAATTACCTCAAGCAAGGCCAATAATATCGTTATACCGATATATTAATCAGGCCTTTTTGTCAGTGCATGCTCTGAGTCTGATGGCACCAACACACCAGGAAAGACTGCAGTCATGACCGGGTATGACGGGAGGATCATCACAAACTGTTGTCTGTTTGTTTGCACTGAAAGAAATCCAGTACAGGAGGCGTCTGGAAGTGTTTCAGTCAGATGTGATTGTGTTTGATTAGCTGGTGGGATTCAGACGCTGGGATGGAAATGAAACCGTGAGGACTGTGGCTGCTCAGCTCGGGTTGTGTTTGGTTCTGTAGTTTGTGGTGCTGGTGAGGGTTTGTTAAGTGTCCGAGCTGAAGTGAGTGACAGAATGTAAATCTGACTCTGTGTTGGATGATTGCTTCTGTCTGTACGAGGCCGACCTTCCCGTCGTCGCTCTGTTCAGAGGGTTGAATTTAACAGTCAGCTGCTTGAATTTTCATCACGACATAAAATGAATCTCCAACTGCAGATTCGTGTTTCGCAGGAAAAGTAATTCCTCCTTCATTTCATTGTTCACTGCTCGTATGTATAGTGTCCCACCAGCTTCCTCTCCTCCGGTCTGATGAGTTTGTTAAGGGCTGAAATAAATGGACGGACTCTGTCTCAGCGTTTCTGAATGTGGAAGGTTTTGTTTTCATTTTATTTGTGGCGAGTCAGAGAGTCCTCAGGGGAAGTGGTAGCTCCTGACCTCAGGCCTTTAAAACCCTGTCTCCAGCTCAGCCTGAAGCATGACTGATGCTGGTTCAGTTCTAGTTAATACATTTTAAAAGACAGTTGGAGGAAGATCATGGCTGTGGTCAAGCTGGACTTAACCCCAGACTGGACTTGTTGAGCTTTTCAATATTTAAGAAAAGCACTAACATCTCATCTTAATCATGTTTACTAGCTTAACCTGGACCAGGAGGCAAATCCTGATCTCTGGTGTCCTCCGCTTCATCCAAAACACATATTTGGCAGCATGTTTAATTCTGAGAGCTGGTTTCAGGCCAGCGTCATGGGCTTTGTTACACCTCTCTAGCTTTTGTGTCCTTGTTTTGAATTGAAGCACGTAAGATCACGTCTGTTCTCTGGGTCGGGCATCATTAAAAGTCATTCTGGGAAAAAAAAAGGTAGGAGGTCCACCTACACCTCGT